>NW_023425355.1:64174586-64340111 GCF_014108415.1 Molossus molossus | reverse complement strand
ATATATGCTGTCTGCAAGAGACCCACCTCAGAACAAATAAATCACATAGAATGAAAGTGAAGGGATAGAAAAAAAATTTCCAAGCAAATGGAAATGAAAAATAAAGCTGGTATAGCAATATTTACATCTGATAACATAGATTTTAAAACAAGGGCCAAAATAAGAGACAAAGAAGGTCATTACATATTATTAAAAGGCTCAATCTATCAAGAGAATATAACACTGGTAAATAAATATGCACCAAATATGGGAGCATCAAAATATATTTAAAAACTTCAGGAGGACTTCAAGGGAGAGATCAATAGCAATACAATCATAGTGGGTGACTTTAACACCATACTTACACCACTGACAAAAATTAACAAGGACACAGAGTCTTTAAATGATAAACTACATCAGTTGGACTTAATTTATATTTACAAAACATTTCACCACAAAGCTGCAGAATATATATTCTTCTCAGGTGCATACGAGACATTCTCATATGATAGACCACAGGTTAAGACACAAATAAGTCTCTACAGTCTCAAGAAGATTGAAATCATATCAAGCACCTTCTCAGGTTACAATGGCATGAAACTTGAACTCAAGTACAACCAAAACACACAAAAACATTCAAACCACTTGGAGGCCAAATAGCATGTTATTAAAAATGACTGGTTACCAAGGGTTAGAAATTAAAAACTATCTGACAACCAATGAAAATAAACACACAGCAAAACAAATGTATGGGATGCAGCAAAAGCAGTCCTGAGAGGGAAGTTCATAGCACTACAAGCACACATCAAGAAACAAGAAGAGCATAGGAAAAATAGCGGCGGAGTGAATGGAGCTACACAGACCATCTCCCAGGAACAAACTGGATTTACAATGAAAATAAAGGCAAATCTTCAGAAAGGGGCAATCAAAGACACCCTTGGAGGACCACATAACCAGGGACACCGACTCAATCCTGGAAGGCTTGCGATGGACGCGAGAGGGGGGCCGGGAGGCCATGGTCCACAGCAGCCCTGGTCGGGGACCAGGGGACTCGGCTGGAAGTTGCCTGCTGCCAACTCAGCTGTGACCCCGCATGAGTCCTGCAAACTCCTGCTGCCTGCTAAGCCCTCAGCTGGTACCTAGCACAGACTGGCACAGACTGGCTGCGACCAGGGGACTCAGCAGGACGCTGCTACCGAGGCTGAGTCCTGCGAACTCTGTGTGCTAAGCCCGCGGCTGGTGCTGCATACACTCGCTGGGACCAGGGGACTCTGCTGGAAGCTGCTGCCACCTTGGCAGTGTCCCGCTACTGCAGCTTAGGTCCTGGGGTTTCTGCTGAGTGCAACGCTCTCCGGCTGGTGCCACAGTGGCGGCCGCCCTTGGATGGAGGCAGCATGCTCGGTTAAAAGTCCCAGGCGGCTCCATAACGCAGAGTCTAGAAAGAGACTAAATTGGCAGCAGCCACTCACCTTGGGCACTGGCAGCGGGAAGGCAGGACTGGACTGGAACTGTGTGTGGACACTCGGGTTTTGGGAGGGTGCTAAGAGCTTTGGCTGAGTGCAGCCATGCAGGACTGTGGTCATTTACTCCTTCCCAGGGCCCTGGGGAGAGGCAGAGGTCCCTCTCTCACAGATTCAACCACAACTGGTGGCCATTGACATGCTAATTGAGACCCATTAACAACCAGCAGCTGCCCCACCCTTGGGAAATCCTCTTACACTGAGCACCTGAGGGAGTTGTTCAGGCAACTCAGAAACCAAGGGTCTTCAGGTGACCTCTACTAATAGCCTGCATGCAAAAAAAAAGCTAGAGGATAACTACCATTTCCCTGGGCGTGCAACACTAACTAAAAAGGCTAAGACTTGATGGTGGTATTTAAAGTGGGTCCTCCCTGGCTCATCCAAACCCAGGACAGGGAACCACAAACAGCAGAACACCAACACCCACAGGGAAAATTTGGCAGACTCCAAAGCCCACTGGGATAGCCAAAATGGTGAAAAACAGAAAACAAAGCCAATGAAAGAACAAGAGACCTCTACGGAAGATGAGATAAATGAGGTGCAGTTAAGCAAGTTAACAGAACTAGAATTTAGAGCCATGATGTTGAGGAAGCTCAACAGCATGTGTAAGGGTATGAGCACCATGAGTAAAGACATAGAAATGTTGAAAATCAACCCGTTGGAAATTAAAAACCAACAAGAAGAAATGAAAAAATGACATATCAGAAATGAAAAACACATTGGAAGGATGAAACAGCAGAGTAAAGGAAGCTGAGGACCGTGTCAGTGAATTAGAACAGGGTGAAAATAATCAACAAATCAAAAAACCAAAAGGAAAAATGATTAAAAAAACAGGAAGATAGCTTAAGAGAAATTGTGGGACAACTGGAAACATAATAACATTCGCATCATACAAGTCTCTGAAGAGAAAGAAAAGGGGCAAGGGTGGAGAATATATTTGAAGAAATAATGACAGAAAACTTTCCTAACTGGTAAAAAAAAAAAGGCATTCAAGTTCAAAAAGCAAAGAGAGCCCCAAGTTAAGAAGAACCCAAACAGACCCACACCAAGACACCTAGTAATTAAATGCCAAAAATTAAAGACAAAGAGAAATCCTAAGGCAGCAAGAGAATAAGCAACAGCTATCCTACAAAGAAATCCCATAAGGCTCTCAGCTGACTTCCTCATCAGAAACACTACAGGCCAGAAGGGAATGGCATTTAAGAAATCAAGGTCAAGAAAAACAAGGATGTAAATCCAAGACTACTCAATCCAGCAAGGCTATCATTCAAAATAGAAGGTCAAATAAAGAGCTTTCCACAATAAAAATAAAATGAAAAAAGGCTAAGGGAATATATTAACACCTAAACATCACTGCAAGATATGCCAAAAGAAACTGCTATAATTAGGAGAAAAAATAGAAAAAATATAACCACACCTAAACACATATGGTGATAAATAAGTACATATTAATTATCATCTTAAATGTGAATGGTTTGAATGTTCCAATAAAAAGACACAGAGTAGTTGACTGGATAAGAAACCATACTCACATATATGATGTTACAAGAGACCCACCTTCACAACAAAAGGCTCAAATAGATTGAAAGTGAAGGGATGGGAAAAAAATCTTTCAAACAAATGGAAAGAAAAAAAAAAAAGCTGGAGTAGCAATACTCATATCTGATAGAATAGATTTTAAAATGAAACATAGCTAGAGATAAGAAGGCAACTACATAACATTGAAAGGATCTATCCAACAGGAAGATGTAACCTTTGGTAAACACATATACACCCAATATAGGAACACCAATATATATTTAAAATCTCTTGGAGGACTTCAAAAGAGAAATTGACAGCAATACAATCATAGTAGGGGCCTTCAACAGCCCGCTGACATCACTAGATAGATCTTCTAGACAAAAAATGGAAAGGAAACACAGACTCTAATGAAGTACAAGATCAAATGGATTTAATAGATATTTACAGAGAATTATACCCCAAAACTGCAGAATTCATATTTTTCTCAAGTGCACATGAGACATTCTCAAAGATAGACCACATGTTAGGGCATAAACTAAGTGTCTACAAGTTCAAGAAGACTGAAATCATATCAAGCATATTCTCAGATCACAATGGCATGCAACTAGAAATCAATTGCAACAAGAATATGCAAAGACATTTGAAAATATGGAGGCTAAATAGCATATTCTGAAACAATGAATGGGCTACCATGGAGATCAAGGAAGAAATTAAAACGTCCGGGAAACCAATGCAAATGAACACACAACAACACAAAATCTATGGGATGCAGAGAAAGCAGTTCTGAGAGGGAAGTTCATAGCACTACAGGCCTACCTCAAGAAGCAAGAAAAATTTCTAACGGAATATCTAACCTCACAACTTAAGAACTAGAATGCAAACAAAAGAAAACCCCAGAGCAAGTAGAAGGAATAAAATACTAAATATCACAGCAGAAATAAGTGACATGAAGACCAATAAAACAATTCAAAGGATCAATGAAATAAAGAGCTGGTTCTTTGAAAACGTAAACAAGATTGATAGACCCTTAGCTAGACTCATCAAAAAACAAAAAGAGAGAACCCAAATAGACAAAATCAGAAATGAAAGAGGATAAATAATAACTGACACCACAGAAATACAACAGATTTTCAACAAATATTATGAACAATTATACGGCAAGAAATTCGACACTCTAAGCAAAAGGGACTAATTTCTAGAAACACATTGTCCCCAAAACTGAACCAGTAAAAGATAGAAAAATTGAAGGAGAAAGACATCCAAACTCATTTTATGAGGCCAGCATAATTCTAATTCAAAAACCAGAAAAAAAAATTCAAGAAATAAAGAAAACTACAGGCCAATATCCCTGATGAACATAGATGCCAAAATCCTGAACAAAATACTAGCAAATCTAATCCAGAAATACATCAAAAAAATTATTCACCATGACCCAGTGGGAATCATCCCAGGGATGAAAGGCTGGTACTATATTTGCAGCTCAATAAATGTGATAAACCACATAAAGAAATTTAAAGATAAAAATCATA
Organism: Molossus molossus; assembly: GCF_014108415.1. Lineage (NCBI taxonomy): Eukaryota > Metazoa > Chordata > Mammalia > Chiroptera > Molossidae > Molossus > Molossus molossus. Next base: position 64,335,562 of record NW_023425355.1, on the reverse strand, counting down.
TGAGCATATCAATAGACGCTGAAAAAGCATTCGAGAAAATCAAGCACCCATTTTTTATACAAAGGCTCAGCAATCTGGGAATAGGGGGATCATATCGCAACATAATAAATGCCATATATGAAAGACCTACAGCCAACATCATACTCAATGGGAAAAAATTAAAAACATTTCTCTTAAGAACAGGAACAAGGCAAGGATGCCCACTTTTGCCACTCTTATTTAACATAGTACTAGAAGTTGTAGCCACAGCAATCATACAGGAAGAAAAAATAAAAGGGATCCAAATTGGAAAGGAGGAAGTGAAGCTGTCAGTATTCGCAGATGACATGATACTATATGTAAAAAACCCCAAAGACTCCATCAAAAATTTACTACACTTAATAAATGGATTTGGTAAAGTAGCAGGATACAAAATTAACATTAAGAAATCGATGGCCTTTTTATACAACAATGATGAACTCACGGAAAGAGAAACTACGAAAAAAAAAAAAATCCCATTTACCATTGCAGCAAAAAATCAAGATACCTAGGAATAAACTTAACCAAAGAAATAAAGGATCTATTCGCAGAAAACTACAGGTCATTGAAAAAAGAAATAGAGAAATATATAAAGAAGTGGAAGCACATACCTTTTTCATGGATCAGAAGAATCAGCATCATTACAATGCCCATACTACCCAAAGCTATCTATAGATTCAATGCAATCCCCATCAAAATACCAATGACATACTTCACAGAACTAGAACAAACACTTGAAAAGTTCATATGGAACCAAAAAAGACCTTGAATAGCCACAGCAATCTTGAAAAGGAAGAACAAAGTAGGAGGGATTACATTGCCTGATTTCAGGTTATACTACAAAGCCACTGTAATAAAAACAGCCTGGTACTGGCACAAGAACAGACATATAGACCAGTGGAACAGAACAGAGATCCAGAAATGGACTCAAGGCAATATGCTCAAGGAATATTTGACAAAGGTTGCAAGAGCATACAGTGGAGTAAAGACAGCATCTTTAATAAATGGTGTTGTGAAAATTGGACAGCTACCTGCAAAAAATGAAACTAGACTATCAACTTACACCATACACAACAATAAAGTCAAAATGGATAAAAGACTTAAATGTGACTCATACATCCATAAAAATCCTAGAAGAAAATGCAGGCAACAAAATTTCAGACATCACACACAGCAGAATTTTCACTGATACATCATCTAAGGCAACAGAAACAAAGGAGAAAATGAACACATGGAACTACATCAAACTCAAAAGCTTCTGCACAGCAAAAGACACAATCATCAAAATGGAAAGGAAACCCACTGTATGGGAGAGCATATTTGCCAATGATATATCAGATAAGCAGTTAATTTCCAATATATAAAGTGCTCATACAACTCCACAAAAGGAAGACAAAGAACCCAATAAAAATGGGCAGAGGAACTAAATAGACACCTCTCCAAACAGGACATACAAATGGCTAAGAGATATATGAAGAAATGCTCAACATCCCTAATCATCAGAGAGATACAAATTAAAACAACATTGAGGTACCACCTCACACCTGTCAGAATGGCCACCATCAACAAATCTTCAAACAACAAGTGTTGATGAGAGTGTGGAGAAAAGGGGACTCTAGTACACTGCTGGTGAGAATGCAAACTGGTGCAGCCACTATGGAAAAGAATATGGTGTTACCTCAAAAAATTAAAAAGTGAACTTCCATTTGACCCTGTGATCCCACTTCTAGGACTATACATTAATAAGGGTGAAACATCAATCAAAAAGAATATATGTACCCCTATGTTCATAGTGGCACTATTTACAATAGCTAACATCTGTAAACAGCCCAAATGTCCATCAGTAGATGAGCGGATTAAAAAGCTTTTGTACAGGTAGACAATGGAATATTATGCAGCTGTAAGAAAGATCTTGTATCCTTTGAGATCGCATGGAAGGACCTGGAGAGTATTATGCTAAGCGTAATAGGGCAAGTAGAGAAAGACAAATATCACATGATCTCACTTATTTGTGAAATATAATGAACAAAACAAACTGCTGAACCAAATTAACCTAGAGACATGGAGATGGTGTAAGACTGGCAAGCCTCAGAGGAAGGGGGTGTTTGTGGGGGAAAAGACAAACTACAAAACTTACGTGCATGTATGCATGACCAATGAACATAGACAACAAAGCTAGTGATGTGGCAGTGGGGAAGGGGAGGTGGGTGTCAATGGAGGAAAAATGAGAAACATCTGTAACAAAAACAAATTAATAAATAAAAATTTTAAAAAGAAAAGAAAAGGTGACTCTAGTACACTGCTGCTCGGAATGCAGACTGGTGTAGCCACTATTAGAAATACTATGGTGTTACCTCAAAAAGTTAAAAATTGTACTGGAATTTTACCCAGTTATCCCACTTCTAGGTGTATAACCAAAGAAGCCTAAAACAATGATCAGAAAGAATATATGTACCCCTATGTTTATAGCAGCACTATTTACAATAGCTGAGATCTGTAAATAACCCAAGTGTCCATCAGTAGACAAATGAATAAAAAAAGCTGTGGTACATATACACAATGAAGTACTATGAATCTGTACAAAAGAAAGATCTCTTATCATTTGAGATGACATGAAGGGACCTGGAAAGCATTACCTCAAAAGAAAAAGATAAAGACAAATATCCACATGATCTCACTTATTTGTGGAATATAATGAACATAACAGTCTGTGGAACAGGGTAGTCCCAGAGATGTGGAAGTGAGGTACAGACTGACAATCCCCAGAAGAGGGGGTGGTGGGGGAGAGATAAACCACAGAACTTATATGCATGTATGCATGAACAATGGGCATGGACAATAAAGCTGTGGACAGGGCAGGGAGGGATGGGGATGGGGTATCAGTGGGGGAAAAAGGAGAAACATCTATGATAAAAATTAATTAATTAAGTAAAGAAAAGAAACTAAAAAACAACAAAACAGAAACTCTAAATGATACATTGAATTAGATAGATTTAACTGATATTTATAGAACATTTCACACCAAAGCTGCAGAATATATATTCTTCTCAAGTGTACAAGAGACATTCTCAAAAATAGACCATATGTTAGGACACAACCTATGTCTCTACAAGTTCAAAAAGATTGAAATTATATCAAGCATCTTCTTGGAGCACAATGGTATTAAACTAGAAATCAATCAAAATAAAAACATTCAAACACATGGAGGCTAAATAGAATGTTATTAAATAATGAATGGTTTACTATTGAGATCAAGGAAGAAATAAAAAACTTCCTGGAAACTACTGAAAATTAACACAGAACAACACAGGGACACAGTGAAAGCAGTCCTGAGAGGGAAGTTCATAGCCTTTACAGGACTAACTTAAGAACCAAGAAAAATTCCTAACCAACTATCTAACCCTACAACTTAAAGAACCAGAAAATGAAGAAAAAGAAAAACCCAGAGTAAGTAGAAGGAAATAAATAATAAAGTCATTGTGGAAATAAATGACATAGAAACTAAAAAAAAAAAAAAAAAGACAATACAAAAGATCAATAAAACCAAGAGCTGGTTCTTTGAAAAGATTTACAAGTATGATGAACTTGTATCAGAACTTACCAAGAAACAAAGAGGGAGAATTCAAATAAATGAAGTCAGAAACAAAAGAGGTGAATTAACAACTGACACCACAGAAATACAAAGGATTGTAAGAAAACATTTACAATTATATGCCAAAAAATCGGACAGCCTAGGAGAAATGGACAAATTTGTAGAATCATACAATCTTCCAAAACTCAACCAGAAAGAGTCAGAAAGCCTTAACAGACCAGTCAGTAACTACTAAGGAAATTGAAACAGTAATCACTAAAGTTCCAGGAATCAAAATCCCTGATGTGCATGGCTTCACAGGAGAGTTTTACCAAACATTTGAAGAACCTATTCTCCTCAAACTATTTAAAAAATTCAAGAGGAAGGAAGACTTCCAAGCTCTTTTTATGAGTCTACCATAATCCTAAATCCAAAGCCAAATAAGTGTTATACAAAGAAATAAAATTGAAGGCCAATATCCCTGATGAACTTAGACAGAATCCTCAACAAGTATTATCAACTCAGATGCAGCAATATTATTAAAAAGATCATACACCACAACCAAGTTGGATTTATCCCAGGGATGCAAAGCTGGTACAATATTTGAAAATCAATATATGTGATAAACTACATAAAGAAAATTAATGATAAAAGTCATATAATCATATCAATACATGCTGAAAAAGCATTTCATGATGTCCAGCACTCATTCCTGATAAAAACTGTCATCAAGGTACAAATAGATGGATCATACCTCAACATGACAGATGTACAGCCAACATCATATTCAATGGCCAAAATCTAAAAGCATTCCCCTTAAGAATTGGAACAAGACAGGGATGCCCACTTTCACCACTTTTATTTAACATAGTACTGAAAGTCTTAGACACAGCAATTAGATATGAAGAAAACATAAAAGGCAACCAAATTAGAAAGGAGAAAGTGAAACTGTAATTATTCACAGATGACATGATATTGTACATACAAAATCCTAAAGACCCCACCAAAAAAACCACTAGATGTAATAAATGAATTTGGCAAAGTAGCAGGATACAAAATTAACATCCAGAAATTCATGCCATTTTTATACACCACCCAGAAAGTGAAAATAAAAAATAATAATAGGGACCGAAAAATGGCGGCGGAGTGAACGGAGCTACACAGACCGTCTCCCAGAACCAAACTGGAATTACAACTATAACACAGACAAATAGACAGGAAAAAGCAACAGAAAAGCAGCTTGCGAGGACCATACAACGAGGGACACTGACTCCATCCCGGTAGGCTTGCGAAGGCGCGAGACCGGGCTGGGAGCGCACGGTCGGCAGCTCGGCAGCGGCCTTAGCTATAAGCGGCGCCCGCGGGTTACACTCCCAGGCGGCCCTGCAGCGCAGCCGGGACAGAGGCTGAAACAGCCACAGCCACTCACCTTGGGCTCTGGCGGAGGGAGGGCGGACTGGACTGGAACTGTGTCGGGACACTCGGGGTTTGGAGGGCGCTCAGAGCTTTGGCTGAGTGCAGCCACTCAGGACGGTGGCCACATTGCTCCTTCCCAGGGCTCTGGGGAGAGGCATCAGCCCCTCCCTCGGAGATCCAACCCCACCCTGTGGGCCATTGAAGTGCTAATTGAGGCTCACTAACAACCAGCATCTGCCCCACCCTCCTGAAAGCCCCTTGGCTGAGCACCAGAGGGAGTTTTTCAATCAACTGACAACCCAAAACTGATCAATTAACCTAGACTGCTAGCCTCCAGGCAAAAAGCTAGAGGATAACAGTACGTTTCCTGGGCTGGAAACTTTAACCAGGAAAGTAAGACTTGACAGTGGTGTTCAACGCGGGTCCTCCCTCGCTCATCTAAACACAGGAGAGGGAGCCACAAACAGCAGAACACCAACACCCACAGAGAGAACTTGACAGGCTCCAAAGCCCACAGTGATAGCTAAAATGGTGAAACACAGAAACAGAAGCCAAATGAAAGAGCAAGACACCTCCACCGAAGATGAGATCAATGTGGAGCAATTAGGCATGTTAACAGAGCTAGAATTCAGAGCCATGATCTTGAGAAAGCTGAACAGCATGAGTAAGGACATAGAGACACTGAAAATAAGCCAAATGGAAATTAAAAACCAACAAGAAGAGATAAAAAATGGCATATCCGAAATGAAAAACACATTGGAAGGTTTAAAAAGCAGAGTAGGGGAAGCTGAGGACCGGATCAGTGAATTAGAAGACAGGGTAGAAAAAATCAACCAATCAGAAAAACAAAAGGAAAAAACTATTAAAAAACAGGAAGACAGCTTAAGAGAACTATGGGACAACTGGAAACGTAATAATATTCGCATCATAGGAGTCCCCGAAGAAGAAGAAAAGGAGCAAGGGATAGGGAATATATTAAAAAAAATAGTGAGAGAAAACTTCCCTAATTTGGTGAAGGAAGAAGGCATTCAAGTTCAAGAAGCACAGAGAGTCCCAAGTAAGAAGAGCCCAAACAGGCCCACACCAAGACACATAGTAATTAAAATGCCACAAATTAAAGACAAAGAGAGAATCCTAAAAGCAGCAAGAGATAAGCAACAGGTTACCTACAAAGGGAACCCCATAAGGCTCTCAGCTGACTTCTCACAAGAAACACTACAGGCCAGAAGAGAATGGCATGAAGTAATCAAAGTCATGAAAAACAAGAATCTGAATCCAAGACTACTCTACCCAGCAAGGCTATCATTCAAAATAGAAGATCAAATAAAGAGCTTCCCAGACAAAAAAAAAGCTAAGGGAATACATTAGCACCAAACCAGCACTGCAAGAAATGTTAAAAGGACTGCTGTAATTAGCAGTAGAAATGGGAAGAAAAATAGAACCACACTAAACAAAAATGGCAATAAATAAGTACATATCAATAATCACCTTAATGTAAATGGATTGAATGCTCCCATAAAGAGACACAGAGTAGCTGATTGGATAAGAAACCATGACTCATCTATATGTTGTTTACAAGAGACCCACCTCTCAACAAAAGACTCACATCGGTTGAAAGTAAAGGGATGGAAAAAAATTTTCCAAGCAAATGGAAAGCAAAAAAAAGCTGGGGTAGCAATTCTCATATCTGATAAAATAGATTTCAAAATGAAGACCATAACTAGAGACAAAGACGGCCACTACATAATATTGAAAGGATCTATCCAACAGGAAGATATAACCTTGATGAACATATATGCACCCAATATAGGAGCACCAAAATATATTAAAAATCTTCTGGAGGACTTCCAAGGAGAAATCGACAACAATACAATCATAGCAGGGGACTTCAACACCTCGTTGACAGCACTGGATAGATCCTCTAGGCAAAAAATTAGCAAGGAAACAGAGACTCTAAATGAAGCACTAGACCAAATGGATTTAATAGATATCTACAGAGAATTACACCCCAAAACTACAGAATACACATTCTTCTCAAGTGCACATGGAACATTCTCAAAGATAGACCACATGATAGGACACAAACTAAATCTCTACAAGTTCAAGAAGATTGAAATCATATCAAGCATCTTCTCAGATCACAATGCCATGAAACTAGAAATCAATTGCAACAAGAACATGCAAAGACATTTCAACACATGGAGGCTAAATAGCATGTTATTAAACAATGAATGGGTCACCGAGGAGATCAAGGAAGAAATTAAAAACTTCCTGGAAACCAATGAAAATGAAGATACAACAACAGAAAATCTATGGGATGCAGCGAAAGCAGTTCTGAGAGGGAAGTTCATAGCACTACAGGCCTACCTCAGAAAACAAGAAAAATTTCTAATTGACTGTCTAACCTCACAGCTTAAAGAATTAGAAAGCAAACAAAAAGAAAACCCCAGAGCAAGTAGAAGGAAGGAAATAGTAAAGATCAGAGCAGAAATAAATGACATAGAGACCAAAAAAACAATTCAAAGGATCAATGAAACAAAGAGCTGGTTTTTTGAAAAGAGAAACAAGATTGATGGACCCTTAGCTAGACTCACCAAGAAACAAAGAGAGAGAACCCAAATACACAAAATCAGAAATGAAAGAGGGGAAGTAACAACCAACACCACGGAAATACAAAAGATCGTTAACAACTACTATGAACAACTATATGGCAACAAATTCAACAATCTCAGCGAAATGGACAAATTTCTAGAAACACACAGTCTCCCAAAACTATTCCCGGAAGAGATAGAAAACTTGAACAGACCAATAACAACTAAGGAAATTGAAGAGGTAATCAAGACTCTCCCAGCAAACAGAAGCCCAGGCCCAGATGGTTTCACAGGGGAGTTTTACCGAACATTCAAAAAAAAACTAACACCCATTCTCCTCAAACTATTTCAAAAAATTCAAGAAGAAGGAAGACTTCCAACCACATTCTATGAGGCCAGCATAATTCTAATTCCAAAACCAGAAAAAGACACTACGAAGAAAGAAAACTACAGGCCAATATCCCTGATGAACATAGACGCCAAAATCCTGAACAAAATACTAGCAAATTGGATCCAGAAATACATCAAAAAAATTATTCACCACGACCAAGTGGGATTCATTCCAGGGATGCAAGGCTGGTACAATATTCGCAAATCAATAAACGTGATACACCACACAAACAAAATGAAGAATAAAAACCACATGATCATATCAATAGATGCTGAAAAAGCATTCGACAAAATCCAGCATCCATTTCTGATAAAAACGCTCAGCAATGTAGGAATAGAGGGATCATACCTCAACATAATAAAGGCCATATATGAAAGACCTACAGCCAACATCATACTCAATGGACAGAAACTAAAAACATTTCCATTAAGAACAGGAACAAGACAGGGATGTCCACTTTCACCACTCTTATTTAACATTGTACTGGATGTCTTAGCCACAGCAATCAGACATGAAGAAAAAATAAAAGGGATCCAAATTGGAAAGGAGGAAGTGAAACTGTCATTATTTGCAGATGACATGATATTGTACATAGAAAACCCTAAAGACTCCATCAAAAATTTATTAGACTTAATAAATGAATTTGGCAAAGTATCAGGATACAAAATTAACGTCAAGAAATCGACGGCATTCTTGTACATCAATGATGAACTCACAGAAGGAGAAATTGAAAAAACAATCCCATTTACCATCGCTCCAAAAAAATTACGATACCTAGGAATAAACTTAACCAAAGAAGTAAAGGACCTATTTGCAGAAAACTACAGGTCATTGAAAAAAGAAATAGAGGAAGATATAAAAAAGTGGAAGCACATACCCTGTTCATGGATTGGAAGAATTAACATCATTAAAATGTCCATACTACCCAAAGCAATCTATAGATTCAATGCAATCCCCATCAAAATACCAACGACATATTTCATAGAACTAGAACAAATACTTCAAAAGTTCATATGTAACCAAAAAAGACCCCGAATAGCCACAGCAATCTTGAAAAAGAAGAACAAAGTTGGAGGGATCACAATACCAGATATCAGGTTATACTACAAAGCGACTGTAACCAAAACAGCCTGGTACTGGCACAAGAACAGGCTATAGACCAGTGGAACAGAACTGAAAACCCAGAAATGGTCCCAAGGCAATACGCTCAATTAATATTTGACAAAGGTGGCAAGAGCATACAGTGGAGTAAAGACAGCCTCTTTAATAAATGGTGTTGGGAAAATTGGACAGCTACATGCAAAAAAATGAAACTAGACCATCAACTTACACCATACACAAAAATAAACTCAAAATGGATAAAAGACTTAAAAGTGACCCGTGAATCCATAAAAATTCTAGAAGAAAATGTAGGCAACAAAATTTCGGACATCATACGGAGCAGAATTTTCACTGATACATCAACTAAGGCAACAGAAATAAAGGAGAAAATGAACACATGGGACTACATCAAACTAAAAAGCTTCTGCACAGCAAAAGAAACAATCATCAAAATGGAAAGGCAACCCACTGTATGGGAGAACATCATTGCCAATGATGTATCAGATAAGGGGTTAATTTCCAATATATACAGAGTGCTCATACAACTCCACAAAAGGAAGACAAAGAACCCAATTAAAAAATGGGCAGAGGAGCTGAATAGACACCTCTCCAAACAGGACATACAAATGGCCAAGAGACATATGAAGAAATGCTCAACATCACTAATCATCAGAGAGATGCAAATTAAAACAACAATGAGATATCACCTCACACCTGTCAGAATGGCCGCCATCAACAAATCATCACACAACAAGTGTTGGCGAGGGTGTGGAGAAAAGGGGACTCTAATACACTGCTGGTGGGAATGCAGACTGGTGCAGCCGCTATGGAAAACAATATGGTGCTACCTCAAAAAATTAAAAATTGAACTTCCATTTGACCCAGTGATCCCACTGCTGGGAATATACCCTAGGAAGCGTGAAACACCAATCAGGAAGAATATATGTACCCCCATGTTCATGGCAGCACTATTTACAATAGCTAAGATCTGGAAACAGCCCAAGTGTCCACCAGTAGACGAATGGGTCAAAAAGCTGTGGTACATATACACAATGGAATACTATGCAGTGGTAAGAAAGAAAGATCTCTTATCCTTTGAGACGACATGGAGGGACCTGGAAAGTATTATCCTAAGTGAAAGAAGCCAAGCAGAGAAGGACAAATACCACATGATCTCACTTATATACGGAATATAATGAACATAACAGTCTGAGGAATACAGTAGACCCAGACACATGGAAGTGGGGCACAGACTGACATCCCTCAGAAGAGGGGATGGGTGGTGGGGGGGTGGGAAGAGATAAACCACAGAACTTATATGCATGTATGCATGACCAATGGACATGGACAACTAAGCCGGGGACAGGGTGGAGGGGGGGTGGGGTGGGGGGTGCCAATGGGGTAAAAAGGTAAAATATCTGTAACAAAAAAATAAATAAATAAATAAAAATTCAAAAAATAATAATAATAATAATAATAATCCCATTTACCATTGCAACAAACAATTAAGATACCTAGGAATAAACTTAACCAAAGAGGTAAAACACCTATTCTCAGAAAACTATAGGACATTGAAAAAAGTAATAGAGAAAGATATAAAAAAGTGGAAGCATATACCTTGTTCATAGATTTGAAGAATCAGCATCATTAAAATGTCCATACTATCCAAAGCAATCTATACCAATGGCTCATTTCACAGATCTAAAACATATACTCCAAAAGTTTATATGGAACCAAAAAAGACCTCAAATAGCCACAGCTATCTTGAAAAAGAAAAACAAAGTTCAATGGATTAAAATTCTGAATATCAGGTTATACAATAAAGCCATTGTAATAATCTCATGATGTCAACAATTCAAGCAGAGGCATTCTCAAATGGACTGTAGTAACTAAAAGCCAGTGATTTTGAAATAATTCTTCTGCTTATCTTCTAATGGTTATAAAGTTTTGCAAGCATACACTGGAAGCAATAATAAGCAGCTTCAATTTAATATAGTCAACTTAACTATATTTTTATTGGTTATATACTCTTCACAAGCCATTGTGCTGGGTTTAGTGAAGACTACAAAGATTACAGTGAGAGAGTCCCTGAGTAGTTCTAAGTCAAGTGGAGAAGGGGAATATGCACAGGTAACTCTGTTCTGCCAGAAGGTAGAATCCTCTTGTCAGTATTATATAGCTACTATGAGAATTGAGGGGAAGATGCTATTTTTTTAAATCCTTGCACAAGGACATTTTTCCATTTTTGTTCAGATAGAGTGGGAGGGAGAGAGAGAAAAAAACACTGATGTGAGAGGGACACATCCACCAGATGCCTCCTGTGCAACCCTGACCAGGGCTGGGATACCGCAACTGAGGTACGTGCCCTTGGCTGGAATTGAACCTGTGACTCATCAGTCCACAGGCTGATGCTCTAACTGCTGAGCCAAATTGTCCAGGGCAGGAAAGATGCTACTTTTAATGGTGGTAAGTTAGGTTATGTCTGGGAAGGCTTCCTGGATGAGGTGGCTTTGAACTGAGCCATGAAGAATGGAACTTGACTATTTTGTTACTGCCTATTTGTACTTCTTAATCCCTTCACCTTTTAATACAGCTCCCCCACCCCCACCCCAACCTTTCTCCCATGTGGCAACCATCAGTTTGTTCTCTGTATCTATGAGTTTGTTTCTGTTTGTTTGTTTATTCCACATATAAGTGAAATCATATGGTATTTGTCTTTCTCTGTCTGACTTATTTCATTTAGCATAATACCGCCTAGGTAAGTACAGCATAGAGAATATAGTCAATAATATTTTAATAACTACGTATGGTGTCAGGTCAGTACTAGACTTATTGGGAGGGTCACTTCAGCAGTACTAGACTTATTGGGAGGGTCACTTCATAAGTTGTATAAATGTCTAAGCACTATGCTGTACACCTGAAACTAATATAATATTGAATGTGAACTGGAATTAAAAAAAATGAATGCTAATTTTTTTAGAAAAAAATAGGACATGAACTGGATAAAATTCTTAGATTTATCCTCAATTCTTCTCTTTCTCTTTCTCTCATACCATACATCCAAACTACCCACAGGACTGTTGGCTCTGCATTCCAAATATATCTTGTCCAACCACTCTCACTCACACCTCAATTCCAATACTAATACTCTGGACCAAGCTGTAGTCACTTGTCACCTGGCCTACTGCACTAGCATTCTGTGTTCTCTCCTTCCACATTTTCCCCATGGATTTTCTTCTCCAGGATTCACAGATCTATTAAAAATATCAATCGTCATTTGTCTACTAAAAAAAAATTGTTGGCTTTTGTTTTTATTTAGTATAATCTCTCAACTCTTTACTGTGGGCTCTATAACCCTATATGATCTGGCCTCTGCCTAGCTTTCTGACCCTATTTCCTCCTCAACTCCTTGCACACTGTGCTTTGACACACTGGTCTCCTTACATTTCATGAAACTTGCCAAGCACATTCCTACATCAGGGCTTTTTCACTCTTAGTTCCCTTTGCTTGAAATGCCTCATCTACCATCTCATTCAGGTCTCTGTTCATATGTTACCTCCTCAGAGAGGTCTTTGTCAAAATCCCAAGGTAAAATAGGAATTCCCTCCATCATTCTATATCTTTTTGCCTTGCATCATTTTTTTGTCATAGCACTTATAACTATTTGACATTTGTTGACATAAATATATGCCAATTGATTTATCAACTGTCTTCCCCACTAGAATATAAGCTCTATCAAAGTAGAAGTTTTTATCTGTTTTGTTCACTGCTAAATTTCCAACACATATAACACTGCCTTGCCCATAAATAGGTATCCAATGAATGTATAGTCAGAGATGGAGGAAAAATACATTGTCAGTGGAAAATTCATGATGCATTCATTCAAAACAGTGCAAGTTGCTATGCATAAGGTATGACAGGGAAAGTGAACCTGACAGATATGGGTCCCCATCCTTATAGAATTCCTAGTATACTAAACAAGCAATTACAAATTGTGGGATAAATTATTTGATAGGGATGAACACTATGGGCTGTGGGAGGACATAGGAGGACCATGCTCAAATGACTAGCACAGTAATTAGCTAATGGTATTTATTCATTCATTTTTTCATCTACCAAACATTGGTTGAGCTCCTCTTCTATAAAAAACATGGTGTTTGGCAAAGGGAATTAATCTTCCTTCTCAGTTTCTTCTCTTGCATAGCTCACAGTCAAGTAGAGGAGACACATGATTAATCTTGGGATGTAAAAAGATAAAGGTGAATAGAAAAGAGGCAGGCAACTAGAGGCAAAGAGGCATGAGAAGTGGTTGTTGCAATAATTCAGTCACAGAGAAGAAGAGCTGGTTTGAGCAGAGGGGTTGGGAGTGGAAAGGAGGGGATTGCCATGACCAGCCAAGTAAGACTTTTCCCCCACACCACCCTTAACATGGCCTAAAAAAAAAAAAACACAATCTACTATTGGGTCTTTTACTTTTTCTCCAATCCTGCCATCCATGCATGCTGGTTTCTCAGTCGGGGTCCCCATTAATCCTTCTTGACATTTCATGAGGTCCTCAACACTGTTAAATTTCATTGGTCGGAAATTGAATTTTCCACTGGAAATAAAAATGGTATGTGGAGGCGCTTCCTTGCTGCAAGGCAGGCTATATTAACCTTACTAAGCATTGAAGTGGAAGAAAGGTCAAAGGCAGGAGGAGGTAGACAGGAGGCAAGAGGAGTGTGAGAGGAGGAAGGTTCCTCCCTTGAGCCAGCCAACTGGGACAAAAGAGCAAGAACCAGATTTGAGTTTACAGGAGCCCATTCCACCTCAGAATATTGTTTTCGGCATTACTTTATTTAGACCCTTGCTTCATTCCACACTGCCTTCTGATCTGATCTGCTGATACTCTCCCCTCCCTTTACAATTTCAAATCAAATGTCATCAGGATAAATTTCTTTAGAGGCCTAGGCTACACCTGTTTCTTGCATATGCTCACATGGGAAAATGGCCAAGGAATAAATGCAACCACTTCATTGTTGGGGAGAAAACTGTGACCCAGAGAAGCTGATGAAACAGTTCAAGGTCACAAAGGTAATAAATTGCTAAGTCTGGCCCAGCTTATGTGGCTTGGTGGTTGAGCATCGACCCATTCACAAATAGGTCACCAATTTGATTCCCATTCAAGGCACACACCCGGGTTGTGGGCACGATCCCATGTGGGGCATGCAGGAGACAGCCTATGGATGTTTTTCTCTCATCAGTGTTTATATCTCTCTCTCCCTTCCTCTTTCTCTAAAAATCAATAAAAACATATTTAGCCCTGGCCGGTTTGGCTCAGCAGTTGGAGCATTGGCCTGAGGACCAAAGGGCCATGGGTTTGATTCTGATCAAGAGCATGTGCCTGGGTTGCAGGTTTCCCCCACCCTGACCAGGGCTATGCAGTAGGCAACCAATCCATGTGTGTCTCTCAACATTGATGTTTCTCCCTCTCTTTCTACCACCTTCCCTTCCACTCTCTCTAAAAAGAAAAAGTCAATAAAATATTCAAATTTTTTTCAATTGCTAAATCCTGATTTTGCTTAGATATAAACCTACATCTTCTGATATTTCTAGTTTTGGGACAACATTTTCTTATGTTTCAAATGACAGGAACTCACTTCTCAGTGGAAATCTTTCCTAAATGGATTGAGAATGTAATTTAGTGGGGAAAAACAGTATTCCCTTTACAAGTTCAACCTTGCAAGAAGCTAAGCTTCTAAATGTGATATTGTGGAAAAAAAGTATACACATGCCTATTTGGTGACTTCTATGAAGTCTGCACATGCATGTGCACTTTCTCACTCTTCAGTTGCAAAGAAAATTGGGTCCACAATTAGTGCAAAAAATATATCTTTTTAGGATGCAGTGACCATTTGAAGATTGATTCCATAGTGGTCTGTAGGGCCTCAATGTGGGTGAGAGGCAACCTCACTGAGACTTCTCCTGTCCAACTTCATGCCTGGCCTCTCACTTTCTTCCTCTCACTCCATCTACTGTCTCTCAGTTTGTCACACTCTCTGTTGCTGTGGTCTCTGTCACACTTTGTCTCTACTTCTCTCCTCTATCTCTTGTACTCTCCTCTTTTCTCTATTTTTATATCTTTGCCACCTGTGTATGTCTTTATTTCTCTTTCTCCATCACATTTTTGTCTCTGTTACTTGCACAGTCTCTCAGTCTTTCTCCCCTTCCCTTCCTCTCTCTCTTCCAAGAAGCCCTCAAAGAACCTCATGCTTCTAAGCTGATCAGCTAGAACTGCCTTGTTCAGTTCTCAACTGGATATATTCCTTAATCTTTCCTAAAAATAAGTCACAATTTTTAACCTAAATTAAATGGTTCTTTGGGAAAAAACTGGATCTTTGCTCTGAGCACCCATACCCTACTTTGGCTCACTCCATTGACTGTTTAGCAATCACAAAGCTAGTCTTACCCCCAATACTTCCTCTTTGAAGCTGAAATAAATTATGGCAACTCAAAAGTAGAAAAAAGCCTCCCAGAGTACAATGAGCACAAGTACCTCAAGAGGTCTTCAACAACCTTAGCAGCAAGTACATAATTTGTTCCAGTGCCTGGCCTCTGAAGCCACAGTAGGCAAGCCATGAACGAGGGTATTCTGGTCCTATTTCCACAAGTACCTGTCACCTCAGTCCCCTCGCCATCCTGCCTACAGTTTTTCACTACCATCAGATTGCAGTCTTAGTCTTGATACTTACTAGTTGTGTAAACTCATGTTTAAAGTTTGTTTTTTCTATTAGAACGGTGGGCTTCATGAAGACAAAGTCTGTGCTTGTCTTTTTACCATTGTATCTTCAGCACCTAGCACAGTGCTTGGCACCAAGTGGGCATACTATACACATCTGTTGAATAAATCATATATACAATTATACTTTGTAAATCTCCATTTGTATCCTGTAGAATTGGCAAAATACCAAATAATTTCTAAAACTTTTATAAGAGTGAAAGATGAAAAATATATGTAAATTGACTAACATATAATAGGTGTTCAGTAAATGCAAGAGCCTTGCAGTGCTGTTTGGAGGACAAAATAAGATGACATTTATAGGACTGACTGGCACAATTCCTGGCATAGAGGAGGCCCTCAATCAATGTCTATGACCTTCTACATCTTTGCCACAGCCTTTAACTAGAGCCACATGAGCACCAGCTGGAAGTGAGCCCCTCCCAACTGCCTCTGTGAATGAGATCGTGTGCCCTCAGGCAGTCTCTTTCTATAAGTCGTATGCAGGTGGACACTTAGATTGTAATCCCCAAGACCCTGTCTTAAGCCCCTGCCCAACCTTTCCTGGCTAATTAGATGAGCAATGGTGCTTACTGTCTCTGGCTGGGCACTTGACAAATGGTTGAGGCTGTGGATCATTAACCTTTCCTGGGTTCACAGATGTTTTCATTAATGAGCCCTATTCTATGTCTTTATCCAGCCCGGACCTGAGGGATGAAGGACTGGTCGGCAGGGTGGGACGTGACTGCAGAGGCTCTGGGAAGAGCTGTCTGGTACAGCCTGAAGAATTTTGTCTGTTCTTTTCATTTCCACCCTTGCCCCTTCCTTCAGAAAACCTTCTCCCAAAGATATATGCTCTTAGGAAACCTCCAACAAGAACATAACCACTTTCTTCCCTCCTCTATATCTCACCAGGGTGTAAGGACAAATTTGAGTCTAAAAGGCTGCTATGAAGATCCTCAGAACTCCAAAATAAAGATAATAGAGGCTCAGGACAACTGGGTCTTACCCTGATTGGCTCTGTGACTTCGGGAAAACTACCTTGCATTTCTCTGTCCTATTTACCTATCTTTGGAATGAGACTCTGTTCTTGAAGGGCTCTTGCAGCTCTTGGGAATCTCTGTTTCAGAGGCAGGGATGTTGGCATATTCCTAAAAGACAGGACTCAAGGGATAGAGCTCATAAATGGTGACTGCACTCCAGTTCATCAGCCTATCTAGTTTCTATTTCAGGGGACTGTTTACTCCATTGATGCTCCTCAAAATGTCTCTATGCAGCATCCTCTGTGCTCCCAGAGGCACATCACATGATATAAGGACTATCAGGAAGGGAGTTCAAAGAGCTGATGGTCAGAAATACTATGGAAAGTAGTGAGTGGTTTGGGGAAGGTTAGCATGTAGCAGGACAGGTTTTGGAAGAGAGCTATACACAAACAAACAAACAAACTAATTAATTAATTAACTAAGCACGTATGGCAGAAACATGCTTTCAGATTGTGCATGTGGCTGGTTGTAAGACTATGGAAGAGTTGCTTAACCTTTCTGGGCCTTCATTTTTTTAATTGTGAAATAGAAACAATAACAACCATAGTGGTTTGGAATATTAAATGAGACAATGCATATAAAACTCCTAGCTCAGAGCTTGCATTTTCCCAAAGGGAAGCAGAACTCTGCCCTTTATTTTGATCAACCCATTTTCACACTGAAATTGAAGGTGTAAAATGTTAGCTGAATTTCTCTCAACTTCCCCTTGTAGTCAGCCACAGATACATGAAATATCCACCAGAAGAGACATTTTTTGAGGGTCTAAAATACATGTGTATTTTAGCTGGGTAAAGGTATTGGATGGAAAAATGGAATGAAGTGAGACAACATATTTTCAGAAATAAATTTATCTATGAGCTTTCTGGTACACCTCACAGCACAATGATGGGATCCAAACCACACAAGAGGAAATTACCAATACAAAAGTCATGGAAAGACTGAAACATAGGACATTAAAGTAGAAAATCCTCCGTGTTTCTTCTCCTTTTCCCCTCATTGTATCCAACCCATTAAAAAGTTCTGTCCAGATGAAAAAATGGCGGCGAAGTGAATGGAAGCTAAACAGATCATCTCCCAGGACCAAACTGGATTGACAACGAAAATAGAGACAAATCGTCAAGAAGGGGCAACCGAAAGGCAACCTGGAGGACCACATAACCAGGGACACTGACTCAATCATGGTAGGCTTGCGAGGACGCGAGAGGGGGCCGGGAGCCCACAGTCCGCAGTGGCCTGGGCTGGGCCAGCAGACTCAGCTGGGGCCAGGGGAATCTGCTGGAAGCTGCTGCCGCCTCAGCTGCATCCGGCGACCGCGGCTGAGTCCTGACAACTTGGCTGGGTGCTACGCCCTTGGCAGGTGCTGCAGACTCGGCTGCCCTTAGCTGGAAGTAGCGCCCTCGGGTTAAAATTCCCAGGTGGGTCCACGACACAGAGTCTGGACAGAATCTAGATTTTCAACAGCCACTCAACTTGGCCTATGGCAGAGGGAGGGCAGACTGGACTGGAACTGTGAGGAGACTCAGGATTTGGAGGGTGCTCAGAGCTTTTGCTGAGTTTAGCCACGCAGGATTGTAGTCATCTTACCCCTTCCCAGGGCCCTGGGGAGAGGCGATGGCCCCTCCCTCGGATTTTCCACCCCACCTGGTGGCCATTGAAATGCTAATCGAGGCCCATTAACAACCTGCATATGCACTGAGCACCTGAAGGAGTTTTTCAGGCAACTCAGAAACCAAGGTTCTTCAGGTAACCTCTACAAATACCGTGGACAGAAAAAAAGCTAGAGGATAACCACCATTCCCTGGGCTAGTAACTCTAACCAGGAAAGTTAAGACTTGACAGTGGTGTTTAAAGGGGGTCCACCGTGCCTCATCCAAACTGAGGACAGGGAGCCACAAACAGCAGAACACCAACACCCACAGGGAAAATTTGGCAGACTCCAGAGCCCACTGTGATAGCCAAAATGGTGAAAAACAGAAACAAAAGCCAAATGAAAAAACAAGAGACCTCTACCAAAGATGAGATAAATGAGGTGCAGTTAAGCAAGTTAACAAAACTAGAAATCAGAGCCATGATGTTGAGGAAGCTCAACAGCATGTGTAAGGACATAGAGATGCTGAAAATAAGCCAATTAGAAATTTAAAAACACCAAGAAGAGATAAAAAATAACATATCAAAAATGAAAAACACATTGGAAGGTCTAAAAAGCAGAGTACAGGAAACTGAGAAAAGGATCAGTGAATTAGAAGACAGGGTAGAAAAAATCAAAGAATCAGAAAACCAAAAATAAAATAAAAAAAAACAATTAAAAACCAGGAAGACAGCTTAAGAGAACTGTGGGACAACTGCAAACGTAATAATACTCACATCATAGGAGTCACCGAAGAAGAAAAAAATGAGCAAGGGTTAGAGGATATATTCAAAGAAATAGTGACAGAAAACTTTCCTAATTTGGTGAAGGAAGAAGGCATTCAAGTTCAAGAAGCACAGAGAGGCCCAAGTAAGAAGAACCCAAACAGGCCCACACCAAGACACATAGTAATCAAACTGCCAAAAATTAAAGACAAAGAGAGAATCCTAAAAGCAGCAAGAGATAAGCAACAGGTTACATACAAAGGGAACCCCATAAGGCTCTCAGCTGACTTCTCACAAGAAACACTACAGGCCAGAAGGGAATGGCATTAAGTAATCAAGGTCATGAAAAACAAGAATCTGAATCCAAGACTACTCTACCTGGCAAGACTATCATTGAAAATAAAAGATAAAATAAAGAGCTTTCCAGAAAAAAAAAAAAAAAAAAGGCTAAAGGAATACATTAGCACCAAACCAGAACTGCAAGAAATGTTAAAAGGACAGCTGTAATTAGCAGGAGAAATGGAAAGAAAATAGAACCACACTAAATAAAAATGGCAATAAATAAGTACATATCAATAATCACCTTAAATGTAAATGGACTGAATGCTCCCATAAAAAGACACAGAGTAGCTGATTGAGTAAGAAAGTATGACTCATATATATGTTGTTTACAAGAGACCCACCTCACAACAAAAGACTCACATAGGTTGAAAGTGAAAGGACAGGAAAAAATCTTCCAAGCAAACGGAATGGAAAAAAAAGCTGGGGTAGCAATACTCATATCTGATAAAATAGATTTCAAAATGAAAACCATAACTAGAGACAAAGAAGGCCACTTCATAATATTGAAAGGATGTATCCAACAGGAGGATATAACCTTGATAAACATATATGCACTCAATGTAGGAGCACCAAAAAATATTAAAAATCTTCTGGAGGACTTCAAAGAAGAAATCGATAGCAATACAATCATAGCAGGGGACTTCAACACCCCGCTGACATCACTGGATAGATCCTCTAGACAAAAATTTAGCAAGGAAATAGAGACTAAATGAAGCACTAGACCAAATGCATTTAATAGATATCTATAGAGAATTACACCCCAAAACTACAGAATTCACATACTTCTCAAGTGCACGTGAGACATTTTCAAAGATAGACCACATGTTAGAGCACAAACTAAGCCTCTACAAGTTCAAGAAGATTGAAATCATATCAAGCATCTTCTCAGATCACAATGGCATGAAACCAGAAATCAATTGCAAGAAGAACATACAAAGACATTTGAACACATGGAAGCTAAATAGCATGTTATTAAACAATGAATGGGTCACTGAGGAGATCAAGGAAGAAATCAAAAACTTCCTGGAAACCAATGAAAATGAAGACACAACAACACAATATCTATGGGACGTGGTAAAAGCAGTTCTGAGAGGGAAGTTCATAGCATTACAGGCCTAGCTCAAAAAAACAAGAAAAATCTCTAATAGACTATGTAACCTCACAACTTAAAGAACTAAAGAGGAAACAAAAATAAAAACCCCAGAGCAAGTAGAAGGAAGGAAATAGTAAAGATCAGAGCAGAAATAAATGACATAGAGACCAAAAAACAATTCAAAGGAACAATGAAACAAAGAGCTGGTTTATCGAAAACATAAACACGATTGATGGACCTTTAGCTAGACTGACCAGGAAACAAAGAGAGAGAACCCAAATACACAAAATCAGAAATGAAAGAAGAGAAGTAACTACTGACACCATAGAAATACAAAAGATCATTAACAACTACTATGAACAGGAGAGAACCGAAATGGCAGCGAAGTGAATGGAGCTACACAGACCATCTCCCAGGACCAAACTGGATTTACAACGAAAATAAAGGCAAATCGTCAGGAAGGGGCAACTGAAAGACACCTTGGAGGAACACATAACCAGAAACACCGACTCAATCCTGGTAGGCTTGCGAGGATGTGAGAGGGGGCCGGGAGCCCACGGTCCGCAACAGCCTGGCCACGGACCAGGGAACTCGGCAGGACGTTACTGCTACTGCCTCCCTTGCGACCCTGCATGGGTCCTGGGAACTCTGTTGCCTGCTAAGCCCTCGAATGGTGCCACACAGACTTGCGGGCACGAGGGGACTCGGTGGGATGCTGTTACCAAGGCTGAGTCCTGGGAACTCTGAGTGCTAAGCCTTCGGCTGGTGCCGCACAAACTCGCTGGGACCAGGGGACTCAGCGGGATGCTGCTACCAAGGCTGAGTCCCGCAAACTCTGCGTGCTAAGCCCTCAGCTGTTGCCGCAAGGACTCGCGGGGACCAGAGGACTCTGCGGGACGCTGCTACCAAAGCTGAGTCCCGTGAACTCTGCGTGCTAAGCCCTTGGCTGGTGCCACACAGACTCGCAGGGACCAGGGGACTGTGCTGGAAGCTACTGCCACCTCTGCAGTGTCCCACTACCGAGGCTCAGTCCTGGGGATTCTGCTGAGTGCAATGCCTTGGCTGGAGCCCCATCCGGGCCTCCCTTGGCTGGAAGCAGCGGCCTTGGGTTAAAAGTCCCAGGCGGCTCCACGACACAGAGTCCGCAAAGAGGCTAAATTTGCAATAGCCACTCACCTTGGGCTCCTTCAGAGGGAAGGCAGACTGTACTAGAACTGTGTGGGGACACTCGGGTTTTGGAGGGTGCTAAGAGCTTTCACTGAGTGCAGCCACGCAGGACTGTGGTCATTTTACTCCTTCCCAGGACCCTGGGGAGAGGCAGCGGTCACTCCCTCAGAGATTCAACCCCACCTGGTAGCCATTAAAATGCTAATGGAGGCCCATTAACAACCACCAGCTGCTTCACTCTCAGGAAATCCTCCTACACTGAGCACCTGAGGGAGTTTTTCAGGCAACTCAGAAACCAAGGATCTACAGGTGACCTCTACTAATAGCCTCCAGGCAAAAAAAGCTAGAGGAAAACTACCATTCCCTGGGCGTGCAACTCTAACCAGAAAAGCTAAGACTTGAAGGTGGTGTTTAAAGTGGGTCCTCCCGCCCTGGCCGGTTTGGCTCAGCGGTTAGAGCGTTGGCCTGCGGTCCTGAGAGACCCGGGTTCTGTTCCCGCTAAGGGCGCGTACCTCGGTTGCAGTTTGTCCCCGGCCCTGGTCGGTCGTGCGGGTGGCAGCCACTCGATGTGTCCCTTTCACGTCGATGTTTCTTTCTCTCTCTCTTCCTCTCTCTCCCTCCCGCTCTACCTGAACAAAAAATGGAAAAATGTCCTCGGGTGAGGATAAAAATAAATAAATAAATAAAGTGGGTCCTCCCTGGCGCACCCAAACCCAGGAGAGGGAGCCACAAACAGCAGAACACCAACACCCACAGAGAAAAATTGGCAGAATCCAAAGCCCACTGTGATAGCCAAAATGGTGAAAAGCAGAAACAAAAGCCATATGAAAGGACAAGAGACCTCTATGGAAGATGAGATAAATGAGGTGCAGTTAAGCAAGTTAACAGAATTAGAATTTAGAGCCATGATGTTGAGGAAGCTCAACAGCATGTGTAAGTATATGAGCACCATGAATAAAGACATAGAAATGGTGAAAATAAACCAGTTGGGGACTTCTGGTCAATATGGCGGTGTAGGTAAACGCAGTATCACGTCCTCCCACAACCACATCCAAGTTACAACAAAACTACAGAACAACCACCATTCAAAACGGCCTGAAATCAAGCTGAATGGAAGCCCTACACCCACGGAATTAAAGAAGCTGCATTGAGACTGGTAGGAGGGGCGGCGGCGCGACAGGCTGGTCCCACACCCACGTGTGGCGGACAAAAATCAGGAGGACACCTCGGATGGGAAGGTCCTTCCTGAGGATTGAGGGGTCCCCGTCCCACACCAGGTGTCCTGCTCAGGATTCCAGTGCCAGGAAGAGAAATCCCCATAAATTCTGGCTGGAAAAACCAGCAGGAACTGAGGCTCAGGGAGGCAGATGCGGCTGGAGCCCCAGGCAGCTCCTTAAAGGGCCCGCACACAGACTTATCGGACTCTCTCCCTCTAAGCTTGGAGGGGAGGCAGCTCAAGGAGCACCAGAGACATACAGGGAAGAGCTGTTTGTTGCTGGAGCGAGGGCTGGAGAGGGGGCTTTTTCAGGGACAAACGTGCTATAAGAGGCCTTTGTTCCTTTGGTGAGCCCTTCCCGGGGGCGGCAGACAGAAGCCATATCTGGGATTCCAGCAATCTGGCTCACACTGGTAGCCCTGCGCTGCTGACTCCCTGAGGCCCCGCTGCGCCCCACCCAACTTTCAGGCCCACCCAAGCTGTTGCCACTTGCTTAACCATAGTATTGACATGACTTGGATCCTGCTTCAGGTTTTCCTTAATTTTTTCAAACAAGCAGCATCTGGTCTCAGCTGGCCCCATACCACTCATTAAGTAATACACAGAAACAAACACAGGGAGACAGCCAAAATGAGGAGACAAAGAAACAGGTACCAAATGAAAGAACAGAACAAAACTCCAAGAAAAGAACTAAGCGAAATGGAGATAAGCAACCTAACAGATGCTGAGTTCAAAATACTGCTTATAAGGATGCTCAATGGACTCAGTGAGGGCCTCAAGAGCATCAAAAAGGACCAGTCAGAAATGATCGATGCACACTTAGAAACAAAGGTGGCTTTAACTGAAATAAAGAATAATTTACACACCTTCAATAATAGAGTATGTAAATCCAAGGAGCAAGCCATCGATTTGGAATATAAGGAAGCAAAAAATGCCCAATCAGAACAGCAAAAAGAAAAAAGAATCCAAAAAAATGAGGATAGTGTAAGGACCCTCTGGGACAACCTCAAGTGTGCCAACATTCGCATCTTGGGGGTGCCAGAAGGAGAAGAGAGAGAACAAGAAATCAAAAACCTGTTTGAAAGAATAATGGCAGAAAACTTTCCCAACTTGGTGAAGGAAACAGACATACAAGTCCAGGAAGCACAGAGAGTCCCAAACAAGATGAACCCCAAGAGGCCCACACCAAGACACATCATCATCAAAATGCAAAAGGTTCAAGACAAAGAGACAATCTTAAAAGCAGCAAGAGAAAGGCAGCTAGTTACCTACAAGGGAGTTCCCATAAGGCTGTCAGCTGATTTCTCAAAAGAAACTTTGGAGGCCAGAAGGGAGTGGCAAGAAATATTCAGAGTGATGGAAAGCAAGAACCTACAACCAAGATTACTCTATCCTGCAAAGCTGTCATTTAGAATCGATGGCCATATAAAGACTTTCCCAGACAAGAAAAAGTTAAAGGAGTTCATCACCACCAAACCGTTATTATATGAAATGATGAAGGGTCTTTTTGAAGAAAAAGATAAAATGTATGAACAAAAAAAAATGGCAATGAATACATATCTATCAACAATGGAATCTACAAACAAAATGAACAGGAAGAACAGAAACATTCTCATAGATACAGAGAACATTTTGTTGGTTGCCAGTCGGGAGAGGGGTTGGGGGAATGGGTGAAGAAGGTGAAGGGATTAAGTACAAATTGGTTGCTAGACTGACAAACCTCAAAGGGAAAGGGGCTGGGGGGTGGGAAGAAATAATCCAAAGAACTTATATGCATAACCAATGTACACACACAATAGTGTGGGAAAAGGTGGGAGGGAGGCGTGAGTGGGGAAGAGGGAGTCAATGGGGGAAAATGTGGAACATCTGTAATACATTCTACATTCAACAATAAAGATTTAAAATAAATAAATAAATAAATAAATAAATAAAATCATACGGTGAAAAAAAAAATCAACCAGTTGGAAATTAAAAAACTACAGGAAGAAATGTAGAATGACATATCAGAAATGAAAAATAAATTGGAAGGTCTAAGAAGCAGAGTAGGGGAAGCTGAGGAACGGATCAGTGCATGAGAAGACAGGCTAGAAAAAATCAACCAATCAGAAAACCAAAAGGAAAAAACGATTAAAAAACAGGAAGACAGCTTAAGAGAATTGTGGGAAAGCTGGAAATGGAATAATATTTGCATCATAGGAGTCCCTGAAGAAGAAGAAAATAAGCAAGGGTTAGAGAATATATTCAAAGAAATAGTGACAGAAAACTTCCCTAATTTGGTGAAAGAAGAAGGCATTCAAGTTCAAGAAGCACAGAGAGCCCCAAATAAGAAGAACCCAAACAGGCCCACACCAAGACACATAGTAATCAAACTGCCAAAAATTAAAGACAAAGAGAGAATCCTAAAAGCAGAAAGAGATAAGCAACAGGTTACCTACAAAGGAAACCCCATAAGGCTCTCAGCTGACTTCTCACAAGAAACACTACAGGCTAGAAGGGAATGGCAGGAAGTCATCAAGGTCATGAAAAACAAGGATCTGAATCCAAGACTACTCTACCCAGCAAGGCTATCATTCAAAATAGAAGGTCAAATAAAGAGCTTCCCAGACAAAAAAAAAAAAAAAAAAAAAAAGGCTAACGGAATACATTACCTCCAAACCAGCACTGCATGAAATGTTAAAAGGACGGCTGTAATTACCAGGAGAAATGGGAAGAAAAATAGAACCACACTAAACAAAAATGGCAATAAATAAGTACATATCAATAATCACCTTAAATGTAAATGCACTGAATGCTCCCATAAAAAGACACAGAGTAGCTGATTGGATAAGAAATCATGACTAATCTATGTGCTGTTTACAAGAGACCCACCTCACAACAAAAGACACACATAGATTGAAAGTGAAGGGATGAAAAAAAATCTTTAAAGCAAATTGAAAGGGAAAAAAAAGCTGGGGAAGCAATATTCATATCTGATAAAATAGATTTCAGAATGAAGGCCATAGTTAGAGACAAAGAAGGCCACTACATAATATTGAAAGGATCTATCCAACAGGAAGATATAACCTTGATAAACATATATGCACCCAATATACGAGCAACAAAATATATTAACAAACTTCTGGAGGACTTCAAAGTAGAAATCGATAACAATACAATCATAGCAGGGGACTTCAACACCCCACTGACATCACTGGATAGATCCTCTAGACAAAAATTACCAAGGAATCAGAGACTCTAAATGAAGCACTAAACCAAATGGATTTAATAAATATCTACAGAGAACTACACCCCAAAACTACAGAATTCATATTCTTCTCAAGTGCACATGGGACATTCTCAAAGACAGACCATATGTTAGGGCACAAACTAAGTCTCTACAAGTTCAAGAAGATTGAAATTATATCAAGCATCTTCTCAGATCACAATGGAAGGAAACTAGTAATCAAATGCGAGAAGAACATACAAAGACATTTGAATACATGTAAGCTAAATAGCATGTTATTAAATAATGAATGGGTCACCGAGGAGATCAAGGAAGAAATCAAAAACTTCCTGGAAACCAATGAAAATGAAGACACAACAACACAAAATCTATGGGATGCAGCAAAAGCAATTCTGAGAGGGAAGTTCATAGCACTACAGGCCTACCTCAAAAAAGAAGAAAAATCTCTAATAGACTATGTAACTTCACGACTTAAAGAACTAAAGAGGAATCAAAAATAAAAACCCCAGGGCAAGTAGAAAGAAGGAAATTGTAAAGGTCAGAGCAGAAATAAATGACATAAAGACAAAAAAAAAACAATTCAAAGGATCAATAAAACAAAGAGATGGGTTTTCGAAAAGATAAACAAGATTGACGGATCCTTAGCTAGACACACCAAGAAACAAAGAGAGAGAACCCAAATACACAAGATCAGAAATGAGAGAGGAGAGATAACAACAGACACCAGAGACAATCAAAAGATTGTTAACAACTACTGTGAACAATTATATGGCAAAAAATTTGACAATCTAAGCAAAATGGACAAATTTCTACAAACACATTGTCTCCCAAAACTGGATCAGGAAGAGATCGAAAACTTGAACAGACCAATAACAAAAGAATTTGAAGATATAATTAAGACACTCCCAGCAAACAGAAGTCCAGACCCCGGTGGTTTCACGGGGGAGTTTGACCAAACATACATAGAAGAACTAAAACCCATTCTCCTCAAACTATTTCAAAAAATTCAAGAAGAAGGAAGACTTCCAAACTCGTTTTATGAACCAGCATAGTTCTATTTCCAAAACCAGAAAAAGACACAACAAAGAATGAAAACTACATGCCAATATCCCTGATGAACATAGATGCCAAACTCCTGAACAAAATACTACCAAATTGGATCGAGCAATACACCAAAAAAATTATCCACCATGACCAAGTAGGATTCATCCCAGGGATGCAAGGCTGGTACAATATTCGCAAGTCCATAAATGTGATACACCACATAAATAAAATGAAGAATAAAAATCACATGATAATATCAATAGATGCTGAAAAAGCCTTCGACAAAATCCAGCATTCATTTTTGATAAAAACGCTCAGCATTGTGGGAATAGAGGGATCATGTCTAGACATAATAAAGGCCATATATGAAAGACATCCAGCCAACATCATACTCAATGGGCAAAAACTAAAAGCATTTCCCTTAAGAACAGGAACACGGCAAGGATGCCCACTTTCACCACTCCTATTTAACATAGTACTGGAAGTCTTAGCCACAGGAATCAGATAGGAAAAAAAATAAAAGGGATCCAAATTGGAAAGGAGGAAGTGAAATTGTCATTATTTGCAGATGACATGATACTATACATAGAAAACCTCAAAGACTCCATCAAAAGTTTACTAGACTTAATAAGTGAATTTGGCAAAGTAGCAGGATACAAAATTAACATCTAGAATTTGATGGCATTCTTATACACCAATGATGAACTCACAGAAAGAGTAACTAAGAAAACAATCCAGTTTACCATTGCGGCAAAAAAATTCAGATACCTAGGAATAAACTTAACCAAAGAAATAAAGGACCTATTCTCAGAAAACTACAGGTCATTGAAAAAAGAAATAGAGGAAGATATAAAAAAGTGGAAGCACATACCCTGTTCATGGATTGGGAGAATTAACATCATTAAAATGTCCATACTACCCAAAGCAATCTATAGACTCAACGCAATCCCCATCAAAATACCAACGACATACTTCACAGAATTAGAACAATTACTTCAAAAGTTCATATGGAACCAAAAAAGGCCTCGAATAGCCACAGCAATCTTGAAAAGGAAGAACAAAGTTCAGATTTCAGGTTATACTACAAAGCCACTATAATCATAACAGCTTGGTACTGGCACAAGAACAGGTACATAGATCAGTGGAACAGAACAGAGTACCCAGAAATGGACCCAAGGCAATACGCTCAATTAATATTTGACGAAGTTGGCAAAAGCATACAGTGGAGTAAGGACAGCCTCTTTAATAAATGGTGCTGGGAAAATTGGACAGCTACTAGCAGAAAAATGAAACTGGACCATCAACTTACACCGTACATGAGAATAAACTCAAAATGGATAAATGAGTTAAATGTAACTCATGAGTCCATAAAAATCCTAGAAGAAACTGTAGGCAACAAAATTTCAGACATCATATGCAGCAGAATTTTTACTGACACATCACCTAAGGCAATAGAAACAAAGGGGAAAATGAACACATGGGACTACATCAAACTCAAAAGCTTCTGCACAGCAAAAGATACAATCATCAAAACAGAAAGGCTACCCACTGCATGGGAGAGCATAATTGCCAATGATATATCAGATAAGGGGTTTATTTCCAAAACATTTAGAGTGCTCATACAACTCCACAAAAGGAAGACAAAGAATCCAATTAAAAAATGGGCAGAGGAACTAAATAGACACCTCTCCAAACAGGACATACAAATGGCTAAGAAACATATGAAAAAATGCTCATCATCACTAATCATCAGAGAGATGCAAATTATAACAACATTGAGGTATCACCTCACACCTGTCAGAATGGCTGCCATCAACAAATCATCAAACAACAAGTGTTGTCGAGGGTGTGGAGAAAAGGGGACTCTAGTGCACTGCTGGTGGGAATGGAGAATGGTGCAGCCACTATGGACAACAATATGGTGTTACCTCAAAAAATTGAAAATTGAACTTCCATTTGACCCAGTGATCCCACTTCTAGGAATATACCCTAAGAAGCCTAAAACACCAATCAGAAAGAATTTATGTACCCCCATGTTTGTAGCAGCACTATTTACAATCGCTAAGATCTGGAAACAGCCCAAGTGTCCATCAGTAGACGAATGGATAAAAATGCTGTGGTACATATACACAATGGAGTACTACGCAGCTGTAAGAAAGAAAGATCTTTTATCCTTTGAGACTACATAAAGGGACCTTGAAAGTATCATCCTAAGTGAAACAAGCCAAACAGAGAAAGACAAGTATCATATGATCTCACTTATTTGTGGAATATAATGAACATAACACTCTGAGGAATGGGATAGTCCCAGAGACGCGGAAGGGGGTTACAGACTGACAATCCCCTAAAGAGGTGGGTGGTGGGGGAGAAATAAACCACAGAATTTATATGCATGTATGCATGAACAGTGGACATAGACAACAATCTGGGGAAAGGGCAGGGAGGGAGGAGGAAGGGGGAATCAGTGGGGGAAAAAGGAGAAACATCTGGAACAAAAATTAATTAATAAAGAAAAAAGATGTGGTAGTTGTATACAATGGAATACTATGCAGCTGTAAGAAAGAAAGATCTCTTATCCTTTGAGATGACATGGAGGCACCTGGAAAGTATTATCCTAAGTGATATAAGCCAAGCAGAAAAAGACAAATACCACATGATCTCACTTATATACGGAATATAATGAACATAACAGTCGGAGGAATACGGTAGACCCAGACACATGGAAGTAGGGCACAGACTGACATCCCTCAGAAGAGGGGGTGGGAAAAGATAAACCACAGAACTTATATGCATATATGCATAACCAATGGACATGAACAACAAAGCCAGGGACAGGGCAGGGGGAATGAGAAGGGGGGTGTCAATGGGGTAAAAAAGGAGAAACATCTGTAACAAAAAATAAGAAATTTAAAAAATCACATTATATCACTTATTTGTGGAATATAATTAACTAAACAAACTGATGAACAAAATTAACCCAGAGACATAGAGGTGGGATACATACTGACAAGCCTCAGAAGAGGGGGTTTTGTGGGGGAAGACATAAACCAGAGAACTTATATGCATGCATGCATGACCAATGGACATAGACAACGAAGCTGGAGATGAGGCAGGGAGATGGGGAGGAGGTTTCAATGGGGGGAATAGGAAAACATCTGTAATAAAAACAAATTAAAAAAAAACTACTATGAACAATTATACGGCAACAAATTCGACAATCTAAGCGAAATGGACAAATTTCTAGAAACACATAGTCTCCCAAATCTGGAGCAGGAAGAGATAGAAAACTTGAACAGACGAATAACAACAGAAAAAATCGAAGATGTTATCAAGACTCTCCCAGCAAACAAAAGCCCAGGCCTGGATGGCTTCACGGGGGAGTTTTACCGAACATTCAAAGAAGAACTAATACCGATTCTCCTCAAACTATTTCAATAAATTCAAGAAGAAGGAAGACTTCCAAACTCGTTTTATGAAGCCAGCATAATTCTAATTCCAAAACCAGAAAAAGACACAACAAAGAAAGAAAACTACAGGCCAAAATCCCTAATGAACATACACGCCAAAATCCTGAACAAAATACTGGCAAATCTACTCCAGCAATACACCAAAAAAATTATCCACCGTGACCAAGTGGGATTCATCCCAGGTATGTAAGGCTGGTACAATATCCGCAAATCAATAAACGTGATACACCACATAAATAAAATGAAGAATAAAAACCACATGATCATATCAATAGATGCCGAAAAAAACCTTCAACAAAATCCATCATCCATTTCTGATAAAAACGCTCAGCAATGTGGGAATAAAGGGATCATATCTACACATAATAAAAGCCATATATGAAAGACCTACAGCCAGCATCATACTCAATGGGCAAAAAATTAAAGAATTTCCCTTAAAACAGGAACAAAGCAAGGATGCCCACTTTTGCCACTCTCATTTAACATAGTACTGGAAGTCTTAGCCACAGCAATCAAACAGGAAGAAAAAATAAAACAGATCCAAATTGGAAAGGAGGATGTGAAACTGTCATTATTTGCAGATGACATGATACTATATGTGGAAAACCATAAAGACACCATCAAAAAGTTACTAACCTTAAGACATGAATTTAGAAAAGTATCAGAATACAAAATTAACGTCAAGAAATCAATGGCATTCTTATACACCAATGATGAACTCACAGAAAGAGTAACTAAGAAAACAATCCAGTTTACCATTGCGGCAAATAAAATAAGATACCTAGGAATAAACTTAACCAACAAAATAAAGACCTATTCGCAGAAAACTACAGGTCATTGAAAAAAGAAATAGAGGAAGATATAAAAAAGTGGAAGCACATACTCTGTTCATGGAATGGGAGAATTAACATCATTAAAATGTCCATACTACCCAAAGCAATCTATAGATTCAACGCAATCCCCATCAAAATACCAATGGCATACTTCACAGAATTAGAACAAGTACTTCAAAAGTTCATATGGAACCAAAAAAGGCCTCGAATAGCCACAGCAATCTTGAAAAGAAAGAATAGAGTTGGAGGGATCACATTACCAGATTTCAGGTTATATTATACTACAAAGCCACCATAATCAATACAGCCTGGTACTGGCTCAAGAACAGGCATATAGACCAGTGGAACAGAACAGAGAATCCAGAAATGGACCCAGCCCTGGCTGGTTTGGCTCAGCGGTTGGAGCGTCGGCCTGCGGTACAGAAATGGACCCAAGGCAATATGCTCAATTAATATTTGATGAAGGTGACAAGAGCATACAGTGGAGTAAGGACAGCCTCTTTAATAAATGGTGCTGGAAAAATTGGACAGCTATATGCAGAAAAATGAAACTAGACCATCAACTCACACCCTACACAAGAATAAACTCAAAATGGATGAATGACTTAAATGTGACTCATGAATCCATAAAAATCCTAGAAGAAACTGTAGGCAACAAAATTTCAGACATCATACTCAGCAGAATTTTCACTGATACATCACTTAAGGCAATAGAAACTAAGGAGAAAATGTACACATAGTACTACATCAAACTCAAAAGCTTCTGCACAGCGAAAGATACAATCATCAAAACGGAAAGTCTACCCACTGCATGGGAGAGCATAATTGCCCATGATATATCACATAAGGGGTTAATTTCCAATACATATGGAGTGCTCATACAACTCCACAAAAAGAAGACAAAGAACCCAATTAAAAAATGGGCAAAAAACTAAATACATACCTCTCCAAACAGGACATACAAATGGCTAAGAGACATATGAAGAAATGCTCATCATCACTAATCATCAGAGAGATGCAAATTAAAACAACAATGAGGTATCACCTCACACCTGTCAGAATGGCTGCCATCAACAAATCATCAAACAACAAGTGTTTGCGAGGGTGTGGAGAAAAGGGGACTCTCGTACACTGCTGGTGGGAATGCAGACTGGTTCAGCCACTGTGGAAAACAATATGGTGTTTCCTCCAAAAACTAAAAATTGAACTTCCATTTGACTCCGTGATCCCACTTCTAGGAATATACCCTAAGAAGCCTGAAACACCAATCACAAAGAATATATGTACCCCCATGTTTGTAGCAGCACTATCTACAATAGCTAAGATCTGGAAACAGCCAAGTGTCCATCAGTAGACGAATGGATAAAAAAGCCGTGGTACATATACACCGTGGAGTACTATGCAGCTGTAAGAAAGAATGATCTCTTATCTTTTGAGACTACATGGAGGGACCTGGAAAATATCATCTTAAGTGAAACAAGCCAAACAGAGAAAGACAAGTATCATGTGATCTCACTTATTTATGGAATATAATGAACATAACTGTCTGAGGAATGGGGTAGTCCCAGAGACATGGAAATGGTGTACAGTCTGAAAATCTACAGAAGAGGGGTTGGTGGGGGAGAGATAAACCACAGAACTTATATGCATGTATGCATGAACAGTGGACATGGACAACAAACTGGGGACAGGTCAGGGAGGGAGGGGAAGGGGGAATCAGTGGGGGGAAAAAAGGAGAAAAATCTGTAAAAAAAATCAATTAATAAAAAAAGGAAAAAAAATATTTGTCTACCTCTTCAAATACCTCATTTATCTTTATCACAACGTGTGTGAAAATAAACTCATAGTCCCATGTCCACATGTGCTCCTCCTCCCTCAATGCTCTTCATTCCAATGAATGACAGTATCATCTACTGCAAGTTCCATGTAAGATACTATGTTCTATCTTTCACTTCATCCTCTCTTTTACAGTCGATCTCCAAACCAGTACATTCTACATGCAAAATATGTGTCAAATCTGTCCACTTCTCTCTGCATTCAATCTCAGTGCCAGGATTGTACTCCATGCCAATTGAGGCAGAATCTCAGGAGTAAGACTCAGGAATCAGTATTTCTAAAGTTTCCCAGGTGAGTTCCATGTATAGCCAAGGTCTGGTAGTGAGGAATGTCTGGCCTACAAAATCAATACCAGCTAACACCACACACCTCACCAAATTAGCCTGACAGAATATAGCAGGCTAATTTTTAAGCAGATAATTTTGCATGGCCTACAAATGATGTTGTAAATATCCAAGTTGCCCTTGGCAGAAAATAAGGTTCCTTACCCCTGGACCACTGTTTACTCATTATCCAGGGTAATATTTTCAAAACATAAATCATATCCTGTCACTCTCCTGCCAAAAACACTTTTCTGAATTACCATGATGCCTAGAATAAACTCCAAGCGTTGTCCTGTAGTCTATAAGACCCTCAAAAGATTATCACTGTTGATCTAACATCATTTATATCCTCCCCTTTCTTCCTACATTTCAACCATATTGGCTTTCTTGATTTTTTTTAATTAACTAATTAATTTATTTATTTTTGTTACTGATGTTTCTCCTTTTTCCCCCAATGATAAACCCCTACCCCGCCCTCCCCCACCATGTCCCCAGCTTTGTTGTCCATATCCACTATTCATGAATACATGCATATAAGTTCTGTGGTTTATCTTTTCCCCAAACTCCTCTTCTGGAGATTGTCAGTCTGTACCCCACTTCCACTTCTCTGTGACTAACCCATTCCTTAGACTGTTATGTTCATTATATTCCACAAATAAATGAGTTCATGTGATAATTGTCTTTATCTGCCTGGCTTGTTTCACTTAGGATAATACTTTCCAGGTCCCTCCATGTCGTCCCAAAGGATAAGAGATCTTTCTTTCTTAAACCTGCATAGTACTCCATTGTGTATATGTACCACTGCTTTTTTATCCATTCAACTACTGATGGACATTTGGGCTCTTTCCAAATCTTAGTTATTGTAAATAGTGCTGCTATGAAGATGAGGGTATATATATTCTTTCTGACTGGTGTATCAGGCTTCTTAGGGTATATTCCTAGAAGTGGAATCACTGGGTCAAATGGCAGTTTAATTTTTAATTTTTTGAGATAACACCATATTGTTTTCCATAGTGGCTGCACCAGTCTGCACTCCCACCAGCAGTGTACTAGAGTCCCC
Organism: Molossus molossus; assembly: GCF_014108415.1. Lineage (NCBI taxonomy): Eukaryota > Metazoa > Chordata > Mammalia > Chiroptera > Molossidae > Molossus > Molossus molossus. Next base: position 64,300,718 of record NW_023425355.1, on the reverse strand, counting down.
TTTTCTCCACAACCTCGCCAACACTTTTTGTTTGATGATTTCTTGATGGTGGCCATTCTGACAGGTGTAATGTGATACCTCATTGTTGTTTTAATTTGCATCTCTCTGATGATTAGTGATATTGAGCATTTCTTTATATGTCTCTTAGCCACTTTTATGTCCTGTTTGGAGAGGTGTCTATTTAGTTCCTCTGCCCATTTTTTAATTGGGCACATCTTGCTTTTGTTGAGATGTCTTCCTTTTATTGAGATGTATGAGCACTCTATATATATTGAAAACTAACCCCTTATCTGATATATTGCTGGCAATTATGGGCTCCCATAGAGGGGGCTGCCTCTTCATTTTAATGATTTTATCTTGTGCTATGCAGAAGCTTTTGAGTTTGACATAGTCCCATGTGTTCATTTTCTATTTTGTTTCTGTTGCCTTAGGTGATATTTTAGTGAAAATTCTGCTGCGTATGATGTCTTAAATTTTGTTGCTTACAGTTTCTTCTGGATTTTTATGGATTCATTAGTCACATTTAAGTCTTTTATCCATTTTATGTTTACTCTTGTGTATGGTGTAAGTGGATGGTCTAGTTTCATTTTTTTTTTTTTTTTTTTTGCATGTAGCTGTTCAATTTTCTCAACACCATTTATTAAAGAGGCTGTCTTTACTCCACTGTATACTCTTGCCCCCTTTGTGAAATATTAATTGAGCATATTGTCTTGAGTCCATTTCTGGGTTCTCTGTTCTGTTCCACTGGTCTATCTGCCTGTTCTTGTGCCAGTACCAGGCTGTATTGATTACAGTGGCTTTGTAGTATAACCAGGAAACTGGTAATGTGATCCCTCCAACTTTGTTCTTCTTTTTCAAGATTGCTGTGGCTATTCGAGGTGTTTTTTGTTTGGTTTCATATGAACTTTGAAGTATTTATTCTAGTTCTGTGAAGTATGTCATTGGTATTTTGATAGGGATTGCATTGAATCTATAGATTACCTTGGGTAGTAGGGACATTTTAGTAATGTTAATTCTTCCAATTCATGAACAAGGTATGCACTTCCACTTTTTTATATCTTCCTATAATTCTCTTTTCATTGACCTGTAGGTTTCTGCGAAAAGGTCCTTTATTTCTTTGAGTAAGTTTATTCCTAGGTATCTTAATTTTTTTGCCACGATGGTTAATGGAATTGTTTTTTTAGTATCTCTTTCTGTGACTTCATCACTGGTGTATAAGCATACCGTCCATTTCTTGACGTTAATTTTCTATCCTGCTATTTTGTCAAATTCATTTATTAAGTCTAGTAAATTTTCGATGGAGGCTTTGGGGTTTTCTACGTATAGTATCATGTCATCTGTGAATAATGATAGTTTCCCAGTCTCTGTTCCAATTTGAATCCCTTTTATTTCTTCTTCATGTTTGATTGCTGTGGCTAAGACTTCCAGTATTATGTTAAATAACAGTGGCAAAGGTGGACATCCTTGTCTTCTTCCTGTTCTTAAGGGAAAAGCTTTAATTTTTGCCCATTGACGATTATGTTGGCTGTAGGTCTTTCATATATAGCCTTTATTATATGGAGATATGATTCCTCTATTCCCACATTGCTGAGAGTTTTTATCAGAAATGGATGCTGAAGTTTGTCGAAGGCTTTTTCAGTATATCATATTGAGATGATCATGTGATTTTTATCTTTCATTTTGTTTATGTGGTGTATCACATTTATTGATTTGTGAATATTGTACCAGCCTTCCATCCCTGGAATGAATCACACTTGGTCATTTTGAATAATTTTTTTGATGTGTTGCTGGATTAGATTTGCTAGTATTTTGTTCAGGATTTTGGCAACTATGTTCATCAGGGATATTGGTCTGCAGTTTCCTTTCTTTGTAGTGTCTTTTTCTGGTTTTGGAATTAGAATCGTGCTGACCTCATAAAACGAGTTTGAAAGTCTTCCCTCTTTTTGAATATTTTGAAATAGTTTGATAAAAATGGGTATACGTTCTTCTTTGAATGTTCAGTAAAATTCCCCCATAAAACCGTCCGGGCCTGGGCATTTGTTTGCTGGGAGAGTCTTGATTACATCTTCAATTTCTTTTGCTGTTATTGGTCTGTTCAGGTTTTCTATTTCTTCCCGGTTCAGTTTTGGGAGACTATGTGTTTCTAGCAACTTGTCCATTTTGCTTAGATTTTCGAATTTGTTGCCATATAATTATTCATAATATTTGTTAACAATCCTTTGTATTTCTGTGGTGTCAGTTATTATTTCTCCTCTTTCATTTCTGATTTTGAGTATTTTGTATTTGGGTACTCTCTTCTTGGTGATTCCAGCTAAGGGTCCATCAATCTTGTTTATCTTTTCAAAGAACCAGCTTTTTGTTTTATTGATCCTTTGAATTATATTTTTGGTCTCCATGTCATTCATTTCTGCTCTCATCTTTACTACTTCTTTCCTTCTACTTGCTCTGGAGTTTTCTTTTTGTTTGCTTTCTAGTTATTTAAGTTCTGAGGTTAGATATCTGTTAGAAATTTTTCTTCTTTCTTGAGGTAGTCCTGTAGTGCTCTGAACTTCCCTCTCAGAACTGCTTTTGTTGCATCCCATAGATGTTGTGTTGTTTTGTGTTAATTTTCATTGGTTTCCAGGAAGTTTCCCATTTCTTCCTTGATCTCCATGGTAACCCATTCATTGTTCAATAACATGCTGTTTAGCCTCCATGTGTTCAAATGTCTTTGCATGTTCTTGTTGCAATCAATTTCTAGTTGCATGCCATTGTGATCTGAGAAGATGCTTGATATGATTTCAATCTTCTTGAACTCGTAGACACTTAGTTTATGCCCTAACATGTGGTCTATCTTTGAGAATGTCCCATGTGCACTTGAGAAGAATGTGAATTCTGCAGTTTTGGGGTGTAATTCTCTGTACATATCTATTAAATCCACTGATCTAGGGCTTCATTTAGAGTCTCTGTTTCCTTGTTAATTTTTTGTGTAGATGATTTATCCAGTGATGTCAGTGGGGTGTTGAAGTCCCCTGCTATGATTGTATTGCTGTCAATTTCTCCTTTGAAGTCCTCCAGAAGATTTTTAATATATGTTGGTGCTCCTATATTGGGTGCATATATGTTATCAAGGTTATATCTACCTGTTGGATAGATCCCTTCAATATTATGCAGTCGCCTTCTTGTCTCTAGTTATCGTCTTCATTTTAAAATCTACTTTATCAGATATGAGTATTGCTACCCCATCTTTTTTATGCTTTCCGTTCGCTTGGAAGATTTTTTCCATCCCTTCACTTTCAATCTATGTGAGACTTTTGTCGTGAGGTGGGTCACTTGTAACCAGTATATATGGGAGTCATGCTTTCTTATCCAGTCAGCTACTCTATGTCTTTCTAGCAGAGAATTCAAACCATTCACATTTAAAGTGATAATTGCTATGTATTTATTTATTTCCATTTTTGTTTAGTGTGGTTCTGTTTTTCTTTCTATTTCTTCTACTAATTACAGCAGTCCTCTTAGCATATCTTGCAGTGCTGATTTGGTGTTAATGTATTCCCTTAGCCTTTTTTGGTCTGGGAAGCTCTTTATTTGACCTATTTTGATTGATATCCTTGCTGGATTAAGTAGTCTTGGATTCAGATCCTTGTTTTTTATGATCTTGTTTACTTCATACCATTCCCTTCTGGCCTGTAGTGTTTCAGTTGAGAAGTCAGCTGTGAGCCTTATGGGGTTTTCTTTGTAGGTAACCTGTTTCTTTTCTCTTGCTGCCTTTAGGATTCTCTTTTTGTCTTTAATTTTTCGTATTTTAATTACTATGTGTCTTGGTGTGGGCCTCTTTGGGTTCTTACTTGGGGTTCTCTGTGCTTCTTGAACGTGAATGTCTTCTTCCTTCACCAAGTTAGGAAAGTTTTCTGTCACTATTTCTTCCAATATATTCTCTATCCCTTGCCCATTTTCTTCCTCTTCGGGGACTCCTGTGATGGGACTTTCCAGTTGTCCCACAGTTCTCTTAAGCTATCTTCCTGTTTTTTAATTGTTTTCTCCTTTTGGTTTTCTGATTGTTTGATTTTTTTACACTATCTTCTAATTCTCTGAACCGGTCCTCAGCTTCCTCTACTCTGCTGGTTAGTCCTTCCAATGTGTTCTTTATTTCTGCTATGTCATTCTTCATTTACACTTTGTTGTTTTTCAATATTTCTATATCTTTACTCATGGTACTGATGTCCTTACTTTTGCTGTTGAGCTTCCTCAAGATCATGGCTCTGAACTCTACCTCTGATAATTTGCTTAACTGCATTTTATTTATCTCTTCTTCGATAGTGTTTTCTTGTTTTTTCATTTGGGATTTATTTCTTTATTTCACCATTTTGGCTATTTCAGTGGGTTTTAAAGCCTGCCAAATTTTTCCTGTGTGTGTTTGTGTTCTGCTGTTTGTGGCTCCCTCTACTGTGTTTGGATGATCCTGGGTGGGCCCATGTTAAACACCACTGTCAAGTCTTAGTTTCCTGGGTAGATTTGCAAGGCCAGGAAAGGTGCAGTTATCCTTTTTGCCTGGAGGCTAGGAGTCTCAGTTACTCAGGGCCTTGTAATGTAACCCTGGTGTTCTGCATAAGAGGATTTCCAGAGGGTGGGATAAATGCTGGTTGTTAATGAGCCTCAATTTACATTTCTTTGCCTCACCTGGGAAAGGCTGAATTTTGGGGGGCGGGGGGGCTGCTGCTTTTGCCCACATCTCAGGGATGGATCACACTGGCCACTGGCCATTGTGGCCGCAATTCAGTAAAAACTTTGAGTGCCCTCCAAATCCTGGACATCCCCACAGGGTTCCAGCCCTGACTGTACTCCCTGTGCCAGGTGAGTGGCTCTGGCTATTTTAGCACTCTGTCCTGGCTCTCTGCGCTGTGAAGCAGACTTATTCTTTATTCCCCAAGGGTGCTGCTCACAGCTAAGACTGCTATTGTCCGTGGGCCCCCCTCTCACGCCTCTGCAGATCCTACCCATGTCCCTGGTTACATGGTCTTATCCTGCTGCTTTTTGTTGCTTTTTTCCAAGTATTTGTCTTTATTTTAGTTGTAATTCCTGTTTGGTCCTGGGAGATTGTCTATGTAGCTTCCATTCACTTTGCCTCCATTTTCACATCCTCTAAGCCTATCTTGTGTGCAGTTGAGGCACACAGGCCTCTCTGGTGCCTGCCCATCTTGCAGGTCCTGTGGGTAACTGGATCACACAGTCTGTTTGGGTCCAGGCTCTATGCCTATGTTATGGGCTGCTGGGTCGCACAGGCCTCTCTGGTGCTTCAGTACCCCACAGTTCACCAGGGTAACTGAATGGCACAATCCCTGCTGGGTCACGCAGACCTCTATGGTATTTCAGCACCCCGCAGGTCCCACGGGTAACTGGATGGCACAGTTCCTGCTGTGTTGCACAGGCCTCTCTGGTGCCCCTGCACCCTGCAGTTCCCGTGGGCAGGCAGCTGAGTTGCACCAGTCAATTTTGGGCTCTGGCTTCCCACTGCTCTTGTGAGCTTCTGGACAGCACAGGCTTCTGTGGAGCCCCAGGTCCCGCCTCTGGTGGCTAAGGAGTGCTGCTGCCCTGTGGGGCTCAACTTGTGCTCAGCTTTATTGTAATTTTGGGGGCTGGGTCTCAGCTGCTGGTTTGTGCTTCTGTTGCCTGGGGATGGATGTCTGCTCCCCAGCCTCTGTTGCTGGTGGTATATCTAGACTCTGATCAGCTGCTACTATGGGGGATGGTGCTGAGCTCCAAGCTGTCCGTGGCTTCTGCGACCAGCACCTTGGCAGCTCCACTACTGTGCACTGGTCTGTGTTGACACAGAGTGTCCACTGGTGCTAGGTATGCTGGTGGGCTCAGGTTGCTGGGCCCTAGCAGCTCCCACTGCCTCCTGCCAGGGAAGACCCAGGATCTTCCAAAATGGTGTGACCTCCCCGTGGTGCAGGGAGAAGTGCCCTGCATAGCTGTTTACTGAGGTAGCCTTCTGCTCCTGTCCACAGCACAGGAACCTTCTGCTCTGTGTCTCTGCACTGCTCGGATTTGGTCGTCCATCTTTAAGTCCACTCACACTCTCTCACACACTAGCCCACTCTCTCACACACTCACCCTTCCTCTGGTCCTGCCAGCCACCATCTTCTCTCCCATATTGGCTTTCTTTCTGTACTTCCTATACACTAAGTTCATCCCCATCTAGGGACAGTTACTGTCTCAGTATTCCCAAGTTCAAAGGCCAAATTTAAGGTCTTTTTCTATTCCAAGAAGAGAACCATCTTGTCATCTGTAGAATGAAGGAAAGTAAACCCAAAAAGATAGTGAAGAAGCTTGGATTTTTCCCTTAATATTTTCTTTATCCCTTCTCCATGCATTGCTCCATCATACCATTAGAACTGGTTTGTACAGTGTTTATGATACCATCTGTCACTGGTTTGAGACCCCTGTGCTGGGCATTCCCATCTTTCTTACCAGTTTTACACTATGCAATCTAGCTAAAATGGTCATACAAAATGTAAATTAAAACCACAATAAGACAGCACCACACACACACACACACTAAAATGGCTAATATTTAAAACAAGAATGTCAGTACCAAATGTTGGCAAAAATAAAAAGCAACTAGAACTCTCATGCTCTTCTGGTAGGAGTACTACTATGTATAGTCACTTTGGAAAATTGTTTGGCAGTTTAGCTTTAAAAAGTATATCTACCTTATGATTCAGCTATTCTATACATAGGTATATGGAGAAATGATTGCATATGTCCACCAAAAACATGCACAAGGAATTTTATAGCAATAAGATTATTCACAATAGCTCCTAACTAGAAATAGCTCAAATACCCATCAGCAATAGAATAAATAAGTAAAATGTGCTATATCCATACAATGAAATGCTAGCAATATGGCAAAAAAATAAAGAAAATGGAACTACTAGTACACTCAACAACATGGGTAAATTTTATAGACATAAGAATAAGTAAAAGAAGGCAGACACAGAAGAGTACATTGAAGAACACACAAAACTGATCAGTGCTGTTAAAAGTCAAACCAGTGCAGTGGTTCTCAAAGCATAAGCAACACCTGAGAATTTATTATAAATGCAAGTTCTTGGGCTCCACACGGATCTACTGAATCGGAATCTCTGAAGGTGGAGTCTTGTCATCTGTACTTTAGCAAATCTTCCAGGTTATTCTGGAGTAGTGGTTACCTCTTAGGGAAATACTGACTGGAAAGGAGAATGAGAGAACTTTCTACCATGCTTGAAATATTCCACAGCATCCAACAGAATAGGTGCACTTATATAAACAGAGGAAAATAATGATAGGAATAGGGGAAATCTAGAGCTTGGAAATAGGACATGAAGTGGCTGAAGGAATTAGAAGTGGCAGGGATGAGGAGTAGAAGAGGGTAGTTCCGATTGGTTTTAACTGCATTTGCCAGGCTGGTACTCTCCATTTGAGCTCGGCTGCCTGATTTCTCTCCAACCATTATCATCAAACCTGCAGAATTACACCATTTGTTCTACCAACAGAGTAGTGTTTCGCCATGGGCCCTGGTTGCTGACCACTCTGCCTTTGAAAGTTTCTTTTCAATTAATATAAATCTCATATTCTTAATGGAATGGGCCAGTTTTGTTTCAAGAGCCATTTCATTTGGCTATGGCTGAGTGGTTGTGGGGGGAAGTAAGGGATGTTGCTGAGTGTTCCAGAGTCATCATTTTCCTATCCAGTCCATCAGTCCACTTACTTGAAGTGTTTGTCAGAAAGAATATGAAGTACTAACTGCAGTGCTATGTTCCAAACTGACTGCTGGGGTGTAGGTCCCTGCTGACACTGACCTGGAAGCTGGCCAAGGAAATTCACAGCATTCAACAGATTGGAAGCCGATCAATATTGGCTTCTGGGGGACTGTGAACTGTAGAAGATTCAAACTAGAAGGATCTTAGAGGGTGTCTAGTCTATCCTCTCATTGGGTTCATGAAAACCTGAAGTCTAGGAACACTCAGCAAATCAATGACTCCTGGTAAAGATGTTTAGTAAATGTTCCAGCTACATCATTCATATGTCTCCCAAAAGAGGACTATCTGGAAAAGTAAATGACTGCTGTTTCAGCTCCTATTTCTGTTCACTTTTTCTCAGCAAAGGTGGTCTCTCAGAGTAATGGGTTTGAGGTCAGAATATGTTTCCTTATTGAAAACTCACTTTGTTCCCAGAGAATTAGCTTCCCTGAAGAACCTTGAAAGTTGAAGAGTCTTATCTCATGGATGTAAAGAGGCAGGGCCATGTGCAACAAAATGGCCTGACTATCCCAAAGACCATATTCTCACCATTACCTGGCCCTAACGTTTGGATTGGAGCAGTCTGGCACTCATTCTCTTATTTGTCTGTTCCTCAAACTGAGCAGCACTATGAACAATGGTTCTCCTTACATGGAAGAACACAGTCCTTCTACTTGGAGGCATCTGATCTGATGAGGAAAAAAGAAATCTTGTGGCATTGTAGAAAGACCTAAAGACAGAGAGACATGGATTTGTAGTCCTAGCTCTGTTACTTATTAATAATGAAATATTGGTCAAATTGTGTCATCCCTCTGAGTCCCATATTCCCCAGCTCTAAAATGGAGATCATAATGTCTACTTTCCAGTACTGTATAGATAAAACAATGTCCACAGAGTACTACAGTGTCAGGTGCATATTAAGAACCCATTAAATGATATCTGTTACATTTATTAACTAGGTAATCTTGAGCAAGTCCATATCATGTTCCATGTCATATTACAAATGAAGATGATAATATCTTCCAGATATGGTTGTTATGACAGTTAAATGAAGTCATGTTTCTAAAATGCCTTGCAACATACCTGGCACATGACACACACTTACCACTTGTCCATTAAATTTGAATAGTGAGCAGAGAGAACATATACCTAGCTAAAGGTTGAGTAGGGAGGGCTTTAGTCACTAGTTCTCCAAAAGCAGGGGTCTTGACATTCAATTAGAAGAGCTGGTAATTGCATAGCCATCAGTGCTGGGTCATTTCTCTTGAAGACAGGAAGCTAATTAGGGCTTGTTATGTGAAGATTTTCCAGTAGCACCAGCTTGTTCAACATAAGTTCCTGTCACCTGGATTTTTTGTGTCTCAAGTTCCTTGGGGGAACTGTGACAGGGTTTGTTTTGGAAAAACAAGAAGAGCAGAGTCCAGGACACAGACCATCCACAGGATGCCTTGATTCTGTTCCTTCAACTATGGCAGCTGTTTGACTACTGCAGGAGGGTGAGAAGCACTCAGGCAAGTGAAATAAATTGCAAGCCTTTAGACAGCAAGAGAAGTACTAAACATTTGGCCTAAATAAGTTATTTGGGAGTATAAGGAGGGCACCAAAATGCCTGCTTGGGAGGGCACATTTGACCCTGGCTTTGAGGATGAGTAGGCATTCAACAGGTAATACTAGGGGAAAGAAACAGTTTATGCAAGGGCAGAAGTGAAATAGCATGGCATGTTTGTGAAAGGGATTCAGTGAGGTTCAAGTGCAGAATGTGTGAAGAGTGAACAGAAGGCTGGTCAGGAAAATAATTGTGAATATCCTTGTAGGACAAAATAAGGAGTGTGGATTTGATCTTTAAAGAAATGAGTATAAAAACTTTTAAGCTGGGACACAGTGGCATGATCAGATTTGTGTTTTGGAAAGCTAATCTGACTACACTGTGGAGAATAGGCAGCAGGGAAGAGAGACATAGGCATGGGAACCAATAAGGAAGCTGTTGCAATAGTCCAGGTGAGAAACAAGGGTAGAGACAATATGGGGCAGCAAGGATAGAGAAGAGAAACCAAACCGAGGTTATCAGTTGAATGTGAAGGTTGCAGGAAAGCAGGATAAAGATGATTGTGAAGTTTAAATTTTAAGAAACTGGATTAGCCTGGCCAGTGTGGTTCACTGGTTGCGAATTGATGCATGAACCAAGAGGTCGCCGGTTCAATTCCTGGTCAGGGCATATGCCCAGGTTGTGGGCCCAATCCCCAGTCGGGGGCATGCGTGAGGTGGCCAATCGATGTTCTCTCTCATTAATGTTTTGATCTCTCTCTACCTCTCTCTTCCTCTCTCTCTAAAATTAATAAAGAAAAAAATATTTTTTTAAAAAGAAACTGGGTTAATGGTGACGCCATTAACCAAGATAAGGGACATACAGTTGGAGAATAATGAACTATGACAAGTTTGAGGTATATGAAAGATATCTAGGTGAAAATTACAAAGGCAGCTATTTATATTGAACATGCAAAGCATGGTATATTATTCATTTTTTTCTTGGATACTATAGTTTTATCTATTTTTTCTAGCTTTATTGAGATATTATTGACATAAAACATATGTAAATTTAACATGTACAATGTGATGATTTGATACATGTATTATTACTAAATATACCACAATAAGGTTAGTTAACACCTCCATCCCCTCATATAATTACCATACTTTTGAGGGGTAACATTTAAGATCTACTCAACTTTCAAGTATATAATACACTACTGTTAATTATAGTCACCATGCTATACATTAGAAACAATCCTAAGAGGTAGACACCATAATTACTGCCATTTAATAGATGAAGAAACAGGCCCAAAAAGGTTGAGTGACCCGCCAAGTCTAGTCTGACTCCAGATTTCTAGTGTTTGTACTTTACCACTCTGCCAAGAGAGACAGACAAAGCCTTAAGGACAGGTCCCTATATACAAGCTGTGAAGTACCTATCATTGTTCTGCAGATGGCCACCCAGAACTTAAACTGGTGTTATGCCAATTTTCAAAGTAATTTCCTGTCTTTCCATTTGAAACAACTTCTGGGGGCTACTCTGAGATAAGTTATACTCTAGCCTGGGAGGCTCTAAGCCACTTGGCTGTTGACAACTGAGAAGAACCTCAAATACCGTTTTACTTGACCAATATCTAGAGGTTTTCATGAGGCACCATAGCTCCTCTGATTTGCTCTGGACTTAGGCCCAGACACATTCCCAATTACTGATAAGAAAACAACTATGATGACAGAAATACACACAGGCATTACACCATTTATAAAGAAGCATGCAAGTGTTGGGAGCTTTTAGTATATCAGGGGAGGTATATCAGGGAAAACTTTTTTGAATTGCAGTATTTTGTCTACTTGCCTTTTTCCCAGTCTTAGACACCTCAATTACCTCCTGAATGGTCTTTCTTGTCTTTAGTCTTTATTTGCCTCCTATCGACTACTTCCATCCTCAGGGGCTTTTTGGAGTCACTCCAAAACCTCTGTGGTTTTAATTAACCAAATGGCTTGGTGCCATCAGCCTCCTTTCATAAAATTATTAGTCATTTCCTTCTTGGGCTCAGTAATGAACATACTTAATAACAGTTCCAAGTCTCTGGAGCCTTCCTCAAGCCCCCCACAATGATTTTCCCCTTGCCAGGAACTGCTAGACAGTAAAACCCTGGCCACTTCCTGCTATATTAGTTTGAAATTCATAAATATGAACTAACTCTCCAAGGTTGAAGAGGAATCTCTGGGCATGTGTGTAGGAGTGGGGATGCATATGCATGTGCAAAAGAGGGAGGGAGTAGGGGGAACCTGAGAGAAATAAACATAAAAGAGAACCAGAGGAAAAGACAATGAAAAGTTTTTCATAACAGTTTTTATCCACAAGCCTTTGAAAGTCAATTACATATAATATATATCCTGTATTCCCTCATCCACAACCTGCTCTCACTACTGTCACTGTGCCACCTCTCCCCCCATACTCTGAATCATAGGGTCATAAAATGTGAAGAATAGAAGGGGCCTTAAAGACCATTTAGCACAAATTCCTAATTGTTCAGATAAGAAAATTGGAGCTCAGAAGGCATCAGGCTATTACTCACCAGGGATCACTAGTGGAGCCCCCCCCCACCATACTCAAATGGGTGTGAGAGGCAGTAGACAAGCTGTTCATTCTTGACAACAGAAGACACACACAAACACACACACACACACACACACACCCCACATGGTATGGGCATCTTCCACCCAAACTTCAGGAGCAAATCCCTGCCCCAAGTTTAAGAAGACAGAGTCAAGAGCCTGCTCTTTGGGTTCAAATCTTAGTTATGTAAGTTGCTGCATTTGTTTCCTGAAGCTGGTGTAACAAATTATCAGAAACGGGGTGGCCTAAAACAACACAAATTAATTATCTCACAGTCCAAGAGGCAAGAAACTATTCTATACCCCTCTCCTAGCTTCTGGCCTATAATCCTCGGTGCTCCTTGATTTATAGATACATAACTTCAATATCTGCATCCATCTTCACATGGCTTTCTTCTGTGTATTTCTGTGTCTTCTCCTCTTGTATAAGTATATCAGTCATTGGACTTAGGACCCATTCTAAATCCAGGATAATTTCATCTCAAGATCCTTAACTAATTATATCTGCAAAGACCCTATTTCAAAATAAATTCACCTTCTAAAGCTCCAGATGGACATGAATTCCGGCAAACATTATTCAACTCACCAAAATCTCTGAGCCTCATTTTCTTCATCTGTAAAACGGGGATAATAATAATACTCATATTCTGTATTTCAGGTTTTGAAAATTAAATGTTACTAGATGGTGAAGCACTCAGAACAGTGCTTGGCATGTAGTAAGCACAACACTGGCATTCTAGCCCCATTGAGTCCTAAAGTTTTTAGAGAATTCTGTCAGTATTTTCTTTTCTTTTTTGAAAACTTCACATCTGTTAGACTGAGAACAGTGTCTGTCACATAATAATAGGGACTCATTAAATACTTATTAAATAAATACATGGGTGTTTTGGAATCATACCCAAAGAAAAATCAATCTCCACAAACTTATGGGACACTGGAGGAGCCACCCATACAGTCTTCCAGGGAAGATAGAAATCATTCGATCCCTTGGCAAAACAACTGAAATGACATGGGGGTTGTTGGGGATGCAGGCTTTAAAATATTGTTGAAGGGCACCCCTAGGCCATACACAGCACTAGGGGAAACCACAGATTAAGAATATTTGAATCACTTATCTCTGTGGGTTCAACTACAGTTATTGAGCGGGAGGAGAGTAGAGAGGAGGCAGGCAGGCAGGCACTAACTGCTGGTTGACCAGGTCATTGAGTGCCAGCAGGTCTCTATATACAATCCCACAAAAAAGTTCTGGGGGCACTGCTAGTGAGGCTGAGAGAAACAGTAATGGAGATCCCTATGGGCTGATTCTTCTATTGGATATTGTCTCCCAAATGATGTCCTTACTAGGGAAAGTGTCTGGCAGGGTTTGAGCCAGCTGCCCAGCTGTCCTGCAGGGCACAATTATCTTTCACTCTTTTCCTGTGAGCAGGAATTTGCTCCTGGAGTTTGGGTAGAAGATACTTCTATGTGTGTATGTCTGTCTGTGTGTGTGTGTGTGTGTGTGTGTGTGTGTGTGTGTGTGTGTGTGATGTGTCTGTGTGTGTGTGGTAGTATGAGGTGTTTATGTGCCTGTTTGTTTTGGGGGAAGGGTTGCTCTCCAGTTTAGGAATGTGTGATCTAAGCAAATCTCCAAGACCAAGGCCAGCAAGGGAGCTAAGATCCAAAATTAGCACACTGACATGAAGCCTTAACCTGAATCCATAAGTGTTCACATGGCAGAGGGCTTGGTGGGGTGGGCATGGAAGAGAGACATCAGGAAACCTGAAATTGAATCTTCCTTAAAGTGAATGTAGGTTCACATAGTCATCCTTCCCAGGAACATGCAGTGTAAGATGGCCAGTTGAGAGGCAGTTAGTGGCTGTTATTTGGATCTCAGTGTGTGACCTGATTGGGAATTAAGTTTGTGGCCAGGATAAGGGCTCAAATAGCTAACATTTATTGAGTATGTACCAGATGCCAGACACTGTATTAAACTCTTCACAAGCATTTACTATTTGTTCCACAGAATTTTTCTGAGAGAGTTACCAATAGTACCCCCTCTTCTAGTGAAAAATCTGAGGGTTAGACAGTACATAGCTAGGAAGTGATAGAGCCAGAATCAAAACCTAAGTAGGTTGACTTTAAACCCATACTCTTAACCATTACTCTGTATTGTCCTCAGAAGAGGGCCATCCTGAGGCCAGTGTACAAGGCAGGGGCTGAGGCCAATGTTGGGGGTTTGATCTTCAGACAAATTTGGGGATGTGCTTAATCATGGTTAGTATTCTGCCATTGTCTCAGTTTTTTATTAATCATTGCAGCAAAAATGTAAAGATTATATGTGTGGTAGCACCCTCTTGTGGGTACAGCGGTGGTGGCAAGTAAATGAGAGATTTTGGAAGATTTTGTTTTTCTTTATTAATTCTAAGGTGTGCAATTGGGCCCAAGGTACTTGGTGGGACCTGTGGTACTTGCAGTTCTAGGAGTACTGGCTGATGAAAAGTATTGAGTTGTCATGAAATTACTGAGAGAAAATTAGCCAAACTGAATAAAGGGCCTGAGGTATCTAATGTGCTTCAAAACTAAAGGTGCTAAAAGGGAGTTGAGCCCCGGCCGGTTTGGCTCAGCGGTTAGAGCGTCGGCCTGTGGTCCTGAGAGACCCGGGTTCGGTTCCTGCTAAGGGCGCGTACCTCGGCTGCAGTTTGTCCCCGGCCCTGGTCGGTTGTGCGGGTGGCAGCCACTCGATGTGTTCCTTTCACATCGATGTTTCTCTCTCTCTCTCTCTCTCTCTCTCTCTCTCTCTCTCTCTCTCTGTTTCTCTCTCTCCCTCCCACTCTACCTGAACAAAAAAATGGAAAAATGTCCTCGGGTGAGGATAAAAATAAATAAATAAATAAAATAAAAAAATAAAAGGGAGTTGAGAGAAGAAACCAAGAGATCATGCTCAGTTTCTCAGGAAAAATAAGAAAACAAAAATGAAGGAAAACCTAGTCAGGATACCCCTAGGTCCCACCTATTACATTAATAATTGTATTTTATTATAAATTAAACAATCAATACATTTTTAATAATATTAAATGTTAAATATTACTAATGGTAATAGCTCTAGTTTATGGAATACTTAATACACACCAGATTTTTACATATATAATCTTTGTAAAAATCTTTCATAGTGGAAATTATTATTTTCATTTTACAGCTGAGGAAGCTGAACCTCAGAGGATAAGTGACTTGACAAAGGCCACACAGCTAGGAAATGGCAGAGCCAGGATCTAGACTCAAATCCGTCTGGCTTCAGAACCCATTATTTTCTAGTGGAGAATATTTCCCCTTAAATTGTCATTAGCATCTGCAAATTGTGTCACTCTTTTTTTCAAATGGCATTTATTACATGTCTTTTGTGTGCCTGGCACTAATCTATATTCATTTAATTTTCATAACAACACTATGAGGCTGGGGCTATTGTTACCCCTTTTCTACAGATTAGGAAACTGAAGTACTGAGAAGGTATGTAACTTGCCAAAGGTCACATAGCTAGCAAGTGGCAGAATCAATATTCTAACTCATGCCTGTCTGATTTGAGGAACCGTGTTCTTACCACTCTTGCACACTGCTTCTCCAGAGACAAAGCCGACACTCCAAACGTCTCAAAGCACATTTCATTATTTAATGTCCTCAGAATCAATGTGAGGAACATAGGAATGACCAGATTTGATATATCTAAAATAATGTCCTCCCTCACCCCTTCTATCTATATTTCCTTACCTTGCTTCACTTCTCTTTATAGCACATGTCACCAGTTGACATTATGATTTCTACATTTTTGTTCATTGTTTGTCTCTCCCACCAGACTGTATGCTCCTGAAAGACAGGGAGCTTGGCTGTATTGTTCTATACACAGACAATAGCTTGGTTCATGGAACATGGTAGGTATTCATTAAGTGAGGACGGCTGAATCCTAGACTGCAGGTTTTTCTTGATTTCTCTGACAACCTTTCTTCTAGGTTAAAGCTGGGCTAGACAGATTTGTTAAGACCACCAGTCACAATAGCCAGCAGATATTGTAATCCCCAAATCACTGGATCTCTCAGTAGCCTTTGGCCCAGTTGACTTCCTCATCATTCATTCAACAAATATTTCTTGAGCATTGGGGAATGATTAAGTGCACAGATTCTGAAGCAGATGGCCTGACATTTAATCTGAGCTCTGCAACTGACTAGCTGTATGACTTTGAGCAAGTTACTTAGCCTCATTGTGCTTTAATTTCCCCATCTATAAAAATGAAAATAAGAGTATCTACCACATTCAGTTGTTGGTAAGTATTGAATGAGCTAATATATTCTAAGATCTTGGGATATACTTAAGTATATATTTGTTAATTAAAATAAAGTCATGGCAGCTACAAGGGATATAACAGTGACCAAAACAGACAGAGTCTGCACTCTTGGAACTGACCATCTAGTAGGAGAGATAAAGAATAAACAAATAAATCCATAACTGTGCTGCCTTTTTATCTTCTATCTAGTCAATAAATGACCTATTTAATGTTCTTATTTAATTGTTTAGAAATTCCTAAATGATCCCTTTCTCTGTCCTCTATTTTCATTTTTCTAAATATATTTGTATTGATTTCTTTTTTGAGAGAGAGGAAGGGAGAGAGAGAGAAAAACATTAATGTGAGAGAGAAACACTGATTGGCTGCCTCCTGCATGCCTGTATTGGGAATCATGCCCACAACCTGGGCATATGCCCTGACCAGGAATTGAACCAGGACCACTCAGTCAATGGGACAATACTCAATCCATGGAGTCACACTGGCCAGGCTGTCCCCTATATTCCTATTCTCTCTCTCTCTCTCTCTCTCTCTCTCTCTCTCTCTCTCTCTCTCTCTCAATTCCACCCATCTTTTCATCTATTGTATTCAGAGCTCAGCAGCCTTGCCTGAGTTCAGACTGTCTCTGTTTGAATTCTGCCTCTGTGATTTACCAGCCTGGGTAAGTCATTTAACCTGTATACCTCACTTTTCTCATATTTAATATGAGGATAACAAAACACCAACTTCACAGGGCTTCCATGAGAATTAAAGTAGATTTTTTAATCCACTTAGATCTCTTAGGATGACATGGGCACATAGTGAGTATCTAATAAATGTTAGCTGTTTTTATCTATATGGTGAAGAGTCCCAAACTTCTGCTCAGATTTCCTAACCGCACATCCACCTGTCTTCTTGGCATCTACACTGGATATCTCAAAGACACCTCAAACTTGATTTATCCAAAAGACAAACTCATGACACCTCCACACATCCCAAACTAGTCCTCTTTTGTGCATTTGTCTTTGTAAATAACACCATCAACCACATAGTTACACAAGTCCTATCATAGGGAGTTGTTATTGCCCCTTTCTCTGTCCCCATAGCTAACCCATCAACAAGTCCCATAGTAATGATTATAAGGAGTTTATCACCATGATTAAGAACAGAGATTTTGGATTCAAACATGGTTAAAATCCTAGCTCTTCCATTTATTAGCTGTGTAACCATCCTTCTCTGTCTGTGCAATGGGAACAATAATGGTATCTATCTTCTTGAATTGTTATGAGGATTAAATGAATTACTACATATAAATGCCTTAGAACACTGCCTAGGAGATAAATAAATAATTGTTGAACAGGTGTATTTTTATTAATGTGGCTTTTTTGCTGTTAATTTTGCTTGTAGTCTTGACTTCCTTATTCCATGTGTTTACGTCTTCTGTAGGAAGCAGAACTGCAGAAAATGAGTGTATGAAATGCTAGTGGTAAAATCTCTGTGGTGAAGCCACAGAGGACTTTAAATCAAACAGAAGAGTACAGATGGCTTAGACCCTCATCTATATTCTCTGGCAGAGGGAGGTTGTTGGCAACCTAGTTTATGGTAAAACCTGGAATTTAGAGGATACCAAAGCCAGCCCAGATTAAAATGATTAGAAACATTCATTCGATCACTAAATTTTAATAACTGGATCTCTTCTACATGCTAGGCAATGGAGAGATAATTGGATCATATCTAGCCTTTCCCTCAAAGACCTCACAGTATCTACTAACTAGATAAAAACTGTGGAGGCTTCAAGTCACTGCTCCCCTCCTCTCCAGGCTGTGATTTAAACTAGTCATTGAAGATTACCCACCATCAATTCCCTCATGTTTGCAATGAGACAATTGCTAGACAACTCTCTCTATTAAACACTTCACTTATCTGCTCTAGAATTTCTATGCTCATGAATAGACCAAAACCCCAAATCTAGAGCCACAAAATCACACAGGCCAAAGTTCACATCCAGCTTGGCCACTTAGAAGCTCCATAACTTGGAGGTAGTCATTCAGCCTCCCTACTCTCTGTCACTACATTTGTACAATCCAGTTAATAATAGTACCTCCCTCATAAGATTGTGGAGGAGGAAAAGAGTTCATCCATATAAAGCAATAAACACATTACAGAGTAAGAGCTCAATTCTTTTTTAAAAACTTATCTTTATTGTTGAATGGATTACAGATGTCCCTCCTTCCCCACCACCGCTTGACCCCCTCCCCTCCACTCACACCCACCTCATGCCTTCCCACACTATTGTCTGTGTCTATTGGTTATGCATATAAGTTCTTTGGTTTTGCTCTTCCTGCCCCACCTCTTCCCCTTTCCTTTGAGGTTCCTCAGTCTAACAACCAATTTGTACTTCTTAATCCCTTCATCTTTTTCACCCAGCCACCCAGCCCCCACCCATCTGGCAAGCAACAAAAGTTCTCTGTATCAATGAGTCTGTTTCTGTTATGCTTGCTCATTTTGTTTGTGGATTCAATTGTTGATAGATATGTATTAATTTACATTTTATTGTTCATATTTTTTATCTTCTTGTTCGTCTTCAAGAAGGCCTATCAACATTTATATAATAATGGTTTGGTGGTGATGAACTCCTTTGGCTTTTTCTTGTCTGGGAAACTCTTTCTATGTCCATCGATTCTAAATGATAGCTTTGCAGGATAGAGTACTCTTGGTTTTAGGTCCTTGCTTTTCATCACTTTAAATATTTATTGCCACTCCCTTCTGGCCTGCAAAGTCTCTTTTGAGAAGTTGGTTGACAGTTTTATGGGAGGTCCGTTGTAGGTAAATATCTGCTTTTCTCTTGTTGCTTTTAAGATTCTCTCTTTAATTTTTCATTTTGATGATAATGTGTCTTGGTGTGGACCTTTTGGGTTCATCTTGTTTGGGACTCTCTGCACCTTCTGGACTTGTATGTCTGTTTCCTTCACCAAGTTAGGGGAGTTTTCTGTCATTTTTTCAAATAGGTTTTCAGTTTCTTGCTGTCTCTGTTCTCCTACTGGCACTGTCATGATGCGAATGTTGATATGCTTGGAGTTGTCCCAGAGTCTCTTTATACTATCCTCATTTTTTAAATTCTTTTTTTGTTTTTGTTGTTCTGATTAGGTGTTTTTAAATTCCTTATATTCCAGACTGATGGTTTGCTTCTTGGCTTCACCTATTCTACTATTGATTCCCTGTAAATTATTCTTTTTTTCATTTAGTGCATCCTTCATTTCTGACTGGTCTTTTATTATGTTCTTGAGGTCCTCACTAAGGTCCTTAAAATTCTCACTAAGTTCATTGAGCATCCTTATAAGCAGTGTTTTGAACTCTGCATCTGTTATATTGATTATCTCCATTTTGTTTACTTCTAGTCCTGGAGTTTTGCTCTTTTCTTTCATTTGGGACATGTTCCTTTGTCTCCTCATTTTGGCTGTCTTCCCGTGTTTGTTTCTATGTATTAGGTAGAGATGTTATGTCTCCTAGGCTTCCTAGGGTGACCTATTGTAGTAGGTGTCCTGTAGGATCCAATGGTACAGCCTCCATGCTCACCCCAGCTGGGCTCTCGAGTGTTGTAACCCAGGAGAGTCAACCTCACTCGGACACAAAGTTGGGTGAGTTAGAGGTGAGCTTTATTACATGCGCAGGGACTGCAGCCAACCTACGCAGAGAACTGCAGCCCCGAGCTCAGGGGGAGGGTTGCTTATATAGGACAGGGGTCATTCAAGAGTTTAGCAGAGCAAGTAAGCTATGTGTATAGAAGCGGAGGCAGTTAGCGATAAGCAGGAGGGAACAGAGATGGGAGGGAGTTGAGGCGAAAGGGAACTGGGTGAACTGGGTCAGCATACATCTATCCTGGTATTCATTCTATTATCTAAATTTTAAAAACTAACAAATTCGAGACGGATATCAGCTGTTAGCCGGGTGCAATACTTATATTTTTAACAGTTACAGTTTTATGGGGTAAAGGAAGCTTCAGTTTCTCCCTATCAGTTTATTTACAGAGCATGCAGAACACTCTGGCCTTGGGGCCGTTTCTGTCCTCCCTTTTTCTGAAGGATGTTGCTTTTCAAATTCCCAGTGAAGTTCAAACTCTGGTTAATTTTCATGGGGCTAAAGCCGTCTATAACATTCCCCATTGTTCATCTTGCTGTCCCTGAGGCTGTTAATTAGGGCAGTTCAAAGACAAGTTGCTTTTCTTTATTGAATTCCAAGGATAGTGAGCTATAACATCGAGGTGCACCCCCTCATGTGGACTTTACACCTTTCTGTTATAATTGAGTCTTGATTTCTGTTGGCACATCAATGGGAGGGGTTTACTCAGGCTGATAAGCTGCAAGGACTGGCTGTGCCCACTGACTACAGACCTCTAAATACCTTAGAGGATTAGTTGTTCAGGGGCTGACCACACAGAGCAAGATTTATTTCATCAGGGATCTGATGTACCCCCTGAGTCCATTCCTTGACTGTATCACTTGTGGAGGTGGTTGGGTGGTGGTGCTTCGACATTGTCTGAAGCTGTCCACTGGGAGTGCTGGCTCTGGGGCAAGGTCAGCCACTGCCTGTGTTTTACCCTGGGGCCACCAGGCATAACCTACAAAGCGATCAGCTGTTGGCTGCTTCTTGTGCTGGGCTTGGAGATGCCCAGGCAAAGCCACGCTGTAAACCAAGGCTGGATGCATTTAGTGCCAGACCAGGGGCCACTTAGTGAGAGTTATGGGGCTCACTGTAGCCAAATGCTTGTTGTTTGAGAGAATTCAGGAAAATATGAAGCAGGAGCCAAAACAGGCCAATCCTATGGTAAAGCCACTGGAAACAGCTTGGGTGGACCCAAAATTTGGGTCGGGCAGGGCCTTAGGGAATCACCAAGGTGGGGCAAATGATGTGAGTCAGGTTGCTGGAGTCCCAGATACTGTGCTCAGCAAAGGAACAATGGCCTCTGCCAGCACCTCTGTCAGGGAGAGAGCTGCCTTGGTGTCAGTTCTTCCCTATATGTCTCTGGTGCCTTTCAAGCTGCCTTCCCTCCACATTGGAGCTTAGAGGGAGTGAGTTCAAGTAAGTCCATGCTTGGGCCCTTGAAGAAAAACTGCCTGGGGCTCCAGCAGCCTCAGCCTCCCTCAGCCTCAGTTCCCGCCAGTTTTTACAGACCAAAGATATGGGGACTCCTCTTCCTGGCACTGGAACCCTGAGATGGGTTGCCTGATGTGGGAAGGGGACCCCTTGCTCCTCAGGGAGAATCTTCACAGCCAAGGTATTCATCCTGACTTTTATCTGCCACACATGGATGTGGGACCAGCCTGTCCATCTGTCCATGCCTCCGCCCCTTCTACTAGTCTGGATGTGGCTGCTTCTTTAATATTTTTTTAATTTATTACTTTGTTTTTGTTACAGATGTTTCTCATTTCCCCCCCATTGACACCTTCCTCCCCACCCCCTACCCTGCCCCATCCCCAGCTTTGTTGTCTATGTCCATTGGTCATGCATACATGCAAGTTCTGTGGTATATCTCTTCCTACCCCAACACCCTCTCCTCTGAATTAATTTTGTTCAGCAGTTTGTTTAGTTCCTTATATTCCACAAATAAGTGAGATCATGTAATATTTGTCTTTCTCTGCTTGGCTTGTTTCACTTAGCATAATACTCTCCAGGTCCTTCTATCCCATCTCAAAAGATAAGAGATCTTTCATTCGTACAGCTGCATAGCATTCCATTGTGTACATGTACCACAGCTTTTTAATGCACTCATCTACTGATGGACATGTGGGTTGTTTCCAGATCTTAGTGATTGTAAATAGTGCTGCTATGAACATAGGGGTACATATATTCTTTCTGATTGGTGTTAACGGCTTCTTAGGATATAATCCTAGAAGTGGGATCACTGGGTCAAATGGTAGTTTAATTTTTAACTTTTTGAGGTAACACCATAGTGGTTTCCATAGTGGCTGCACAACTCTGCATTCCCACCAGCAGTGTACTAGAGTCCCCCTTTCTCCACACCCTCACCAACACTTGTTCTTTGATGATTTGTTGATGGCGGCCATTCTGACAGGTGTGAGGTGATACCTCATTGTTGTTTTAATTTGCATCTCTCTGATGATTAGTGATGTTGAGCATTTGTTCATATGTCTCTTAGCCATTTGTGTGTCCTGTTTGGAGAGGTGTCTATTTAGTTCCTCTGCCCATTTTTTAATTGGGTTCTTTGTCTTCCTTTTGTTGAGTTGTATGAGCACTCTATATATTTTGGAAATTAACCCCTTATCTGATGCATCATTGGTGATTATGGTCTCCCATATAGTGGGATCCCTTTCCATTTTGATGATTGTTTCCTTTGCTGTGCAGAGCTTTTAACTTTGATGTACTCTCATGTGCTCATTTTTTCCTTTGTTTCTCTTGCCTTAGGTGATGTATCAGTGAAAATTCTGGTGTGTATAATGTCTGAGATTTTGTTGCCTATATTTTCTTCTAGAATTTTCATGGATTCACGAGTTACATTTAAGTCTTTTATCCATTTTGAGTTCTTGTATATGGTGTAAGTTGGTGTTCTTGTATATGGTGTAAGTTGGTGTTCTAGCTTCATTTTTTCATGTCGCTGTCCAATTTTCCCAACACCGTTTATTGAAGAGACTGTCTTTCCTCCAGTGTATGCTCTTGCCACCTTTGTCAAATATTAATTGAGCATATTGTCTTGGGTCAATTCTCTGGGTTCTCTAGTCTGTTCCATTGATCTATCTGCCTGTTCTTATGCCAGTACCAGGCATTTTTATTACAGTGGCTTTGTAGTATAACCTGAAATCTGTGATCCATCCAACTTTGTTCTTCTTTTTCAAGATTGCTTTGGATATTCGGGGTCTCTTTTGGTTCTATATAAACTTTTGAAGTATTTGTTCCAGTTCTGTGAAGTATGTCATTGATATTTTGATGGGGGTTGCATTGAATCTACAGATTGCTTTGGGTAGTATGGATATTTTAATGAAGTTAATTCTTCCAATTCATGAACAGGGTATGTGCTTACACTTTTTTATATCTTCCTCTATTTCTTTTTTCAATGACCTGTAGTTTTCTGTGAAGAGGTCCTTTACTTCTTTGGTTAAGTTTATTCCTAGGTATCTTAATATTTTTGCTGTGATGGTAAATGGGATTGTCTTTTTAGTTTATCTTTTTGTAATTTCATCATTGGTGTGCAAAAATGCTGTTGATTTTTTTACAATAATTTTGTATCCTGCTACTTTGCCAAATTTATTTTTTAAGTCTAGTAGATTTTTGATGCAGTCTTTAGGATTTTCTGTGTACAATATTATGTCACCTGCAAATAATGACAGTTTCACTTATTCCTTTCCAATTTGGATCCCCTTTATTTTTCATCATGTCTAGCCATTGTAGCTAAGAGTTCCAGTACTATGTTAAATAAGAATTGTAAAAGTGGGCATCCCAGTCTTGTTCCCGTTCTTAAGGGGAATGCTTTTAGTTTTTGCTCATTGAGTATGATGTTGGCTGTAGGTTTTTCATATATGGCCTTTATTATGTCAAGATATTATCCCTCTATCCCCACATTGCTGTGTGTTTTGATCAAAAAATGGGTGCTGGATTTTGTCGAATGCTTTTTCAGCATCTACTGATATGATCATATTACTTTTATCTGTTGTTTATGTGGTGTATCACATTTACTGATTTGCAAATATTGTACCATCCTGGCATGCCTGGGATGAAACCTACTTGGTCATGATGAATAATTTTTTTTTTTTTGATGTATTGCTGAATCTGATTTGCTAATATTTTGTTAAGGATTTTGGCATCTGTGTTCATCCGTGATATTGACCTGTAGATTTCTATCTTTGTAATGTCTTTATCTGGTTTTGGAATTAAGATTATGCTGGCCTCACAAAAGGAGTTTGGAAGTGTTCTATCTTCTTGGATATTTTGGAATTGTTTGAGGAGAATGGGTAATAGATATTCTTTGAATGTTTGGTAAAACTCCCCCATGCAGCCATTGGGGCCAGGGCTTTGGTTTGCTGGAAGTTTCTTGATTACATTTTCAATTTACTTTGTTGTTATTGGTCTTTTCAAGTTTTCTGTCTTTTCCTGGTTCAGTTTTGGGAAGCTGGATGTTTCTAGAAATTGGTCCATTTCTCCTAGATTGTCCAATTTGTTGGCGTATAATTGTTCATAGTATTTTTTTATGATCCTTTGTATTTCTATAGTGTCAGATGTTACTTCTTCTCTTTTATTTCTGACTTTGTTTATTTGGTTTCTCTCTTTTTGTTTCTTGGTAAGGCTGGCTAAAGGTCCATTGATATTGTTTATCTTTTCAAAGAAACAGCTTTATGTTTCATTAATCTTTTGAATCATTTTTTTTAGTATCTATGTGGTTTATTTCTGCTCTGACCTTTACTATTTTCTTCCTCCTACTTGGTCTGGGTTTTTCTTTTTGTTTACATTCTAGTTCTTTAAGTTGTAGGGTTAGAAAGTCAATTAGGCATTTTTCTTGTTACTTGAGGTAGGCCTGTATTGCTATCAACTTCACTCTCAGGACTGCTTTTGCTGTGTCCCATATATTTTGTGTTGTTGTGTGTTCATTTTCATTGGTTTCCAGGAAGTTCTTAATTTCTTCCTTTATATTGTTAGTATCCCATTCATTGTTTAATAACATGCTATTTATCCTCCAAGTGTTTGAATGTTTTTGTGTGTTGTTATTGAAATTGAGTTCTAGTTTCATGCCACTGTGATCTGAGAAGATGCTTAATATAATTTCAATTTTCTTGAATTTGTAGAGACTTGCTTTGTGTCCTAACCTGTGGTCTATCTTTGACAATGACTCATGTGCACTTGAGAAGAATGTATATTATGCAGCTTTGGGGTGAAATGTTCTGTAAATATAAATTAAGTCCAACTGATCTAGTTTCTCTTGTAAGAACTCTATGTCCTTGTTAATTTTTTGTCTAGAAGATCTATCTAGAGGTGTCTAGTGGAGTGTTAAAGTCACCCACTATGATCGTATTGCTATTGATCTCTCCCTTGAAGTCCTCCAGAAGTTTTTTAACATATTTTGGTGCTCCTGTATTTGGTGTGTATATGTTTACCAGAGTTATATCCTCTTGTTGGATTGCTCCTGTTAATATTATGTACTGACCTTCTCTGTCTCTTTTTATGGCCCTTGGTTTGAAGTCTATCTTTTCAGATATGAGTATTGCTATACCAGCTTTTTTTTTTTTTTTTTTTTCATTTCCATTTGCTTGGAAAAATTTTTTCCATCCCTTCACTTTCATCCTGTGTAATTCTTTTGTTATGAGGTGGGTCTCTTGTAGACAGCATCTATATGGGTCATGTTTTCTTATTCAATCACCTACCCTACGTCTTTTGATTGGAGCATTTAAGCCATTAACACTTAAGGTAATTATTGATAGTTATTAGTTGCCATTTTAATTTTATGCCTGTGTTCCTCTCTCTGTCTCCGTCTCTCTCTGTATCTCTGTCTCTCTCTGTCTTTCTCTCTCTCACTCTCTTTCTCTCTCTGTCTCTCTCTGTATCTCTGTTTCTTCTTCTTCTTACAACAGCTCTTTCAGCATTTCTTGCAGTGCTGGTTTGGTGGTAGTAAATTCCCTTAGCTTATTTTTATCCATGAAGCTTTTTATTTCTCCTTCAATTTTCAGTGATAACCTTGCTGGATAGAGTAGTCTTGAATTCAGACCCTTGCCTTGCCTTATTTTGTACACTTCATGCCACTCTCTTCTGGCCTGCATCGTTTCTGTTGAGAAATCAGCTGACAGTGTAATGGGAGCTCCTTTGTATGTAACTTTCTGTCTCTGTCTTGCTTCCTTTAAGATTCTTTTTTGTCTTTAATGTTTGCCATATTTATTATGTGTCTTGCTGTGGGTCTTCTGGGGTACATCTTGCTTGGGACTCTGTGTTTCCTGGACTCTTGTGACTTTTTTTCACCAATTTAGGAAAGTTTTCTGTCATCGTTTCTTCAAACAGGTTCTCTATTCCTTTCTCTAAGTCTTCTCCTTCCAGTTTCCCTATAATGTGAATGTTGTCACATTTTTATTGTCCCACTGCTCCCTTAAACTTTCCTCCTGCTTTTTATTTTCTTTTTTTTTTCATTTGCTGCTCTATTTGAGTGTTTTTCTCTATCTTGTCTTCTAAGACACTAATTCAGTCTTCAGATTCTTTTAATCTACTATTAAACCCTTCTAAGGTATTTTTCATTAAAGCTCTGTCATTCTTTTTTCCCTCTTGATTTTTATGCATAGTTTCTACCTCTTTTTTTTTAAGCTGAAGTAGTTCCCAGTGAGCTCTTCATAATTCTCATTTAGTTGCTTGTAGTTCTCACTAAATTGCTTAAAAGCATTGCTGTGAATTCTTTATCTTACAAGTTGCTGTCTTCAATTTTCTTTAGTTCCTTTTCTGGTGATTCTTCTTTTTCTTTCATTTAAGTGTTGTTACTTTGTCTCCCCATTTTAGCTGTCTGGTAGCTCTAGACCTGCTGAGGGATATTTGGATGTGTATGCAGCTCATTGTATATCAAATAAGGCCACTGTGCCCCCGGACTGTTTTGTTGCGTGTTGCCTCTTGCCTGCTGTGAATCCTGGAGGATTGACTACTGGGGGCTAGTATTGGTGTGTCCTGATAGGTGCTGCTGCTGGATCACATGTGCCCCTCTGGAGCTAAATTCCCAGCTGGTAGCTGGTGCCACCTGTAGCTGTATAGCTCAGGTCCTGTTGGAGCCATGCTCCCTGCCCGAACCATGGGCTGTTGGATTTCACAGTCCCTTTGGAGACCCAACTCTACACCTATCTTGTGGGTATCTGAATCCACAGGCCTCTCTGGTGCCACCACTCCTTGCAGATCCTGTGGGCAGCTGGATGGCACAGTCCCTTTGGAGACTTGGCTCTAAGCCTATCTTGTGGGCTTCTGGGTTGCACAGGCCTCTGTGGTGCCCCAGGTAGCTTGGGAGTGCTGCTGCCCCATGGGTCTCAACTTCTGCTGTTTTTGCTGTAGTTCTCTGGCATGGTTCTCAGCTGCTGGTCTCTACTTCTGTTACCTGGGGATGGATTCTGCTCCTGAGCCTTGGGTAATATTTCCACTCTGATTGGGCTGCTACTGTGGGAAATGGTGCTAGGCTCCTGGCCGTTTGCAGCTTCTATAACCGGCACCTTGGCAGCTCCACTACTGTGCCCTGGTCTGTGTTGTCACAGGGTGTCCACTGGTCCAATGGTGCCAGGTGCACTGGTGGGCTCTGGTTGCTGGCCCTAGCCGCTCCCACTGCCTCCTCCCAGGGAAGACCTGGGATCTTCCAAAATGGTGGGACCTCCCCATGGCACAGGGAGGAACGCCTGAAGAGTCACTTACTGCAGTGGCCAGATACTTTTGTCCCCAGCACAGGAACCTTGTGCTCTGCATCTCTGTACTGCACAAGTTTGGTCATCCACCTTTACGTCCACTCACTTTCTCTCACACACTAGTTCACTCTCTCATGCACTTACCCTTCCTCTGGACCTGCCTGCCACTATCTTTTTTCTCTGCTTCTTTAATTTCATAGTTGTAGGACTTCTATTCAGCTTGATTTTAAGTGGTTCTGAATGATGGTTGTTCTGTAGTTTAGTTGTTATTTTCTTTCTTTATCCTCACCCGAGGACATTTTTATTTTGCATTCATCTTCAGATAGAGTGGGAGGGAGAGAGGGAGAAAGAGAGAGAGAAACATTGTGAGAAAGACACATTGACTGGTTGCCACCTACATGACCCCAACCGGGGCTAGGAACAAACTGCAACTGAGGTATGTGCCCTTAGTGGGAACCGAACCTGGAACTCTCTGGTCTGTGGGCTGACACTCAAACCACTGAGCCAAACCAGCCAGGGCTAGTTGTAATTTTGATGTGGCTATGGGAGAAAGTGAATACTACGCTGCCATCTTGACCGGAAGTCAGAGCTCGATTCTTATTGGTTATTATTCTTAATCTACAAGTATACAGAAATATTTTGAGAAGAAATGGAAAGGACCTGGGAATGTTTATATTATTAAAAACACGGAAAGGTTTTCACAAAACAAAATAATCTCTAGTGCAGAAACTCTCATCATAGCCCAGGTTTATCACCTAATTTCAAGCACGGTCATAATAAGGCTCCGAGTGTAAAAAGTTGAAATAAGTTATGGGGTTTAAATAATGACATTAAATGTCAGAAAGTCTTGGCTTTGAATCCCATTTTGGTATTCCAAGGACAGTTTTCTAGAGGTGACATATTTGTTCCACAGTAATTTGCATTCAGACATACTGTCATTGGGAAGAAAGTGGCTGTAGGTTGGGGTCTCATAAACCACAAAACCAGAATTTTCATACTTGTTTGGTAGTGAGACCGAAATAGCATGTTTTTCCATTATTATTATTATTATTATTATTGTCATCATCATCATAATTTTGTTTGTTTGTAGATAGGCTGTGTAGGGTAATTGCTATAAGTATAGTCTCTGGAGTCAGACTGCCTGGGTTCAAATTTCAGCTCTGCCACTTACTTGCTCTGTGACCTTTGGCCAGTTACTTAACTTTTCTGATCCTCAGTTTCATCATTTATCAAATAGTAATAATAATATGCTTCGCAGGATTGCGCTGAAAATGAAAGGTAATTATTTATATATATCACCTAACTCCAAGTCTGACACTCAGTAAGCTGACAACTCCACCATGCAGAGGAGGTAACAAGTAAGGGGGAAGCTGGCAGATCCACTTTACCTCAAAGTCAGTCTTCAATAGCACATAAAATTATGTGATTACAGCCTCACATCCTCAGTTAAGTTCTCTAGACATTTCCTATTGAAGGCAAATACATCTAGAGGAGGCCACACCCTCAACTGGAAGCAAACTGAGCAGAAACTGGGTGACAGGCATCTAGTTGCCAAGCACAAAGCTGGGGTAGGTACCAAAGAGAAAGGAGCCCAGAATACAGGTAAGCAGGTATCAGAAAATAATTTTACCAACCTCTCACCATACCTGCTATGAGAGGATTTGAAATGTCCTTTTGCTAGGTTAAGGTCCAGGTACCCACTTGCTAAGCTCATCCCTTGAACAATAATGAGACAGAGTGATAACATGCAATATTTCCCTCTACATGTGTGGAGTTTCTTAATCTTGTCTTTGCACCATTCATTTTTATTGCTTGTTCTATCCTCACCTGCAATGACTCAGCCAATGGGTACACTAGCCTGGTATTTTCAACCTTGTTCCTAGAAAAACTCTTTCCTCAGAATTGCATTGTATATTCCACTTGCCCCTGACTCTAGTGAATCACAAATGAGCAGGATTTTATTCAACAAATATTCATTGGATGTTACTAGGATCCTCTCTGGCACAGTGAAAAAAATTGGGTTGAGTAGCCAAGAATTCTAAGCTTGAACCTCAGCTTTCCTGTGTGAGCTTGGCTAAGTTGACTTACCTCTCTGACTTTCATTTTTATCTTTAGAAAATAGGTATCATGATGCCCACCACAGACAATGGCTGTGAGGATGAAATAGTTTGACATGTGTTAATACACACTACCCAAAGACTACCTCCTCTAGATTCTGGAATAATTTAGCATGTAATGGAAGATGAAGAATGGATAGGGGAAAATAAGCAGAACCTGAAGGAAAGGGGGAAATAATAAAAAGAGATGTAGGTGACTGTCAGTTGCTCAGTGACGGTGGCTACGGTGACCAGGAAAGGGATAGGATAGTAAGTGATGGTGGTCATGTGGTAGCATGTGCACCCCTCAGGCCTACAGTTATTTGAGCTGAAAGCCTGGAGTTTCAGGATAAACTACATTCAAATAAAAGAATATTAGTCACTGAAAAAAAAAAAAAGAGGCATAAAAATACAGTCCAAAAATGGCAGCCAGAAAGACCAGAGGGAGGGTGAGTGCGTAAGAGAGTAGGTGACTGGGAGAGTGAGTGAATGTGAAGGTGGACTGTAAAACTCCTGCAGTGCAGAAATATGGAGAAGAAGGTTCCTGAGCTGTGGACACAGAGCAGCCAGTTACTGCAGTAAGTGGCTCTTTAGGGTACTTCTCCCTGTGCCTGGGGGAGGCCTTGCAACTTTGGAAGATCCCAGGTCTTCCCTGGGAGGAGGCAGTGGGAGTGGCTAGGGCCAAGTGACTTGAGTCCACCAGTGCACCTGGCACCAGTGGACCCCCTGTGTCAACACAGACCAGTGCACAGTAGCAGAGCTGTCAAGGTGCCTTCTGTGGAAGCCACAAATAGCTGGGAGCCCAGCACCATCCCCCACAGTAGCGGCCCAATAAAAGTTGAGATACACACCCCAGCAACAGAGGCTCAGGTGCAGACATACATCCAAAGTCAGCAGCAGCACATATCAGCAGCTGAGACCCATCCCCAAAAGTTTTAACAGAGGCTGAGCAGGATCTGAGCCCCACCGGGCAGCAGTGCTCTCCAGCCACCAGTGGCTGGACCTGGAGCTCCATAAGGGCCTGTATGACCGAGCGGCCCATGGGATAGCCAGGGCTCCAGAGAAACTAGTGCTACCCAGCTGCCCACAAGATCTGTGGGAAGCTGGGGCTCCAGAGTAACTTGTGCAACCCAGGTGTCCATGAGAGCTCTAGGGAGCCAGGGCTCCAGAGGCACCAGTAAGACCCAGATGCCCACAAGATCTGCAGGGAGCTGGGGCTCCAGAGAAACCTGTGTGACCCAGCTGCCCACAGGAGCACCAGGGAGCATGGGCTGAAACAAACCAGTGTGATGCAGTTGCCCACAAGGTATTTGGGGAGCCAGGGCTCCAGAGGAACCTGTGTGACCCAGCTGCCCATGGTGCTGGCAGGGAGTGAGGCTCCAGCAGAACCTGAGTGATCCAGCTACAGGTGGCACCAGCAACCACCAGGAAACACAACTTCAAAGGGGCCCATGTGATCCAGCAGCAGCACCTACCAGTACACACCAATAAGAGCCTCCAGTAGTCTATCCACCAGGACCCACAGCAGGCGAGAGGTAACACACAACAGAACAGTCTGGGAGGCACTGAAGCCTTATTTGATACACAGTGAGCTGCTGACACATCCCAACATCTCTCAACGGGTCTAGAGCTAACAGACAGCTAAAATGGAAAAATAAGAAAACAATACCCAAAGGAAAGAAAAAGAGGAATCACCAAAAAAGAAACTACAAAAAGTTGAGGAAAGCAACTTGTCAGATAAAGAATTCAAAGCAATGGTTTTAAGGGTGCTCAAACAATAAGGTGAGAACTAAAAACAACTTAATAAGAATTATGAAGAGCTCACTGGGAACTACTTCAGGTTTTTTAAAAAAAGAGGTAGAAGCTTGCATAAAAATCAAGAAAAAATAAACAATGACATAGCTGTTATGAAAAATACCTTAGAAGTGTTCAATAGTAGATTAAAAGAAACTGAAGACCGAATCAGCAACTTAGAAGACAAGGTTAAAAAAAAAAAGACACCCAAATAGAGCATAAAATGGAAAAAAAAAAAAAAAAAGCAGGAGGAGAGTTTAACGGAAATGTGGGACAATACAAAATGTAACAACATTTGGATTATAAAGGTACAGGAAGGAGAAGAATCAGAGAAAGGAATGAAGAAACTGTTTGAAGAAATAATGACAGAAAACTTCCTTAAACTGGTGAAGGAAAAACTCACACAAGTCCAGGAAACACAGACAGTCCCAAGTAAAATGAATCCCAAAAGACCCACAACTAGACACATTAAAATAAAAATGGCAAACATTAAAGACAAAGGAATAATCTTAAAGGAACCAACAGAGACACAGAAAATTACCTACAAGGGAGCTCCCATAAGATTGTCAGCTGATTTCTCAATAGAAATAATGCAGGCCAGAAGGGAGTGTCTGACCTGTACAAAGTAATGCAAGGCAAGGGTCTGAATCCAAGACTACTCTATCAAGCAAGGCTATTATTCAAAATTCAAGGAGAAATAAATAGCTTCACAGATTTAAAAAAAAAAAAAAAAACTGAAGGAATTTACCACCACCATACCACAACTGCAAAAAGTGCTGAATGGACTTTTGTAAGAAGAAGAAGAAACAGAAAGAAAGAGAAACACAGACATAAAATAAAAATGACAACTAATAACTATCTATCAATATTAATGTTAAATGTAAATGGTTTAAATGCTCCAATCAAAAAGCTTAGGGAGGCTGATTGAATAAGAAAGCATGACTCATATATAGATTGTTTAAAGGAGACCCACGTCCCAACAACACTGACATAGATTGAAAGTGAAGGGATAAAAAAAAAATATTACAAGCAAACAAAAAGAAAAAAAAAAAAAGCTGGGGTAGCAATACTCATATCTGATGAAATAGATTTCTAAATGAAGGACATAACTACAAACAAAATATGTTACTACATAATATTGAAAGAATCTATCCAACAGGAAGATGTAACCTTGGTAAATATATATGCACCCAATATAAGAACACTAAAATATATTCAAATTCTTCTGGACGACTTCAAAGAGAAAATTGACAGCAACACAATCATAGCAGAGGATTTTAACACCATGCTGACATCACTAGATAAATTCTCTAGACAAAAAATTAACAAGGAAACAGAAACTCTAAATGAAACACTAGACCAAATGGATTTAATAGGTATCTACAGAGAATTACATAGTGAAAATACAGAATTCACATTTTTCTCAAGTGCACATGGGACATTCTCAAAGATAAACCACAAGTTAGGATAAAAACTAAAATTCTACAAGTATAAGAAGATTGACATCATATCAAGCATCTTCTCAGATCACAATGGCATGAAACCAGAAATCAATTGCAGCAAGAACATGCAAAGAAAATTGAACACATGGAGGCTAAACAGCATGTTATTAAACAATTAATGGGTTACCAAGGAGATCAAGGAGAAGATTAAAAACTTCCTGAAAACCAATGAAAATGAATACACAACAACACAAAATCTGTGGGATGCAGTGAAAGCAGTTCTGAGAGGGAAGTTCATAGCACTATAGACCTACCTCAAGAAACCAGAAAAAAAATTTTTTTTTTTTTATTACCAACCATTACTGTTTTATTTTTTTTATGAATTTTTATTTATTTTTTTGTTACAGATATTTTACCTTTTTACCCCATTGGCACCCCCCACCCCACCCCACCCTCCACCCTGTCCCCGGCTTAGTTGTCCATGTCCATTGGTCATGCATACATGCATATAAGTTCTGTGGTTTATCTCTTCCCACCCCCCCACCCCCCATCCCCTCTTCTGTGGGATGTCAGTCTGTGCCCTACTTCCATGTGAAGAAAACAGAAAAATTTCTAATAGACTATCTAACCTCACAGCTTAAAGAACTAGAAAGCAAACAAACAGAAAACCCCAAAGCAAGAAGAAGGAAGAAAATAGTAAAGATCAGAGCAGAAATAAATGACAGAGACAAAAAAAAAAGAAGAAGAAGATTAAAAGGATCAACAAAACAAAGAGCTAGTTTTTCAAAAAGATAAACAAGATTGATGGACCGTTAGCTACACTCACAAAAAAAAAAACAAAACAAAAAAAAACAAAGAGAAAGAACCCAAATTCACAAAATCAGAGAATAAGTAAAAACTGACACCACAAAAATACAAAGGATCGTTAACAAATATTATCAACAATTACATGGCAACAAATTTGACAATCAATGCAAAATGGGCAAATTTTTAGAAACACATAGTCTCACAAAACTAGATCAGGAAGAGATAGAAAACTTGAACAGACCAATTATAACTAAGAAAATTGAAAATGTAATCAAGACTGTCCCAACAAACAATAGCGCAGGCCCAACAGCTTCACAGGGGAGTTTTACCAAACTTTCAGAGAAGAACTAACACCCATTCTCCTCAAAATACTTCAAAAAATTCAAAAAGAAGAAAGGCGTCCAAACTGGTTTTATGAGGCCAGCATAATTCTAATTGCAAAACCAAAAAAAAGAGAACACAAGAAAAGATGGCAGCTGGCAGAAATGGAGGGAGGGTGAGTGTGTGAGAGAGTGAGCAAGTGTGTGAGAGAGTGTGAGTGGATGTAAAGGTGGACGACCAAACCCAAGCAGTGCAGAAACTCAGAGCAGAAGGTTCCGCGACTCTGCACTGCAGGAATTTGGCAGAAGGTTCAGGTGCTGTGACAAGAGCAGCGGGCTACCTCGGTAAGCTGCACTTCAGGGCAAATCTCCCTCCTCAGCCAGAAGGTCCCACCATTTTGGAAGATCCTGGGTCTTCCCTGGGAGGAGGCAGTGAAAGCGGCTAGGGCCCAGCAACCGGAGCCCACCGGCACACCTGGCACCATCGGACCAGTGGACACTCTGTGTCAACACAGACCAGCGCACAGTAATGGAGCTCCCAAGTTGCCAGTTGCTGAAGCAGCAGACAGCCCGGAGCCCAGCACAATCTTTTATAGTAGCAGCCCAATCAGAGTCCAGATATGCCCCCAGCAACAGAGGCTGGGGAGCAGACATCCATCCTCAGGCAACAGAAGCACAGACAAGCAGCTGAGACCCATCCCCAAAAACTACAACCAAAGCTGAACAGGAGTTGAGCCCACAGGGCAGCAGCACTCCCCAGCCATCAGTGGCGGGACCTGGAACTCCACAGAGGCCTGTGTGGTCCGGTAGCTCACAAGAGCAGTGGGAAGCAAAAGCCTGAGAGACGGGTGCGATCCAGCTGACCACCCATAGAAACTGCAGGGTGCAGGGGGCACCAGAGAGGCCTGTGCTATCCAGCAGAGACAGTGCTATACAGTTACCCACGGGACCTGTGGGGTGCTGAAGCATGAGAGAGGCCTGTGTCACCCAGCAGGGACTGTGCCATCCAGTTACCCGTGGGAACTGTGGGGTGCTGAAGCATCAGAGAGTCCTGTGTGATCCAGCAGCCTATAACAGGCATAGAGCCTGGTCCCCAGAGGGGCTGTGTGATCCAGTTACCCGCAGGACCTGCAGGGTACAGGGGCACCAGAAAGGCCTGTGTGACCGAGCTGTACACAAGATAGGCATCGAGGATGTGAAAAACAGAGGCAGAGTGAATAGAAGCTACACAGATGATCTCCCAGGACCAAACAAAAATTATAAACAAAATAAAGACAAATCCTCCAAAAAAAAAAAAAAAGGCAACAGAAAAGTAGCAGGACAGTACCATATAACCAGGGACACTGGTAGGATCTGTGGAGATGCGAGAGGCTGGCGAGTTGGGAGCCCACAGACAGTACCACTCTTAGCTGTGAGCAGCACCCTTGGGGAACAAAGACCAAGCCCATTCCACAGTGCAGACAGCCAGGACAAAGCAGTAAAATAGCCACAGCCACTCACCTGGGGGCTATGGCAGAAGGAGGGCAGACCAGGCTGGAACTCTGTGGGGACACCTGGAATTTGGAGGGCACTCACAGTTTTGCTAAGTTGTGGCCAAAAAGGACAGTGGCCAAAGTGCTCTTTCCCAGAGCTGTGGGGAAAAGCAGCAGCCCCCCCTCCCCTGGAGATTCAGCCTTTCCCAGGTGAGGCAAAGAAATAAAAATTGAAGCTCATTAACAACCAGCATTTATCCCACCCTCTGAAAATCCTCTTAGGCAGAACACCAGGGCTACATTCCAAGGCACTGAGTATTGAGACTACCAGCCTCCAGAAAAAAGCTAGAGGTTAACTGAACCTTTCCTGGGCTTGCATATCTACCCAGGAAAGTAAGATATGGCAGTGGTGTTTCATGTGTGCCCACCTAGGTTAATCCAAACTCAGTAGATGGAGCCAAAAACAGCAGAACACCAACACCCACAGGGAAAATTTGGCAGGCTCCAAAGCCCACTGAGATAGCCAAAATGGTGAAACAAAGAAACAAATCCCAAATGAAAGAACAAGAGAACTCTATCAAAGATGAGATAAATGAAATGCAGCTAAGCAAATTATAAGAGGTAGACTTCAGAGCCATGATCTCGAGGAAGCTCAACAGCATTAGTAAAGACATCAGCACCATGAGTAAAGATATAAAGACAGTGAAAACCAAACAAGTGGAAATGAAGAATGACATAGCAGAAATTAAGAACACATTGGTAGGATTAACAGCAGAGTAGAATAAGCTGAGGATCGGATCAGTGAATTAGGAGACAGGGTAGAAAAAATCAACCAATCATAAAACCAAAAGGAAAAACACTTAAAAAACAGGAAGATAGCTTAAGAGAACTGTGGGACAACTGGAAATGCCATAACATTCGCTTCATAGGAGTCCCCAGAGAGGAAGAAAATGGGCAACGGTTAGAGAATATATTTGAGGAAATAGTGACAGAAAACTTTCCTAACTTGATGAAGAAAAAAGGCATTCAAGTTCAAGAAGCACCGAAGCCCCAAATAAGAAGAACCTGAACAGGCCCACATGAAGACACATAGTAATTAAAATGCCAAAAATTAAAGACAAACAGGAAATCCTAAAGGCAGCAAGAGATAAGCAACAGGTTACCTACAAAGGAAACCCCATAAGGCTCTCAGCTGACTTCTCAACAGAAACACTACAGGCCAGAAGGGAGTGGCATGAAGTAATCAAGGTCATGAAAAACAAGAATCTGATTCCAAGACTACTCTATCCAGCAAGGCTATCATTCTAAATTGAAGGCAAAATAAAGAGCTTCTCAGACCAAAAAATATATAAAAAGGCTATAGGAATTTATTACCACCAACTAAGCATTGTAAGAAATGCTAAAAAGACTATTGTAAGAAGAATAAATAGAGAAAGAATCATGACAATAAAGAAAAAATTTGTTCAATACATATTAATAATAAGTTTACATGTAAATGGATTAAATACTCCAATCAAAAGACATAGAGTAGATAAATGCATAAAAAAAACATGACCCACATACATGCTGATTACAAGATAACCACCTCAGAATAAATGACTCAATCAGGATGAAAATGAAGTGATGGAAAAAATTTCCGTGCAAATGCAAAGGGAAAACAAAGCAGAGGTAGCAATAATTTTGTCTGACAAAATAGACTTCAAAATAAAGGCCAAAGAAAGAGACAAAGAAGGTTACTACACAATACCAAAATGATCAATCCAATAAGACAATATAATGCTGGTAAACATATATGTACCCAATATAGGAGCACCTAAACATATTTAAAAACTCCTGCAGGACTTTAAGGGAGAGATAGACAGAAAGACAGTCATAGTAGGGAACTTTAACATCCCACTGACACCACTGGATAGATCTTCCAGACAAAGAAATCAACAAGTCAACAGTGACCTTAAAGACCATACTAGATCAGATGGATTGCATTGATATTTACAGAACATTTCATCCCAAAATTGCAAAATATATATAGAACATAGAACATTCCCAATGATACACCACATGTTAGGACATGGAATAAATTTTTACAAGTTCAAGAAGATTGAAATCATATCAAGCATCTTTCAGATAACAATAGCACGTTATCCTAATTACAAAACCACATAAAGACTCTACAAAGTGTTATAGCTCACTATCCTTAGAATTCAATAAAGAAAAACAACTTGTCCTTGAGCTGCCCTAATTAACAGCCTCAGGGACAACAAGAGAAACAATGGGGATGTTATAGACAACTTTCACTGGGAATTTGAAAAGTAACATCCTTCAGAAAAAGGGAGGACAGAAATGGCCCCAAGGCCAAAATGTCCTGCATGCTCTATAAATAAACTGATAGGGAGAAACTGAAGCTTCCTTTACCCCATAAAACTGTAACTGTTCAAAATATATTAATTGCGCCTGGCTAACTGCTGATATCCGCTTCTGTACACATAGCTCGCTTGCTCTGCTAAACTTTTGAGTAACCCCTGCCGTATATAAGCAACCCTCCCCCTGAGCTCGGGGCTGCAGTTCTCCTCTGTGTAGGTTAGTTGCAGTCCCTGTGCAGGTAATAAAGCTCACCTCTAATTCACCCAACTTTGCATCTGAGTGAGGTTGACTCTCCTGGGTTACAACACAAAGAAAAAAAAATTACAGGCCAATATCTCTAATGGACATAGTTGCTAAAATCCTAAACAAAATATTATCAAATAGGATCCAGCAATACATTAAAAAGATCATACACCATGACCAAGTGGGATTTTTTCTGGGCATGCAAGGCTGGAACAATATTCAGAAATCAATAAATGTGATAAACCACATAAACAAAATAAAGGTTAAAATCACATTATCATATCAATAGATGCAGAAAAAAAAACATTCAGCGAAATTTAGCACCCATTTCTGATACAAACCTTCAGCAAAGTGGTAATAAAAGGAACATACTTCTACATAGTAAAGGCCACATATGAAAAACCTACAGCCTACAACATACTCAATTAGCAAAAACTAAAATTGTTTCCCTTAAGAACAGGAAAATGACAGAGATGTCCACTTGAACTAGTCTTATACAACATATTACAGGAAGTCCAAGTCACAGTGATCAGGCAAGAAGAAAGAAATAAAAGGCACCGAAATTGGAAAAAAGGAAGTAAAACTCATTATTCACAGATGACATGATATTGTACATAGAAAACAACAAAGACTCTACCAAAAGACTACTAATAAATTAATTCAACAAAGTAGCAGGATATTGATGGCATTTTCATATACCAATAATAAACTCTCAGAAAGTAAAACTAAAAAAAATAAACTCATTTACCATTACAACAACAAATAAGATGCCTAAGAATAAACTTAGCCAAAGAGATAAAAGATCTGTCCACAGAAAACTTTAGAACATTGATAAAAGAAATGAGAAAGATCCAAGCAAGTAAAAACATATATTGTGTTCATGGATTGGAAGATGTAGCATATTTAAATGTCCTTACTACCCAAAACAATCTACAGATTTAACACAATCCATATTAAAATACCAACAGCATATTTCACAGATCTAGGCCAAATATTCCAAAAATTTATATGGAACGAAAAAGACTCTGAATAGCCACAGCAACCTTGATAAAGACAAACAAAGTTGGAGGGATTATAATACCGGATGCCAAATTATACTACAAAGTCATTGTAATCAAAACAGCCTGGTACTCTGGCACAAGAGCAGGCAGATAGATCAATGAAACAGAACAGAGAACCTAGAAACTGACCCAAGACCTTATGCTCAATTAATATTTGACAAATGTGGCAAGAGCATACAATGGAGTGAATACAACTTCTTTAATAAACGGTGTTGAGAAAACTGGGCAGCTACATTCAGAAAATGAAACTAGACCACCAAGTTACACCATACACAAGAATAAACTCAAAATGGATAAAACACTTAAATGTAAGTCACAAAACCATAAAAACCCTACAAGAAAACAAAGGCAATAAAATCATAGACATCTCACGTAACAGAATGTTCACTGATACATCTCCTAGAGCAAGAGAAACAAAGAAATAATAAACAAATTGGACTACATCAATCTAGAAAGCTTCTGCCCAACAAAATAAATCATCATCAAAATGAAAAGGGAATCCACTCTATGGGAGAACATATTCACCAATGATACATCTGATATGAGATTAGTTTCCAAAATACATAAAGAACTCATACCCAAAATATATAAAGCACTCATACAACTCAACAAAAGGAAGACAAACAATAGAATTAAAAAGTAGGTTAAGAATCTGAATAGGCACTTCTCCAAAGAGGACACACAAAAGGCCAAGTGACATGTGAAAAAATGCTTAACATCACTAATCATCAGAGACATGTAAATTAAAATGACAATGAGGTATTACCTCACACCTGCCAGAATGGCTACCATCAATAAATCAACAAACAACAAGTGTTGGCGAGGGTGTGGAGAAAAGAGGACTGCTACACTGCTGATGGGAATGCAGACTGATGCAGCCACTATGGAAAACAATATGGAGTTTCCTAAAAACATTAAGAATGGAAATGCCATTTGACTCACTCATCTCAGTGCTGGGAATATATCCTAAGAATCTTGAAAGATCAATCAGAAAGAATATATATGCACCCCTACATTCATGGCAGTGCTATTTGCAATTGGTAAGATCTGAAAACAGCCCAAGTGTTCATCAGTAGCTAAATAAATTTTAACAGCTGTGGTACATTTTCACAGTGGAATACTACACAGCTGTAAAAATGAAAGACCTCTTACCATTTGAGACAGCATGGGGGGACCTGGAGAGTATTATGCTAAACAAAATGAGCCAGTCAGAGAATGATAAGTATCACATGATCTCAGCTATATGTAGACTCTAATGAACAAAATAAACTAACAAATAAAATAGATCCAGAGACATGGAAGCAGGGAACAGACTGATTATCCTCAGAGGGAAGGGGAAAGTGGAGGTGAGAAGAGATAAACCAGAGAACTTACATGCACATATGAATAACCTGTGGACAAGAAAATAGTATGGTGAAGACAGAGATGTTACAGGAGCAGGGAGGAGGTGGTCAATATGGAAGGAAAGGGTAACATCTGTAATACTTTTAACAATAAATATAAACTTTTTAAAAAGAAAAAGAAAAGAAATAAAAGAACTCCTACAATGCAACAAAAGGAAGACAGTCGAAAGGAAGCCAGAGAAAGACAAGTATCACATGATCTCACTTATTTGTGGAATATAATGAACATAACAGTCTGAGGAACGGGGTAGTCCCAGAGATGTGGAAGTGGGGTACAGACTGACAATCTCCAGAAGAGGGGGTGAAACCACAGAACTTATATTCATGTGTGCATGAACAATGGACATAGACAACAAAGCTGGGACA
The DNA here is from genome assembly GCF_014108415.1 of Molossus molossus. Taxonomy (NCBI): domain Eukaryota; kingdom Metazoa; phylum Chordata; class Mammalia; order Chiroptera; family Molossidae; genus Molossus; species Molossus molossus. The sequence goes on along the minus strand of NW_023425355.1, from coordinate 64,259,796 downwards.
GGACAGGGAGGGAGGGGGAGGGGGAATCAGTGGGGGGAAAAGGAGAAACATCTGTAACAAAAATTAATTTTAAAAAAACTGTCAAAGAACCTGAATACATACTTCTCCAAAGGGACATACATATGGCCAATAGACATGTGAAAAAATGCTCAACAGCACTACTCGTCAGAGAGATGCAAATTAAAACTACAATAAGGTATCACCTCACACCTGACAGAATGGTTATCATCAATAAATCAACAAACAAGAGCTGGCAAGGATGTGGAGACAAGGAAACTCTAGTACACTGCGGTGGGAATGCAGACTGGTGCAGCCACTGTGAAAAACAGTATGGAGTTTCCCCAAATAATTTAAAATGGAACTGCTGTTTGGCCCAGTGATCCCACTTCTGGTAATATATACCAATAACCCCAAAACACCAATTTGAAAGAATATACGCACCCTTATGTTCACAGCAGCATTATTTACAATACCTGATATCTAGAAACAGCCAAAGCACCCAACAGTAGATGAGTAAATAAAAAAAGCTGAGGTACATTTACACAATGGAATACTATGCTACTGTAAAAAAGAAGGCCCTTTTATCCTTTCATACAGGATGGATGGACCTGGAGATTGTTATACTAAGTGAAATAAGCCAGTCAGAGAACAACAAACACCACATGATCTCACTTATATGTGTAATCTAATGAACAAAATAAACTGACAAAGTAGATTCAGAGACTTGGATGCATGGAATAGATTGACAGATCTTGGTGGGGTGGAGAGATTAATCAAATAACATATGTCTATGCATATCTCATAAATACAGACAACAGTGACATGAAAGATTCCTCAGGTGGAGCAGGGGCTGGGTGGAGTAGGCAATGGGGGTGGGGGAATGGTGACTTCTGTAATGCTGTCAACAATAAAAAATAAATTAAAAAAGAAAAATAAAACAACTCAGAAAAAAAGTCTTAGACATGAATAACGTGTGTAGGGATAGTGTACCACATGATAGCTTCTATGAGAGGCTTTTGACCTATTACAAGATGGTGTAAGTGAGCTGGAGCCTGGTGGAACGTTGGAAACAGTCTTCATGCTAATTTTCATATTTTGATTGTGTAGAGCTGTTGGCCCACTCCAGGGCCTCACTGCCCACCTGAAAACCTGCTTGGATTAGACACTGTGAATTCTCAATGACAAACTCTGTCTGACATGTAGGTGCTACTTTTTACAATCATCATGTCCCAGAGCTAACTTTGGCCCCACCCTGAAAGAACTCATGCATTTTTCTTTTCCACTGGTCCTAGAGTCTATGAATGCAGTGATACATCAGCAGTTTGGACTGGAAACTTTCTAACAACAGGATCAGGTTGGTGAAATTCTCTCCATGCAGAAGGCACAAACACAGAAACTGACAGCATTGCCTCCTGTCATCCTCATTTTTACCACTTGGGAGGAACACAGAGACCCAGAAGCCTCTCCTTGGCTTGTACTTATTTTTTCCATATGTTGAAATGGGTCTTAATTTTTTTCTATTTCTCTTTCCTCTCTCTCCTCTTTTCTCTCCCTCCATTTTCTCCTCTTCTTTCTCTTTGGTTCTGTCTTTTTCTGTGTTTCTCGATCTTTCTAATACTCTATAAATGGATATCTCAATATATTTCCCTATATCTCTCTACCTCTGTGTGTATACCTCTCTCCTTGCTGTTTCTCTGTCTCTCTGTCTCTCTATGTATAGATAGATAGAATGTGTGAGTGAGTGAGTGAGTGAGTGTGTGTGTGTGTGTGTGTGTGTGTGTGTGAATCTGTCTTGCTCTATTAGTCCCCCTCTCTCTCTCCCATCACTGGTCACTGATTCTTCTTTTTCTTCCCTGAAAGAAGAGTCTTTCTCAGAATTTCTTAAAACTTATTGAATTCCCTCACAACAGATGGAGAATCTAAGAAAATGCTCAAATGGGTGATGATGGCTGGGGCTGGGGAAGATTTACTACTGCCAGAATAGGAGAGAGAAGGAGCTCTTCTTCTCTCCATCTATAAATGGCCTGAAAAAAGTCCTTTGGAACAATCACCTGCAGCTTCAAAAGAGGCCCTACCTTCTTTCCCAGCCCCTCTGCTGTAAGATAAACAGGTTGCCATCCAGGTTGCAGTACAGTGAAAGGAGCCTGGAGGGTAAATGTTATCACAGGCTAAGGGGGGACCATGGCAGATGGTTATGGGAGGGTTACTAGAGACAAAGGAGGGGATACATTTTTATACATTTGGCCCCAGGACCTGTTCCACTTGTCAAATGTTCACATAAATGTATTCAGAAAGTATCCCAAGAACTCTTGGCACCAGGGACATAATGTTTCAAATAACCTTGCTCCAAAATACTTCTTTATATCACACTGAACTGCCAACCACATCCTCACCCCCTGGCTTATATAGAAGCTCATTGAGAGGCTCAACCTTCAGGCAAGAGGTATGCCATGTGACCTTTATGAGCTCCTCCAATGTTAGATTCCTCTGATCGCATGTTATGCTTAGGTTCAAAATATGTTTAACAGCACAGTTCTGCCTCCTCTTCACCAGCACTGGGATGGTGGTGTGAAAAAAAACCAAAAATTGAATCCAGAAGCCTTAGTTTGGGGTTCCACCTCCTACAGTCCTCCTGTTTGCTACAGTGGTCCCCAGTGGTTTCAGGAAGCATTTACCATTCAAAGGAAACATACATATATATATATATATATATTTATATATATATATATATATTTAAATTTATATACATACATATATATTTATATACATATATATGATTGACTTTTTTATTGCAGTGTTAAACTATGTAGAAAGAGAAACCAAGCTGCAAGCTCCTGATGCTTATGGTCAATGCACATTATAAAGCTGAAACAAACTCCCAAATAAAACGTCAACAAAACTGCAAAACCGATAAAGAGAAAAATGGCGGCAGAATGAATGGATCTACACAGACCATCTCCCAGGATCAAACTGGATTCACAACGAAAATAAAGTCAAATCTTCAGGAAGGGGAAACCGAAAGACACCTTGGAGGACCACATAACCAGGGACAACAACTCAATCCTGGTAGGCTTGCAAGGACGCGAGAGGGGGCCGGGAGCCCATGGTCCACAGCGGCCTGGGCGGGGACCAGGGGACTTGGAGGCGGGAGTTGCTGCTAACACCTCCGCTGCAACCCCGCCGGAGTCCTGCGAACTCTGCTGCCTGCTAAGCCCTCGATGGGCTGGCACGGGCTGGCATGGACTGGCTCTGACCAGGGGATGCAGCGGGACACTGCTACCCAGGCTGACTCCTGCGAACTCTGTGTACTAAACTCTTGGCGGGTGCTGCACAGACTCGCGGGGACCAGGGGACTCTGCTGGAAGGTGCTGCCACCCTGGGAGTGTCCCGCTACCGTGGCTCAGTCCTGGGGCTTCTGCTGAGGGCAAAACCCTCTGCTGGTGCCACAGCCATGGCCGCCCTTGGCTGGAAGCAGCACTCTCGGGTAAAAAGTCCCAGGCGGCTCCATGATGCAGAGTCTAGACAGAGGCTAAATTGGTAGCAGCCACTCACCTTGGGCTCTGGCAGAGGGAAGGCAGACTGGACTGGAACTGTGTGGGGACACTCGGGTTTTGGAGGGTGCTAAGAGCTTTCACTGAGTGCAGCCACGCAGGACTGAGGTCATTTTTCTCCTTCCCAGGGCCCTGGGGAGAGGCAGAAGCCCCTCCATCAGAGATTCAATCCTACCCGGTGGCCATTGAAATGCTAAATGAGGCCCATTAACAACCAGCAGCTGCCCCACCCTCAAGAAATGCTCTTACACTGAGCACCTGAGGGAGTTTTTCAGGCAACATAGAAACCAAGGGTCTTCAGGTGACCTCTACTAATAGCCTCAAGGCAAAAAAGAAAAGCTAGAGGATAACTATCATTCTCTGGGCTAGCAACACTAACCAGAAAAGCTAACACTTGAAGATGGTGTTTAAAGTGGGTCCTCCCTGGCTCATCAAAACCCAGGACAGGGAACCACAAACAGCAGAACACCAACACCCACAGGGAAAATTTGGCAGACTCCAAAGCCCACTGGGATAGCCAAAATGGTGAAAAACAGAAACAAAAGCCAAATGAAAGAACAAGAGACCTCTACGGAAGATGAGATAAATGAGGTGCAGTTAAGCAAGTTAACAGAACTAGAATTTAGAGCCATGATGTTGAAGAAGCTCAACAGCATGTGTAAGGGTATGAGCACCAAGAGTAAAGACATAGAAATGTTGAAAATCAACCAGTTGGAAATTAAAAACAAACAGGAAGAAATGAAGAATGACATATGAGAAATGAAAAACACATTGGAAGGTCTAAAAAGCAGAGTAGGGGAAGCTGAAAACCAGATCAGTGAATTAGAAGACAGGCTAGAAAAAATCAACCAATCAGAAAAAAAAAAAAAAAAAAAAACGATTAAAAAACAGGAAGACACCTTAAGAGAACTGTGGGACAACTGGAAACGGAATAATATTCGCATCATAGGCATCCCTGAAGAAGAAGAAAATAAGCAAGGGTTAGAGAATATATTCAAAGAAATAGTGACAGAAAACGTCCCTAATTTGGTGAAGGAAGCAGGCATTCAAGTTCAAGAAGCACAGAGAGCCCCAAGTTAGAAGAACCCAAACAGGCCCACATCAAGACACATAGTAATCAAACTGCCAAAAATTAAAGACAAAGAGAGAATCCTAAAAGCAGCAAGAGATAAGCAACAGGTTACCTACAAAGGAAACCACATAAGGCTCTCAGCAGACTTCTCACAAGAAACACTACAGGCCAGAAGGGAATGGCATGAAGTAATCAAGGTCATGAAATACAAGGATCTGAATCCAAGACTACTCTACCCAGCAAGGCAATCATTCAAAATGGAAGGTCAAATAAAGAGCTTCCCAGACAAAAAAAAAGGCTAAGGGAATACATTAGCACCAAACCAGCATTGCAAGAAATGTTAAAAGGACTGCTGTAATTACCAGGAGAAATGGGAAGAAGAATAGAACCACACTAAACAAAAATGGCAATAAATACATACATATCAATAATCAATAAATGTAAATGGACTGAATGCTCCCATAAAAAGACACAGAGTAGCTGATTGGATAAGAAAGCATGACTCATCTATATGTTGTTTACAAGAGACCCACGTCACAACAAAAGACTCACATAGATTGAAAGTGAAGGGATGGAAAAAAATCTTCCAAGCAAACGGAAAAGAAAGATAAGCTAGGGTAGCAATACTCATACCTCATAAAATAGATTTCAGACTGAAGGCCATAATTAGAGACAAAGAAGGCCACTACATAATATTGAAAGGATCTATCCAACAGGAAGATATAACCTTAATAAACATATATGCACCCAATATAGGAGCACCAAAATATATATAAAAAAACATCTGGAGGACTTCAAAGGAGAAATCGATAGCAATACAATCATAGCAGGGGACTTCAACACCCCTCTGACATCGCTGGATAAATCCTCTAGACAAAAAATTAGCAAGGAACCAGAGCCTCTAAACGAAGCACTAGACCAAATGGATTTAAAAGATATCTACAGAGAATTACATCCCAAAACTGTAGAATATTCATTCTTCTCAAGTGCACATGGGACATTCTCAAAGATAGACCACATGTTAGGGCACAAACTAAGTCTCTACAAGTTCAAGAAGATTGAAATTATATCAAGCATCTTCTCAGATCACAATGGCATGAAACTAAAAATCAATTGCAAAAAGAACATACAAAGACATTTTAACACATGGAAGCTGAATAGCATGTTATTAACCAATGAATGGGTCACCGAGGAGATCAAGGAAGAAATCAAAACTTCCTGGAAACCAATGAAAATGAAGACACAACAACAGAAAATCTATGGGATGCAGCGAAAGCAGTTCTAAGAGGGAAGTTCACAGCACTACAGGCCTACCTCAAAAAAGAAGAAAAATCTAATAGACTATCTAACCTAACAACTTAAAGAACTAGAGAGCAAACAAAAAGAAAACCCCAGAGCTAGTAGAAGGAAGGAAATAGTAAAGATCAGAGCAGAAATAAATGACATAGAGACCAAAAAAAAAAACAATTCAAAGGATCAATAAAACAAAGAGATGGTTTTTCGAAAAGATAAACAAGATTGATGAACCCTTAGCTAGACTCACCAAGAAACAAAGAGACAGAACCCAAATACACAAAATCAGAAATGAAAGAGCAGAGATAACAACTGACACCACAGAAATACAAAAGATCGTTAACAACTACTATGAACAATTATATGGCAACAAATTCGACAATATAAGCGAAATAGACAAATTCTAGAAACACATAGTCTCCCAAAACTAGATCAGGAAGAGATAAAAAATTGAACAGACCAATAACAACAGAAGAAATTGAACATGTAATCAAGACTCTCCCAGCAAACAAGACCCCAAGCCCGGATGGCTTCACGGGGGAGTTTTACCGAATATTCAAAGCAGAACTAATACCCATTCTCCTCAACTACTTCAAAAAAATCAAGAAGAAGGAGTACTTCCAAACTCGTTTTATGAAGCCAGCATAATTCTAATTCCAAAACCATAAAAAGACACAACAAAGAAAGAAAAGTACAGGCCAATATCCCTGATGAACATAGATGCCAAAATCCTGAACAAACTACTAGCAAATCGTATCCAGCAATATACAAAAAAAATTATCCACCATGACCAAGTAGGATTCATCCCAGGGATGCAACGCTAGTACAATATTCGCAAATCCAAAAATGTGATACACCACATAAATAAAATGAAGAATAAAAACCACATGATCGTATCAATAGAGGCCAAAAAGGCCTTCAATAAAATCCAGCATCCATTTCTGATAAAAATGCTCAGCAGTGTGGGAATAGAGGGATCATATCTAGACATAATAAAGGTCATATATGAAAGACCTACAGCCAACATCGTACTCAATGGGCAAAAACTAAAAGCATTTCCCTTAAGAACAGGAATAAGGCAAGGATTTTTTCACCACTCCTATTTAACATAGTACTGGAAGTCTTAGCCACAGTAATCAGACAGGAAGAAAAAATAAAAGGGATCCAAATTGGAAGGGAGGAAATGAAATTGTCATTTGCAGATGACATGATACTATACATAGAAAACCCCAAAGACTCCATCATAAGTTTACTAGACTTAATAAATGAATTTGGCAAAGTAGCAGGATACACAATTAAGGTCAAGAAATCGATGGCATTCTTATACACCAATGATGAACTCACATAAAGAGAAACTAAGCAAACAATCCCATTTACCATTGCGGCAAAAAAATTAAGATACCTAGGAATAAACTTAACCAAAGAAATAAAGGACCTATTCATAGAGAACTACAGGTCATTGAAAAAAGAAATAGAGGAAAATATAAAAAAGTGGAAGCACATACCCTGTTCATCGATTGGGAGAATTAACATCATTAAAATGTCCATATTAACCAAAGCAATCTATAGATTCAATGCAATCCCCAGCAAAATACCAATGAAATATTTTACAGAACTAGAACAAATACTTCAAAAGTTTGTATGGAACCAAAAGAGTCCCCGAATAGCCACAGCAATCTTGAAAAAGAAGAACAAAGTAGGTGGGATCACAATACCAGATACCAGGTTATATTACAAAGCGACTGTAATAAAACAGCCTGGTATTGATACAACAACAGGCATATAGACCAGTGGAACAGAACTGAAAACCCAGAAATGGACCCAAGGCAATATGCTCAATTAATATTTGACAAAGGTGGCAAGAGCATATGGTGGAGTAAGGACAGCCTCTTTAATAAATGGTGTTGGGAAAATTGGACAGCTACATGCAAAAATATGAAACTAGACCATCAACTTACACCATACACAAAAATAAACTCAAAATGGATAAAAGACTTACATATGACCCGTGAATCCATAAAAATTCTAGACAAAATTGTAGGCAATAAAATTTCGGACAACATATGGAGCAGAATTTTCACTGATACATCACCTAAGACAACAGAAACAAAGGAAAAAAATGAACATATGGGACTACATCAAACTAAAAACCTTCTGCACAGCAAAAGAAACAATCATCAAAATGGAAAGGCAACCTACTGTATGGGAGAACATCATTGCCAATGATGTATCAGAGAAGGGGTTAATTTCCAAATCATACAGAGTGCTCATACATCTCAACGAAAGGAAGACAAAGAACCCAATTAAGAAATGGGGAGAGGAACTAAATAGACAACTCTCCAAACAGGACATACAAATGGCTAAAAGACATATGAAGAAATGCTCAACATCACTGATCATCAGAGAGATGCAAATTAAAACAACAATGAGGTATCACCTCACACCTGTCAGAATGGCCACCTATAACAAATCATCAATCAAAAGTGTTGGCGAGGGTGTGGAGAAAAGGGGACCCTAATACACTGCTGGTGGGAATGCAGACTGGTACAGCCAGTATGGAAAACAATATGGTGTTACCTCAAAAAATTTAAAATTAAACTTCAATTTGACCCACTGAGCCCGCTTCTAGGAATATACCCTAATAAGCCAGAAACACCAATCAGGAAGAATATATGTACCCCCATGTTCATAGCAGCAATATTTACAATAACTAAGATCTGGAAACAGCATAAGTGTCCATCAGTAGACGAATGGATAAAAAAGTAGTGGTATATGTACACAATGGTATACTATGCCGCTGTAAGAAAGAAAGATCTCTTATCCTTTGAGACAACATGGAGGGACCTGGAAAGTATTATCCTAAGTGAAATAAGCCAAGCAGAAAAAGAAAAATACCATATGATCTCACTTATATACGGAATATAATGAACATAACAGTCCGAGGAATGGGGTAGTCCCAGAGACGTGGAAGTGGGGTACAGACTGACAATCCCCAGAAGAGGGGTTGGGAGATATAAACCACAGAACGTATATGCATGTGTGCATGAACAATGGACATGGACAACAAAGCTGGGGACAGGGCAGGGAGGGCGGGGAGGGGGTAATCAGTGGGCAAAAAAGGAGAAACATTCGTAACAAAGATAAATAAATTAATTAAATAAAAAAAACATAATTTTAAAAGTATCACAGAAGATTCTCTAACCACTAAAAATACTTCATACCCCAAGAGATTGTCAGAACTCAATAGACACTCTGGATTAGTAGCTGTTATCCAGAAAGGATATAGGAACATAACACTCAGGTGATGAGGTACAGACCATTGAAGTTTTCTTGGGGATCACCTAACCTTGAACCTGTATCTCAGACTAGAAGAGGGCTATGTGGGAATCCTGATTGAAAAGAACACTATTTTGGAAAAAGAGGGCAGACAACAGCCCCATACTACCTTCACCTACTCTGGGTAGACCCAACCCCTTGTTAGACCCAACTCCCTTTCCCTTTCTCCTTACCACACAAAGCAGCACAGAACACTGCTCCTGACATTTTGAGAAACCGTAAGCCAAAAGAATGACTCTCACTGTTTTCTATAATGCTAGGAACATGGAGCAGGTGACAGGAAGGATGGGGCCGAAGTGCTAGCCAGAAAGAACCTCAGCTGCTGGACTTAGCCATGACTCTGGAAATTTGACTACTCTGACTGAAATCCCTATGCTATATTCAAATCTAGCCCTGGGCCTTGGGTCACTTCATAAACTGCCTCCTCATTTTTCTCCTCCCCACACCTCCTGAAAGTTCAGGGCCAGAAGTTGGTAGAAGGGGGAAGCTATGAAATATAATTCTCAGTTTGGCCTGCTTAAACTGTCTCCAAAATAATAATAATAATAATAAATCTTAATCAAGTCACTGGATAGAATCCCTCCTGCTCTCACCACAAGTACTTTTCTCTGTTCCTCTTGTCCTCCTTCTGCCCACCATCTTTTGTGCCTTCCTTGGCTAGCCCTTTTCTTCCACTGCAGGCATTGCTGGGCCTCAAAGTGCAGAATAATGGGAAAAGCACATGTTTGGGCTATAGAATGAAAGTTAATGTGGGATCTACCACTAACTAGTTATCAGATCCAGGACAAGTCACATAAATTCTCTGAGTCTATTTCTGTTCTTGCAGAATGGGAAGAGTAATTCTTCAAATAAAGCTGTCATCAAGATTTACTTAAATGAAACAAAAGGAGTAAATGTTCCCAACACCTAGAAGAGGCTTTCAATCAATCTCTGTGTGTTCATGTACATGCATATGTAGCTCCCCCAGCCATAGCTATTCCCCAAACCTGACCCTCTTCCACTGCTGTTAGCCTCAATGAATGGCAACTGCTGCCAGCCAGAGAGCAAAGAATCATTCCTGACTCATTCCTCTACCTTATCTTCCACATGCAATCCATTACCCAGTAAAACCTATCAATTTCACCTCCCTGGCTAGGTCAGATACTGTCTCATAATACCATGTACCTTTGTTCCTGTATTAAAAGGTTGCAATTTTACATTTATGAGTATAAATATTTTTGCCTATCTCCCCTCTCATCATTGAATTCCCAGGGCCTAGTACAATACCTGTCATGCAATTAGGGGCTTAATAATATTGTTGAATAAATTAATGAGATAGAAGTAAGCTACTAGATACTCAGGGAAGTTAAATAACTTACCCAGAGTCACATAGATAGTATACAACGAAACCAAGATTTGAACTAAGGTTTTTCAGATTGCTGAGTAGGTGCTCTTAACCACAGTGCTAGGAGTGGTAAGAATGCTATACCAACATGGTGGGACATGGTACAAATATGAGATATGGCAGAAGGGCTTTTTTTTTAACCTTTTTTTTTAAAACTCATCTTTATTGTTGAATGTATTATTACAGATGTTCCCAACTTTTTTCCCCATTGACCCCTCTTACCCCATCCCACCCACTTCTTGCCTTCCCCACACTATTGTCAGTGTCCAATAGTTATGCACATATGCAGAGAAGCTCTTTGGTTTATCTCATCCTGCCCTCCCTCCCCGCTTCCCATTGACAATTATTGGTCTAACAACCTATTTGTTCTTCTTAACTCCATCATTTTTACCCATCCCCCCTGCCCCCACTCATCTGGCAAGTAACAGAGTTCTCTGTATCTTTGAGTCTGTTGCTGTTCTGCTTGCTCATTTTGTTTGTAGATTCAATTGTTTTTTTATTTATTAATTTGTTTTTGTTACAGATGTTTCTCATTTTTCCCCCATTGACACCCACCTCCCTTCCGTCCCTCCCATCCTCAGCTTTGTTATCTATGTTCATTGGTCATGCATACATGCATGTAAGTTCTGTGGTTTATCCCTTCCCGAATAAATGCCCCCTTCTCTGAGGTTTGCCAGTCTGTACCCCACCTCCATGTCTCTGGGTTAATTTTTTCAGCAGTTTGTTTAGTTCCTTATATTCCACAAATAAGTGATATCATGTGATATTTGTCTTTCTCTGCTTGGTTTGTTTTGCTTAGCGTAATACTCTCCAAGTCCTTCCCTTTTATCTCAAAGGATAAGAGATCTTTCTTTCTTACAGCTGCTTAGTATACCATTGTGTACATGTACCACAGCTTCTTAATCCACTCATCTACTGATGGACACTTAAGTGGTTTCCAGATCTTAGCTATTGTAAATAGTGCTGCTATGAAAATAGGGGTACATATATTTTTTCTGATTGGTGTTTCAGATTTTTTAGGGTATATTCCTAGAAGTGGGATCACTGGGTCAAATGGCGGTTCAATTTTTAACTTTTTGAGGTAACACCATAGTGTTTTCCATAGTGGCTGCACCACTCTGCATTCCCACGAGCAGTGTACTAGAGTCCCCTTTTCTCCACACCCATGCCAACACTTGTTTGATGATTTGTTGATGGCGGCCATTCTGACAGGTGAGAGGTGATACCTCATTGTTGTTTTAATTTGCATCTCTCTGATGATTAGTGATGTTGAGGATTTCATCATATGTCTCTTGACCATTTCTGTGTCATTTTTGGAGAGGTGTCTACTTAGTTCCTCTGCCCATTTTTTAATTGGGTTCTTTGTCCTATTTTGTTGAGCTCTATGAGCACCCTATATATTTTAGAAATTAACCCCTTATCAAATGCATCATTGGTGATTATGGTCTCCCATACAGGGATCTCTTTCCATTTTGATGGTTGTTGCTTTTGCTGTGCAGAAACTTTTTAGTTTGATGCAGTCCCATGTGTTCATTTTTTCCTTGGTTTCTGTTGCCTTAGGTATTGATCAGTGAAAATTCTGCTGTGTATGATGTCTGAGATTTAGTTGTCTACATTTTCTTCTAGAATTTTTATGGATTCACGAGTTACATTTAAGTCTTTTATCCATTTTTGAGTTTATTCTCGTGTAAGGTGTAAGTTGGTGTTCCAGCTTCATTTTTCTGCAAATAGCTGTCCAATTTTCCCAACACTATTTATTGAAGAGACTGTCTTTCCTCCAGTGTATGCTCTTGCCACCTTTGTCAAATATTAATTGAGCTTATTGTCTTGGGTCAATTTCTGTGTTCTCAGTTCTGTTCCACTGGTCTATCTGCCTGGTCCTGTGCCAGTATCAGGTTGTTTTGATAGAGTGGCTTTGTAGTATAATGTGAAACCTGGTAATGTGATCCCGCCTACTTTGTTCTCCTTTTTCAAGATTGCTGTGACTATTCATGATCTTTTTTGGTTCCATATAAACTTTTGGAGTATCTGTTCTTTGTTCTAGTTCTGTGAAGTATGTCTTTGGTATTTTGATGAGGATTGCATTGAATCTGCAGATTGCTTTGGGTACTGTGGACATTTTAATGATGATAATGCTCCTAATCCATGAACAAGGTATATGCTTTCACTTATTTATAACTTCCTCTATTTTTTTTCCAATGACTTGTAGTTTTCTGTGAAGATATCTTTTACTTCTTTGCTTATATTTATTTTTAGGTATCTTCATTTTTTAAAATTTATTTATTTTTTTTGCTGCGATAGTAAATGGGATTGGCATTGTAGTTTCTCTTTCTGTAATTTCATCATTTGTGTATAAGAATGCTGTTAATTTCTTGATGTTAATTTTGTATCCTGCTACTTTGCCAAATTTATTTTTTAAGTCTAGTAGATTTTTGATGAAATCTTTAGGATTTTCTACGTACAATATCATGTCATCTGCAAATAATGACAGTTTCACTACCTCCTTTCCAATTTCGATCCCCTTTTTTTCTTCATGTCTAATTGCTGTGTCTAAGATATCCAGTACTATGTTAAATAAAAGTGGCAAAAGAGTGCATCCCTGTCTTGTTCCCATTCTTAAGGGGAATGCTTTTAGTTTTTGCCCATTGAGTATAATGTTGGCTGTAGGTTTTTTTATATATGGCTTTTATTATATTGAGATATGATCCCTCTATTAATGCATTGCTGAGCATTTTGATCAAAAATGGGTGCTGGATTTTGTCAAGCGCTTTTTCAGCATCTATTGATATGATCCCATGGTTTTTACCTTTCCTTTTGTTAATATGGTAAATCACATTGATTAATTTGCAAATATTGTACCATCCTTGCATGCCTGGGATGAACCCCACTTGGTCATGATAAATAAATTTTTTCATGTATTTCTGGATTCAATTTGTTAATATTTTGTTAAGGATTTTGGCATCTGTGTTCATCAGGGATATTGGACTGTAGTTTTCTTTCTTTGTAGTGCCTTTATCTGGTTTTGAAATTAGGATTATCCTGGCCTCATAAAATGAGTTAGGAAGTCTTTCTTCCTCTCAAATTTTTTGAAATAGTTTCAGGAGAATGGGTATTAGATCTTCTTTGAATGTTCAGTAAAACTCCCCCATGAAGCCATCTGGGCCTGGGCTTTTGTTTGCTGGGAGTTTCTTGATTACATATTCAATTTCCTTTGTTGTTATTGGTCTGTTAAAGTTTTCTGTCTCTTCAGGGTTTAGTTTTGGGAAGCTGTGTGTTTCTAGAAATGTGTCCATTTCTCCTAGATTGTCCAATGTGTTGTCATATAAGTGTTCATATTATTTTTCGATGATCTTTTGTATTTCTGTGGTGTCAGTTGTTACTTCTGTTTCACTTCTGATTTTGTTTACTTCATTTCTCTCTGTTTGTTTCTTGGTAAAGCTGGCTAAAGGTCCATTGATCTTGTTTATCTTTTGAAAGAACCAGCTTTTTGTTTAATTGATCTTTTGAATTGTGTTTTTTTTTGTTGTTGTTGTTTTCTTTTTGGTTTCTATGTCATTTTTTTTTCTGCTCTGACTTTTACCATTTTCTTCCTCCTACTAGGTCTGGGTTTTTCTTTTTGTTTACTTTCTAGTTCATTAAGTTGTAGGGTTAGAAAGTCAATTAGAAATTTTCCTTGTTTCTTGAGGTAGGCCTGTAGTGCTATGAACTTCCCTGTCAGGACTGCTTTCACTGTGTCCCAGGATTTTGTTATGTGTCTGTTTTCAGTGATTTCCAGGAAGTTTTTTATTTTTATTAATCCTCACCTGAAGACACCCTGGCATTTATCTTTAGATAAAGTGTGAAGGATAGAGGGGGGAAGAAAGAGAGAAACATCAATGTGAGAGAGACAGATCAAGTGGTTGCCACTCATACCCCCTACTGGGGCTGGGACAAATTGAAACCAAGGCACGTGCCCTTAGAGGTAACCAAACCCAGGACTCTCTGGTCTGTGAGCTGATGCTCTGACTGCTGGGCCAAACTGCCCGGAGCTCCAGGAATTTTTTTATTTCTTCCTTGATCTTGTTAGTAACTCATTTGTTGTTTAATAACATGCCATTTAGCCTCCAAGTGTTGGAATGTTTTTGTGTGTTTTCATTGTAATTGAGTTCTAGTATCATGCCACTGTGATCCGAGAAGATGCTTGATATGATTTCAATTTTCTTGAATTTGTAGAGACTTGCTTTGTGTCCTAACATGTGGTCTATCTTTGAGAATGACCCATGTGCACTTGAGAAGAATATATATTCTGCAGCTTTGGGGTGAAATGTTCTGTAAATATCAATTAAGTCCAACTGGTCTAGTTTGTCTTGTAATGCCTCTAAGTCCTTGTTAATTTTTTGTTTGGAAGATCTATTCAATGGTGTCAGTGGTATTTTAAAGTCACCCACTGTGATCAAGTTGCGATTGATCTCTCCCTTGAAGTCCTCCAGAAGTTTTTAAATATATTTTGGTGCTCCCAAATTTGGTGCAAATATATTTACCAGGGTTATATCCTCTTGTTGGATTGCTCTTTTTAATATTATGTAGTGACCTTCTCTGTCTCTTATTATGGCCCTTGTTTAGAAGTCTATATTGTCAGATACGAGTATTGCTACACCAGCTTTTTTTTCATTTGCATTGCTTGGAAATTTTTTCCCATCTCTTAACTTTCATCCTGTGTGAGTCTTGTGTTGTGAGGTGGGTCTCTTATAGACAGCATATATATGGGTCATGTTTTCTTATTCAGTCAGCTACCCTATGTCTTTTGATTGGAGCATTTAAGCCATTTACATTTAAGGTAATTATTGATAGGTAGTTATTAGTTACCATTTTAATTTTATGCCAGTGCTTCTCTCTCTCTCTCTCTCTCTCTCTCTCTCTCTCTCTCTCTCTCTCTCTATTTCTTCTTCTTTTTACAACAGTCCCTTCTGCATTTCTTGCAGTGCTGGTTTGGTGGTGGTAAATTTCTTTAGCTTTTTTTTTTTATCCGTGAAGCTCTTTATTTCTCCTTCAATTTTGAATGATAGCCTTGCTGGATGGAGTAGCCTTTGATTCAGACCCTTGCCTTGCTTTACTTTGTACAATTCATGCCACTACCTTCTGGCCTATTCTATTGCTTCTATAGAAACTCCCATCGTTTCTACCGAGAAATCAGCTGACACTCTAATGGGAGCTCCCTTGTATGTAACTTTCTGTCTTTCTCTTTCTTCCTTTAAGGTTCTTTCTTTGTCTTTAATGTTTGCCATATTTATTATGATGTGTCTAGCTGTGGGTCTTCTGGGGTTCATCTTGCTTGGGACTCTCTGTGTTTCCTGGACTTGTGTGACTTTTTCCTTCACCAGTTTAGGGGAGTTTTCTGTCATTATTTCTTCAAACAGGTTCTCTATTCCTTTCTCTGATTCTTCTCCTTCCGGTATCCCTATAATGTGAATGTTGATACGTTTTGTATTGTCCCACAGCTCCCTTAAACTTTCTTCCTGCTTTTTATTTATTTTTTTTCCATTTGCTGCTCTATCTGAGTGTTTTTCTCCACCTTATCTTCTAAGTCACTGATTCAGTCTTCAGCTTTTTCTAATCTACTATTAAGCCCTTCTATGGTATTTTTCATAACAGCTATGTCATTCTGTATTTCCTCTTGACTTTTATGTGTAGCTTCTACCTCTTTTTTTAAGCTGAAGTAGTTCCCAATAAACTCTTCATAATTCTTATTAAGTTGTTTGTAGTTCTCACCAAATTGTTTGAGAACCCTTAAAATCATTGCTTTGAATTCTTTATCTGACAAGTTGCTGTCTTCCATTTCTGTAGTTCCTTTTCTGGTGATTCCTCTTTTTCTGTCTTTTGGGTGTTGTTTCTTTGTCTCCCCATTTTAGCTGTCTGGTAGCTCTATACCCACTGAGGGATGTTTAGATGTGTATGCAGCTCAATGTATATCAAATAATGCTACTGTGCCTCCCAGACTGTTTTATTGTGTGTCGCCTCTTGCTTGATGTGGATCCTGGAGGATTGACTACTGGGAGCTGGTATTGGTGTGTCCTGGTAGGTGCTGCTTTTGGATCACGTGGCTCCTCTGGAGCTGAGTGTTCAGTTGGCAGCTGGTGTGACCTGTAGCTCTATAGCTCAGGCCCTGTTGTAGCCACACTCCCTGTCCATATCGTGGGCAACTGAATCACACAGTCCCTTTGGAGACCCAGCTCTACACCTATCTTGTGGGTATCTGGGTTGCACAGGCCTCTCTGGTGCCCACGAACCCCGCAGGTCCCACGGGCAGCTAGATGGCACTGGTCCATCTCAAGTCCCAGCTTCCCACCGCTCTTGTGGGCTCCTGGGTTGTACAGGCCACTGTGGAGCCCCAGGTCCCGCTGCTGGCAGCTGGGAAGTGCTGCTGCCACATGGGGCTCAACTCCTGCTCAACCTTTGCTGTAGTTTTGGGGGATGGGTCTCAGCTGCTGGTCTGTGCTTCTTTTGCCTGGGGATGGATGTCTGCTTCCCAGCCTCTGTTGCTGGTGGTATATCTAGACTCTGATTGAGCTGCTAATGTGGTGGATGGTGCTGGGCTTCCAGTCATCTGTGGCTTCTGCAACCAGCACCTTGGCAGGTCCACTACTGTGCATCGGTCTATGTTGACACAGAGTGTCCACTGATCTGATGATGCCAGGTGCACTGGTGGGCTCAGTTTGCTGAACCCTAGCCACTCTCACTGCCTCCTCCCAGGGAAGACTTGGGATCTTCCAAAACAGTGGGACCTCCCCACAGCCAGGGAGAAGCACCCAAAGAGATGCTTACTGTGGTAGCCGGCTACTCCCATCCACAGCACAGGAAATCTTTTGCTCCACGTCTCTGCACTGCTCAGGTTTGGTTGTCCACCTTTTCGTCCAATCACATTCTCTCACACACTAATTCACTCTCTCACACACTCACCCTTCCTCCGGTCCTGCCCGCTGCCATCTTTTTTGCTGTAGATTCAATTGTTGACAGATATGTATTAATTGCCATTTTATTGTTAATTTTTTGTACTCCTTTAAGAAGACCCTTCAACATTTTATATAATACTGGTTTGGTGGTGATGAACTCCTTTAGCTTTTCTTGTCTGGGAAACTCTTTATATGTCCATTAATTCTAAATGATAGGTTTTCAGGAGAGAATAATCTTGGTTGTAAGGCATTGCTTTTCATCACCTTGAATATCTCTTTCCACTCCTTTCTGGCCTGCAAAGTTTATTTTGAGAATTCAACTGACAGTCTTATGAGAGCTCCTTTGTAGGTAACTGATTGCTTTTCTCTTGCTGCTTTTAAGATTTTCTCTTTGTCTTTAAGCATTGGCATTTTGATGATGATGTGTCTTGGTGTGGACCTCTTTGGGTTCAACTTGTTTAGGACTCCTTGGGCTTCCTGGACTTGTATGTGTGTTTTCTTCACCAACTTAGAAAAGCTTTTTGTCATTATTGTTTCAAATAGGTTTTCAATTTCTTGTTCTCTTTCTTCTCTCCTAGAAGCTCTTCACACTATCCTCATTTTTTCGGATTTTTTTTTTTTTTTTTTTTTTTTTTTTGCTGTTCCGATTGGGTGTTGTTGTTGTTGTTTTTTCTTCCTTATTTCCAAATCTATGGTTTATGTCTTGGCTTTACCTACTCTACTACTGATTCCCTGTAAATTATTCTTTATTTCAGTTAGTGCATCCTTCATTTCTGACTGATTCTTTTTTATGTTGTTGATGTTCTCACTCAGTTCCTTGGAGTTCTCCTTAAGTTCCTTGAAGGTTTCACTAAGTACCTCGAATGTCTCACCAAGTTCCTTGAGCAACCTTATAACCTGTGTTTTGAACTCTGCATCTGATTGATTGCTAATCTTCATTTTGTTTTGTTCTTTTCCTGGATTTTTGTTCTTTTCTTTTATTTGTGACATGTTTCGTTGTCTCCTCGTTTTGGCTGCTTCCCTGTAATTGTTTCTGTGTATGAGGTCAAGTTGCTATGTCTCCTAGGCTTCGTAGGATGGCCTCTTATTGTAGGTGTCCTGTAGGATCCAGTGGCACAGCCTCCCTGATCACCCCAGCTGAGCCCTCCAGGTGAACCCCTAGTGTGGACTATACACCTTTCTGTTGTAATTGAGTCTTGATTGCTGTTGGCATATAAATGGGAGGGATTTACTCAGGCTGATCACCTGCAAGGACTGACTGTGCCCACTAGCCACTGGCCTCTAACTACCTTGGAGAATCAGCTCTGTAACAAGACTTACTTCATCAGGGCTCTGGTACCCACTGAGTCTGTTCATCGAGTGTGTCACTTGTGATTGAGTGGTGGTGCTTCAATGTGGTCTGATGCTGTCCACTGGGTGCGTTGGCTCTGAGGAAAGGTCAGCTACTGCCTGTGTTCTGTCTGGTGCCACCCAGCATAAGCTACAAAGTGATCTGCTGATGGCTGCTCCTTGTGCTGGGCTTGGAAGTGCCCAGGAAAAGCCAAGTGTGAACCAAAGCTGGTTGCTTCTAGTGCCAGCCTGGGGTGACTTAACAAGAGTTATGGGGCTCACTGGGACCAGATACTGCTTGTTTGAGAGATTTTAGGAAATTCTGAAGTAGGATCCAAGACAGGCCAATCCTACGGTAAAGCCTTTGGAAACAGCTTGGGTGGGCCTGAAAGTTGGGTGGGGTGGGGCGTCAGGGAATCACCATGGCAGAGAAAACAGTGTGAGCCAGGTTGCTGGAGTCCCAGATATGGCGGCCATCTGCACCCCAGGGAAGGGCTCACCAAAGGAACATCAGCCTCTGTCAGCACTTCTGTCCATAAGAAAGTTTCCCCTCCAGCCCTTGTCTCAAGGTCAAATAGCTTAGTTCTTCTCTGTATGTCTCTGGCAGCCCTCAAACTGCCTCCCCTCCAAGCTTAGAAGGAGCAAGTCTGAGTAAGTCAATGCTCGGGCCCTTTAAGAGAAGCTGCCTGGGCCTCCAGCAGCTGCACCCTCCCTCAACCTCAGTTCCTGCTGGTTTTTCCAGCCAGAAGTTATGGAGACTTATCTTCCTGTTATTGGAACCCTGAGCTGGGTGCCTGGTATAGGGCAGGGACCCCTCACTCCTCACTCCTCAGGGAGGACCTTCCCAGCCAAGGTGTCCCTCCTGATTTTTATCTACCAGCCCATCCATGCCTCCGTCCCTCCTACCAGTCTCGATGTGGTTGCTTCTTTAATTTCATAACTGTAGGATTCCCATTTAGCTCAATTTCAGGCAATTCTGAGTTATGGTTGTGTTGTAGTTTAGTTGTATTTTTTATGTGGTTGTGGGAG
The DNA here is from genome assembly GCF_014108415.1 of Molossus molossus. Taxonomy (NCBI): domain Eukaryota; kingdom Metazoa; phylum Chordata; class Mammalia; order Chiroptera; family Molossidae; genus Molossus; species Molossus molossus. Next base: position 64,239,873 of record NW_023425355.1, on the reverse strand, counting down.
GAGGTGATACCACGTTTACCTATGCCACCATCCTGACCAAAATTCAAGAAGGGCTCTTAAATAGTCTTTTGTATATGATTGCTTGGGGACTGGACTTTAAGTTGAACTCTTTCCCTTTCTTGGTTAGGAGCTGTGTCAATGTGAGTTAGCATCAGGATTCTAATCTTGTCGAGATGGGGTCTTCACCCTTTTCCATGTCCATGCTACCTTGACCTGGCCATGCTATAGGTATGTGTGTGTAGAGGGATCAATTAAAAGGGACAGACAGGCCTACACTGGTAAAATGGAACAAGATATGGATCTACACAGAGGTTCCCTGAAGTCCTAAGGTGGTTGGGATGGGGGTTTAGCACCACCTGGTGGGCACACAGCAATTATTTTAGGCTCCAGGCTCATTTCAAGTGGAAAATGACTGGTCGGTAAAGTGTTGAGAGAATCTGGAGTAGAAATGCAAGGGCAGAGAAGGAATAAGAATTATGTTAATTATTGAGACCTTAGTGTACTAGATGCTAGTTTAATCCTCAGACCAACACAGATCAGGAACCAAAGACCAGAGTAGTTAAATGACTTTCTTGAAATCACACAACTGGAGGTAACAGAACTAGGACTTGGACCTGTGTCTGTCTCTCCAAAGTAAACATTCTCTCCACTATGCCATAATGTTGTATGCTGAAACCATGAGGAGCACAGGAAGGAAAATTGGAGGAAGAACAGAAGTCAAATCTCAGGCCAGTTCTGCTCAAAAAAGTTACCAAGCCGCTGTGCTCTGATGTTCCCAGGTTCCCTCACAAGCTACTGATGGACAGCTGGCAGTCATGTCAAAATGACCTGTCATGTTTTCAGGGCCTTACAGGGCCTGCCACACTGGCCCAGAACCCTATTCCTATTCCCCCCCACTCTCACTCTCATCTGCCACAACTTCTTTATTACTAATGCCTCAAATGTTAAGGGCTACCCTATTGGACCCCTTTCTACCCTGCCATCTCTAAGGGAGGAGAGTATGAAATTTTAGGAAGGACACTTACAAATCATAGGAATTTTCATTAAATTAAAATAATAATAATAATTGAGTGCCTATTGTAGCACAACATTATAGTCTAAATGTACATGGTCATTAAGGTTATGAAATAGAAAATGCCTTGAAAAAGAAGAACAACGTAGGAGGGATCACAATGCTGAATGTCAGGTTATAGTACAAAGCCATTATAATAAAAACAGCCTGGTACTGCCACAAGAACAGGCATATAGATCAATGGAACAGAATGGAGAACCCAGAAATTGACCCAGGACATTATGCTCAATTAATAATTGACCAAGGTGGCAAGAGCCTACAGTGGAGTAAAGACAGCCTCTTCAATAAATGGTGTTTGTAAAATTGGACAGCTACATGCAAAAAATGAAACTAGAGCCCCGGCCAGTTTGGCTCAGCAGTTAGAGCATCGGCCTATGAAGCAGAGAGTCCCATGTTTGGTTCCTGCTAAGGGCACATACCTCTGTTGTGGTCTGTCCCTAGCCCCAGGTGGGGTCATGTGGATGGCAACCAGTCGATGTGTCTCTCTCACATTAATCTTTCTCTCTCTCTATTTCTACTTTTCTTCCTTCAGCTCTATCTGAAGGTAAATGCAAAAATGCCCTTGCGTGAGGATAAAAAAAATAGAAACTAGACCACCAACTACACCATACAAAAGAATAAACTCAAAATGGATAAAAGACTTAAATGTGACTCGTGAATCCATAAAAATCCTAGAAGAAAATATAGGTAACAAAATTTCAGACATTATACTCAGCAGAATTTTCACTAATACAAAACCTAAGGCAAGAGAAAAAAGGAGAAAATGAACACATGGGACTACATCAAACTAATAAGCTTCTGCACAGCAAAAGAAACAACCGTCAAAATGGAAAGGGAACTATATGGGAGAGCATAATTGCCAACAATCCATCAGATGAGGGGTTAATTCCCAAAATATATGGAGTGCTCATACAATTCAACAAAAAGAAGACAAAAAAAACACAATTAAAAAATGGGCAGAGGAACTAGACAACTCTCCAAATAGGACATACAAATGGCTAAGAGACATATGAAGAAATGCTCAACATCACTAATCATCAGAGAGAGCAAATTAAAACAATGTGGTATCACCTTACACCTGTCACAATGGCTGCCATCAACAAATCATCAAACAACAAGTGTTGGTGAGGGTGTGGAGAAAAGGGGACTCTAGTACACTGCTGGTGGGAATGCAGACTGGTGCAGCCACTACGGAAAACAATATGGTGTTACCTCAAAAAATTAAAAATTGAACTTCCATTTACCCAGTGATACCACTTCTAGGAATATACCCTAAGAAGCCTGAAACACCAATCAGAAAGAATGTATGTATCTCTATGTTCATTGCAGCACTACTTACAATTGTTAAGATCTGGAAACAGCCCAAGTGTCCATCAATAGATGAGTGTATAAAAAACTGTGGTACATATACACAATGAAGTACTATGCAGCTGTAAGAAAGAGAGATCTCTTATCCTTTGAGATGACATGGAGGGAACTGGAGAGCATTATGCTAAGCGAAATAAGCCAGTTAGAGAAAGACAAATACCACATGATCTCATTTATTTGTGGAATATAAGGTGCAAAATAAGCTGATAAACAAATTGACCCAAAGACATAGAAAGGAGTACGGTTCAGACTGACACACCTCAGAGGAGGAGGTTGCGGGAAAATGGATGAGATAAACCAAAGAATTTATATGCATGTATGCATAATCAATGGACATAGACAACAATGCTAGGGGGTTAGGGGGGCGGGATGAGGAGGAGGGTGTCTAGGGGGAAAAGGAGAAACATCTGTCACAAAAATAAATTAATAAAAATTGCGAAGAAAATAAAATAAAAACAAAATTATGATGGAAAAAAAAACAGAAAATGCACCTGAAATATTTAATTCCTGGCTCCACCAATCGCCAACTATGAGGTCTTAGGTAAGTCACTTGATTATCTGGATCTTCATCTATAAATGCAAGTAATTGTTACTTTCTTTTAGGGGCACTGAGAAAATTAAGAGAATGTATATAAAACACGCTAGCATAGTACAGGCACATGCAATGCTATTATTAATTACCAGCCACACCCAACATAACATATCTTGTTCTAGTAGATCTTAATAGTTACTAATAAAATGTTAAAGGACTTAATTTATTTATTTATAATATACTTCATTGTAAACAAAATTAACAATCTTATTCTATGCAATAGAATCTCTAGTGAACCCAATGACCAAACTCCTGAGTGATCAAATTGCTGAGTGAGCAGTTGGACTATCTGTGACAAAAGATGGTTTAGAAAGATATAAGCACTTTTTGTCAAAGGTCTTCACCTAGACTCAGAAGCACACATAATTCTAATAATGCTTTCATGTACTTATTAATTTCCAAATAGATAAAATACATTTAACATTACACATTAAAAAGAAACACAGTGATTTAATTTTTAAATGTAAGATAATAAATAGTCAGAAAGGCCTACAGTCTCATCTCTGTATGAACATTTATAAATTTAATGGAATGGTTTTCTCATGACCATTGGATGATTGGCAAACATATTGGCTAAACATATCTGTGAAAATCTCACTTAGCTAAACATTACAGAAGACATCTGAGTATTTTATCTTGATAGAAGAAAATAGTAAGTGGCACTCTGGAGGCTCTCAGTGATCACAAATGAGCCTATAGGCTTTGAAGATGGAATGGGCAGGGAACTCCTAAGTTGAATGAACCCACATCAAGACACACAAGTGAAACTGTAGCACTAGAGCCACCATATACATTAGTAAAAACTCCAGGGGCACTATTTACATATACTATGAAATGAATGACTCCCTCTGGAGTTGTACAATGTGGTGGTCCTGTGCAGAACAAAAGGAAAAAGGGGGAAAGATATTCTATGTAAAGAGATAGATAATACATTATCTAGAATGTCTGGTTTGCCTGGGTTGGCCAGAATCTAGCCTGACTATCCAGGCTAGTCCATGGCTCTGCCTGGTGGGTAGAGGTATCTGCTCAATACGCCTAAACGTATTACACCTCCAGAGTTGTCAATGTTTCTAATTTGTCAGTGTTTCTAGATTGTTCTGTCAGTAATCCAAGTTATTGGTCATACCTCTGGGTTTTTTCTGTACCTTTCCTAGGCCTGTATGATGTTTCTCTGGCTGGACGTACAACCAAGAGTAGCATGATGGACCCTGGAGCAGAAAAAAATTTGGGGTGGCTCAACAACTCCTCTTAGAACTCAGGGTCCTTTGGTCCTATGAACATACCTTTAGCCTGGCACCTTAAAGGAACTGTCTCCACTGGGAGACAGATATAAACCAGCATCAGAGGGAGACCCAAACTACTTTAGCGTGTTTTCCAGATGGCTCAGCCACAGCTTCTCCCCAAAGCAGTGTTTCACTCCAATACAGCATTGCTTGCTACATGGCCTTTGCAGACTCAGGACCTGCACATTTTCACATTCTGTCCCTTGTACAGAAAAGGCAGGTAGGGCACTTCTGCAATAGCCCCAGCTATTCAGTCACAAGAAAGCAGGGTTCTAAAGTCAGAAACTCTAGATTTGAAGTCCTCGTTTGTCATATACCCAGCTTTGTAATCCTTGTATGTTGCTTAACTTCTATAAGTCTTTGTTTCCTTATCTACTAGATGGGGTAAGAATAACATCTACTTTGCAGAGTGTTTGTAGGATTAAACGATATAACCCATGTAAACTACAGCATAATTTGGGGCAAGTTACTTCGCTTCTTGGTTTCTTTGTCTCTAAAATGGGAAGAATAGTAGTATCTACCTCATAGGGATGCTATTAGAATTAGAGTTAAAATTTATAAATCACTTATAGCAGTAAACAGTAAGTGCTATCTATATAGGTGTTTGTTAAATAAGTCAATGTTAGATTTTTCTTCATTCCATAAATATCTATCAACTGCCTATTATGTGCTAAGTAGTGAACAAGAGTCCCTACTTTTGTGGAGCTCAGTCTTACCAGTGAGGTAACACAAATAATAAGTAAATCAAGATAAAATAAACAGAGAAAATATAAGATCATTATTTTGAGGAAGGAAATAAAACAAGGTAATAAAAAAGAGAGTGATGGGGAGATAGTGATGGGCATTCTTCTATAAGGTGGTCAGGGAAGGCCTTTATGAGAAGGTGACATTAGCTAGAACCTGAGTACAAAACCAAGCCAGATCTTGGGAGACAGCCTTCCAGGCAGAGGGAAAAGATAGTGAAAATATCCTGAGGTGTAACTGGAATAGAACAAGGAAGAGATAAAGTTGTAGGAGATGAGGGCAAAAAGGGAGACAGAGGCCTGATCATATAGAGACTTGGAGTCCATGTAAAGTTTAAGTTGTATTATAAATGCAGTATGGAACCAATTTCATAGCCCACCCACCTGTATTTTATATGGGGAAATTAAATCCCAGTGAGGGGAAGTTATTGTCCAATATTTCACAAAGAATCAGTAGCAAACCTGAAATGAAAACCAACCTTCCCTGATTCCCCAGCATCATGCATTTGATTTTCAGCTATGTCATATTATGTGCAAATTATATCATAACACTACAAATTCATTAAATGCAGTTTATATTAAGAAAATTGGTGACCTGAAAATGTGTTTCAGGTGATTTATTCAGCAAGTCCTGCAGTGCAAATATTAGTGCTCAGCCCCATGTCACACACTGACAATGGGTTAACACAACAGGTTTTTCTGCACAGAGAGACACTGAAAGCTGCCAGCCCAGCCCCAATCTTTCCAGTCTCGTGAGAAGGAGCAGGTATTTTTACATTAGTCAGTAAGACATAGGAGTCTGATAGGAGGAAACTCAAACCTGGTCCTGCACACAAGCAGGCAGATAAAGTATCTATCTTAAGGAAGTCAATTTGACATAGGGAATTATTATATGTTCATTACCTTCTCAAGGCAACTAAAGGAAAAGTACTTATTTGTAAGGGAATGTTATCTCACATTGAAGAGTCCAGTATTAGGCAAAAGAAAGCATCAGCCTAATAGCCTGGACTGCTTGTTTTTTCAGGCTACCACAGTCATCGTCTTGCTGGCCACAGATAGATACTTTTATAATGCTCCACTAATTCAATCAAGCACATTTGGGACATCCTGTAATTGCCTTCCCAGACCTTAAATAATCTGGCTTTTTTTTTTAAAGTATGACAAATAGTTATAATAAAAGGTAAATAAGTTTAGAATGCATGAGAGAGACAAAAATTTTGGCTTACAAACTATGGTTTATGACATGTTTCCTTTATGGGTTAAATAATATATTTATTTTGTAAAACATTAAGAAATTACAAGATTATAAAGAAAACACTTAAAATCACCTGTATGGCCCTGGCTGGTTTGGCTCAGTGGCTGGAGCATTGGCCTGCGGACCAGAGACTCCCAGGTTCGGTTCCCACTAGGGGCACGTACCAAAAAAAGAAAAAATCACCTGTATGCCTGGCTAGTGTGGCTCAGTGGTTGAGCATTGACCCATGCACCAGGAGGACACCAGTTTGATTCCTGGTTGGGGCACATGCCCTGGTTGTGGGCCATAGCCCCAGTGTGTGGAGCATGCAGGAGGCGGCCAGTCGATGTTCTCTCTCATTGATGTTTCTATCTCTATTTCCCTCTCCCTTCCTCTATCTCTAAAAATCAATAAAGAAAAAAATAAAATAAAATCACTTGTAACTCTATAACTCAGAGATAACCACTATTAATTCTTTAGTTTTTCTACTGTCTTTTCTTATGCATAGAAAAAATTAAACAAGATTACATTGTGCATACAAATGTGTATTTTATTTGCTATCTAAACTTATTAATACTTTCCCAATTAATTAAATATTCTCAAAAACATTATTTAACTAATTTATATATCATATTTCAATAAAACTATATGCCATAATTTATATAGTCTAACACCCAGGCAGCAGTTTCCAAAATGTGAAAATATTAACATTTGGTTAAAAAAAAGATACAATATAAAAAGCCACCCATGATCAAATGAGTTTTCAAACCTTGGTTCAAACAGAAATTGGCGTTTATTTTTAGCAAGACTGATCTCAGAACCTTTTGCATCAATGTGTACTGAACTCTCCAAAGCAACATGGTGTGTAGCATTTACTGTTTGTTGACGGATCCCTTTTCTAAGTGGAGCATTTCCTTGGACAGATGTTAGAACAAATATAGTGAGATTCTGTGCCAGTGTGGACATTTAGGATGTTGCAGTGTTTTACAAATCATTTTGCCATAACCATACTTGTATAGAAATCTTTGTGCACTCATCTGGCTTTCTCCTTGTAAAAAAAATAACAGGCCCAAAAAATGGAGTTCTGATTCTTCCTTACCTAGCTTTTTTTGCTGAGTATCCATAGACCCCACCTCACAAGGACCTAAAAGAATCTCACTCAGTCTGAGTTTCTTTCATCCCAGTTCAAGATCTGCTTCTTTGTAGAAGAGGTTTCTTTTAATAAAGTTTTTATTGTAGAAAAATTTTAAGTTTTAAGTAAAAACTGATAAGATAGTATAGAAAGTTCCCATGTACCCAATAGCCACTTTCCCCTATTATTAACATAGTACATTAGTATGATACATTTGTTGCAATTAGTAAACCAATATCAATACACCATAATTAACAAAGTCCAAGCTTTATTCAGATTTCCTTTTTTCCTAAGGACTTATTTATACTTCCGAATACCATCCAGGATACATATTATATTTACTCATAATATCTTCTGTTTTTCTTTATTGGGACAGTTTATTGAACTTTCCTTGTTTTTGATGACCTTGAAAGTTACGTGCTTTGAAGAATGTCCCTCAACCCAGATTTGTTTGATGTTTCTATCATGATTATACTGTGGTGCTGAGTTTCTGGCAGAAAGAAGTAAAAGGCCAAGTGCCAATTTCATCACATCATATCAAGAGTATACACTAATAATATAACCTCACTATTAATGTTAACCTGGATCATATGATGTGAGGTACTGTTTGTCAATTTTCTCCACTATCAAGTCACTCTTTTTCCCCTTTCCATAAGGTACTATTTGGAAGTCACATGCAGAGTTCAGACTTAAGGGGTGGTTATGCTCCACTTTAGATATCATTTTGCAGTAGAAGATATAGCTATTTATTTGTGCATTCATTCTTTGATTTCTTTAGTCCTATATAATATGGTGGTTGTAATAAATCTAGTCCTCTCCTCTAAGAACTTAATATCTATCTGAGCACATGGTCCAGGGATGACATCATACAAACACAATGTAGCATGGTAACTGTGACAGTGTTTATTTGGAATTCAGAATTCCTCTCAAGTTATAGAAAAAAATTGGCCATTAAAAAAGTATATGATAATGAGGATTTTCACGGCCCAGTAAAACAAGTGTAATTGATAATACTATTAAAAAAAAAAAAAAAAACAACCATCTAAAGCCCCTTAATTTAGCAAGTAAAGAAATATTTAAGAGGAGATTCCAAAATTGTGGTGGAGTGAATGGAAGCTACATAGACCAGAACCAATTCTCCCAGAACCAAACTGGAATTACAAATAAAATAAGGACAAATCATTGGGAAAAAGCAACAGAAAAGCAGCTGGAGAGGACCCATATAACCAGGGATAGCACCTGTTTTAGCTGTGAGCAGCTCCCTCGGGGTTAAAATCCCAAGCCAGCTCCATAGCACAGAGGGATAAGAGAGAGAACTAAATTAGGTACAGCCACTAACCTTGAGCTCCAGCAGAGGGAGGGTGGACTGCACTCGAACTGTGTGTAGCCTCAAGAGCATGGAGAGCTGGAAGTGTATTGGAAGATTTGTGCTGAATCACTCTCTCACAGAACAGTAGCCATATTACTCAAAGAGCCCCTTCCCAGAGCCCCAAGAAGAAACACAGCCCCTCCCTCAGAAACGTAACACCACCCAGCTGAGCCAAAAAATGCAGATTGAGGCTCATTAACAGCCAGTGTCTGCCCCACCCTATGGAAATCCATTTACCTTAAATACATGAGGGAATTTTTATTCAGCTGAGGGCTAAAACCCAAGGCTTATCAAGTAATTGAAAATAACAGCCTCCAGGCATAAATCTAGGAGATAATTGAACCACCTCTGGGTTTGTAAATCTACCCAGGGAAGTAAGACTTGACAGTGGTATTTAACGTGCATCCTCCCACAAGCACACCCAAACCCAGTAGAGAGAGCCACAAACAGTGGAACACCAACACACACAGGGAAAATTTGGCAGGGTCCAAAACCCAAAGAGATGGCCAAAATGTGGAAACAAAGACACAAATCCCAAATGAAAGAACAAAAGAACACTACTAAAGATGAGATCAATGAAATGCACTTAAGCAAGTTATCAGAGATAGAGTTCAGACTGATGACAATGAGGAAGCTCAACAGCATGAGTAAAAAGCTCAGCACCATGAGCAAAGATATAAAAACATTAAATACCAACCAAGTGGAAATGAAGAATGACTTAGCAGAAATAAAAAATGCACTGGAGCCCTGGCCGGTTTGGCTCAGCGGTTAGAGCGTCAGCCTGCGGTCTGGAGAGACCCGGGTTCGGTTCCCGTTAAGGGCACGTACCTCGGTTGCAGTTTGTCCCCGGCCCTGGTCGGTTGTGTGGGTGGCAGCCACTTGATGTGTCCCTTCACGTCGATGTTTCTCTTTCTCTCTCTCTGTTCCTCTCCCCCGCCCCACTCTACCTGAACAACAAAATGGAAAAATGTCCTCGGGTGAGGGAAAAAAAAAATGCACTGGAAAGAATAAGCAGCAGAGTGGAGGAAGCTGAGGACCATATCAGTGAATTGGAAGACAGGGTAAAAAAAATCACCCAATCAAAAAATCAAAAGAAAAAAAACAATTAAAAACCGAGAAGATAGGACAGAAGATGGCAGCAGGCAGGACCAAAGGGAGGGTGAGTGTGTGAGAGAGTGAGCGAGTGTGTGAGAGAGTGTGAGTGGACTTGAAGGTGAATGACCAAACCCGAACAGTGCAGAACCACGGAGCACAAGGTTCCTGTGCTGTGGATGGGGGCAGCTGGCTACCATGGAATGCAGCCTCGGGGAGGTCCCAATATTTTGGAAGATCCTGGGTTTTCCCTGGGAGGAGGCAGTGGGAGTGGCTAGGGCCTAGCAACATGAGCCCACCAGCACACCTGGCACATCAGACCAGTGGACACTCTGTGTCAACACAGACCAGTGCACAGCAGTGGAGCTCCCAAGGTACTGGTGGCAGAAGCCACAGACAGCCAGGAGCCCAGAACCATGCCCCATAGTAGCAGCCAGATCAGAGTCCAGATACACCCTCAGCAACAGAGGTTGGACAGCAGACATCCATCCCAAGGCAACAGAAGCACAGACCAGCAGATGAGACCATTCACCAAAATATACAGCAAAAGCTAAGCAGGAGTTGAGCCCCACTACTCCCCAGCCACCAGCAGCAGGACCTGGGGCTCCACAGAGGCCTGTGCTATTCAGTAGCTCAAAAGTGCAGTGGGAAGCCCTAGCCCCAGAAACACCTGTGCAATCCAGCTGTCTACCCGCAGGAACTGCAGGGTGAGGGGGACCAAAGAGGCTTATGGACCCAACAGGGACTGTGCCATCCAGTTACCTATGGGACCTGCTGGATGCTGAAGCACCAGAGAGGCCTATGCCATCCAGCAGGAAATGCACGATCTAGTTATCCATGGGGCCTGTGGGGTGCTGAAGCACCAGAGAGGCCTGTGCCACCCAGCAGGGACAGCGCAATCTAGTTACCCACTGGGCCTGGGGGTGCTGAAGCACCAGAGAGGCCTGCATGACCCAGCAGGGACTGTGCCATCCAGTTACCCATGGGACCTGTGGGGTGCTAAAGCCCCAGAGAGGCCTGTGTGACCCAGCAGCCCATAACAGGCATAGAGCCTGGTCCCCAGAGAAACTTTGCGATCCAGGTACCCATGGGACCAGCAGGGTGCAGGGGCACCAGAAAGGCCTGTGCAACCCAGCTGCACACAAGATAAGCTTAGAGGATGTGAAAAAGGAGGCAGGGTGAATAGAAGCCACGCAGAAGTTCTTTCAGGACTAAACAGGAATTAAAACTAAAATAAAGATAAATCCTCAGAAAAAAGCAACAGAAAAGCAGGAGGAGAACACCATATAACCAGGTACACTGGTAGGATCTTGGGAGGTGTGAGAGGGTGGTGGGTTGGGAGCCCATGGACAGCAGCAGTCTTAGCTGTGAGCAGTGCCCTCGGGGAAAATTGACCAACCCCACTCCACAGCCAAGAGAGCCAGGACAGAGCACTAAAATGGCCACAGTCACTCACCTGGGGGCTATGGCAGAGGGAGGGCAGACTGGGAGCGAACTCTGGGGACACCCAGATTTTGGAGGGTACTCAGAGTTTCTACTGAGTTGTGGCCAAAAAGACGGTGGCCAGTGTGCTCCTTCACTGAGTTGTGGGGAAAAGCAGCAGCCACGCCCCCCTCGGAGATTCAATCTTTCCCAGGTGAGGGAAAGAAATGCAAATTGAGGCGCATCAACAACAAGAATCTATCACACCCTCTGGAAATCCTCTTAGACAGAACACCAGGGCTACATTCCAAGGCACTGAGTAATTGAGACTACTAACCTCCAGAAAAAAGCTAGAAGATAACTGAACCTTTCCTGGGCTTGCATATCTATCCAGAAAAGTAAGAATTGAGAGTACTGTTTAACAAGGGCCCACCCAGGCTCATCCAAACTCAGTAGAAAGAGCCACAAACAGCAAAACACCAACACCCAGAGGGAAAATTTGGGAGGCTCCAAAACCCACTGAGATAGTCAAAATGGTGAAACAAAGAAACAAATCCCAAAAGAAAGAACAAGAGAACTCTATCGAAGATGAGATAAATGAAATGCAGCTAAGCAAATTATAAGAGGTAGACTTCAGAGTTGTTATCTTGAGGACCCTCAACAGCATGAGTAAAAACATCAGCACCATGAGTAAAGATACAGAAACATTGAAAAGCAAACAAGTGGACATGAAGAATGACATACCAGAAATTACAAACACATTGGTAGGATTAACAGCAGAGTAGAGAAAGCTGAGGACTGGATCAGTGAATTCCAAGACAGGTTAGAAAAATTCAACCAATCAGAAAACAAAAAGGAAAAAAAAAAAACACTTAAAAAACAAGAACACAGCTTAAGAGTACTATGGGACAACAGGAAACATAATAACATTCGCTTCATAGGAGTCCCTGAAGAGGAACAAAATGGGCAAGGGATAGAGAATATATTTGAAGAAATAGTGACAGAAAACATTCCTAACTTGGGCAAGGAAGAAGGCATTCAAGTTCAAGAAGCACAAAGAGCCCCAAGTAAGAACACAAACAGGCCCACACCAAGACACACAGTAATTAAAATGCCAAAATTAAAGACAAACAGAGAATCCTAAAGGCAGCAAGAGATAAGCAACAGGTTACCTACAACGAAAACCCCATAAGGCTCTCAGCTGACTTCTCAACAGAAACACTACAGGCCAGAAGGAAGTGGCATGAAGTAATCAAGGTCATGAAAACAAGGATCTGATTTCAAGACTACTCTATCCAGCAAGGCTATTATTCAATATAGGTCAAATAAAGACCTTTCCAGACCAAAAAAAAAAAAAAAAGGCTCAGGAATATATTAACACCAAACCAGCCCTGCAAGATATGCTAAAAGGACTGCTGTAATTAGTAGCAGAAATAGAAAAAAAATTGAACCACACTAATCAAAAATGGCAATAAATAGGTACATATCAATTATCACCTTAAATGTGAATGGTTGAAGGCTCTGATAAAAAGACACAGAGTAGCTGACTAGATAAAAAAGCATGACTCACATTTATGTTGTTTACAAGAGACCCACCTCACAACAAAAGACTCACATAGGTTGAAAGTGAAGGGATGGAAAAAACTCTTTCAAGCAAAAAAAAAAAAAAAAAAAAAAAAAGCTGGGGTAGCAATACTCATATCTGATAAAATAGATTTCAAAATGAAGGCCATAACTAGAGAAAAAGAAGGCCTCTACATAATATTTAAAGGATCTATCCAAAAGGAAGAGATAACTTTGATAAACATATATGCAACCAATATAGGAGCACCAAAATATATTAAAAATCTTCTGGAGGACTTCAAAGGAGAAATCGATAGCAATACAATCAGAGCAGGGGACTTCAAAACCCTGCTGACATCACTGGATAGATCTTCTAGACAAAAAATTAACAAGGAAACAGACTCTAAATGAAGTGCTAGATCACATGAATTTAATAGATATCTACAGAGAATTACACCCCAAATCTGCATAATTCACATTATTCTCAAGGGCACATGAGACATTCTCAAAGATAAACCACATGTTAGGACACAAACTAAGTCTCTACTAGTTCAACAAGATTGAAATCATATCAAGCATCCTCTCAGATCACAGTGACATAAAACTAGAAATCATTTACAACAAAAACATGCAAAAAAATTTAAACACATAGAGGCTAAATAGCATGTTATTAAACAATAAATGTGTTACCAAAGAGATCATGAATAAATTAAAATCTTCCTGAAAACCAATGAAAATGAACACACAACAAAACAAAATTTATGGGACACAGTAAGAGCAGTCTTGAGGGGGAATTTTATAGCACTACAGGCCTACGTCAACAAAAAAGAAAAATTTCTAATTGACTATCTAACTTCACAACTTAAAGAACTAGAAAGCCAACAACAACAACAAAAACCCAGAGCAAATAGAAGGAAAAAAATAGTAAAGATCAGAGCAGAAATACACGACATAGAGATTTTTTTTTAAATGAACAATGGACATGGACAACAAAGGTGGGAACGGGGTGGGGGGGGTGGGGGGGGATAATCAGTGGGGGGGGAGAGAAACATCTGTAACAAAAATAAATTAATTTAAAAAAATAAAATAAAAAGAGAACATAAAAAAAGATTAAAATTTTCAAAAGACCAATATCAAAGAGCTGGTTCTTTGAAAAAAATAAACACAATTGATGGACGCTTAGCTAGACTCACCAAAAAACCAAGAGAAAGAACTCAAATACACAAAATCAGAAATGAAACAGGAGAAGTAACAACTGACACCACAGAAATACAAAGGATCATTAATAAATACTATGAACAATTATATGGCAACAAATTGGACAATCTAAGAGAAATGGACACATTTTTAGTTACAGTGATACCTCGGTTCTCGAACGCCTCGGATTTCGACCAAATCGGTATTCGACCAGGAGATTCGAGAAACTTTTGTCTTGGAATCCGAACAAATATTTGGAACTCGAACTTCCGAGATGAGCCAAGTTGAGCCGAATGGCGTTCATTCGGCCCAGCGCGCCTTGCTTGCGTCATCAGTGTGAGTGCAGAGAGAGAGTCATGTTTTGTGGAGAGAGTCACGCTTTGTGGAGAGAGTCACGCTTTACACTGAATTTAACCCTTAGACATACTGTACACTTTTATTTCTTGTTGAGACATGTTTTTCTACATATTATATACAAATTAGGCCAGTAAATAGGCATTTTCTGGGGCTTGGAACGAATTAATCCAGTTTCCATTATTTCCTATTGGGTTTCATTGCTTCGGTTCTCAAACAATTTGGTTCTCGACCGTCCTCCTGGAACGAATTATGTTCGAGAACCGAGGTATCACTGTATTTATATTTTTAATTAATTAATTTATTTTTGTTACAGATATTTCTCCTTTTTACCCCACTGATTCCCCCCTCCCCCCCTGCCTGCCATGTCCCCAGCTTTGTTGTCCATGTCCACTGTTCATGCATACATACATATGAGTTCTGTGGTTTATCTCTCCCCCACCACTCCCTCTTCTGGAGATTGTCAGTCTGTACCCCACTTCCACATCTCTGGGACTACCCCATTCCTCAGACTGTTATGTTCATTATATTCCACAAATAAGTGAGATCACATAATACTTGTCTTTCTCTGTTTGGCTTGTTTCGCTTAGGATAATACTTTCCAGGTCCCTCCATGTAGTCTCAAAGGATAAGAGATCTTTCTTTCTTACAGCTGCATAGTACTCCATTGTGTATATGTACCACTGCTTTTTTATCCATTTGTCTAATGATGGACATTTCAGCTGTTTCCAGATCTTAGCTATTGTAAATAGTGCTGCTACAAACATGGGGGTACACATATTCTTTCTGATTAGTGTTTCAGGCTTCTTAGGGTATATTCCTGGAAGTGGGATCACTGGGTCAAATGGAAGTTCAATTTTTAATTTTTTGAGGTAACACCATATTGTTTTCCACAGTGGCTGCACCTTTTTAGAAACACATAGTCTCCCATTCTGAACCAGAAAGAGATTAAAAAAAAAAAAAAAACTTGAACAAACCAATAATAACTAAGGAAATTGAAGATGTAATCAAGACTCTCTCAGCAAACAAAAGCCAGGTCTGGACAGCTTCACAGGAGAGTTCTACCAAACATTCAAAGAAGAACTAACACCCATTCTCCTCAAATTATTCCAAGAATTTCAAGAAGAAAAAAGACTTCCAAACTTGTTTTATGAGGCCAGCATGATTCTAAATCCAAAACCAGACAAACACTACAAAAAAAAAAAAAAAAAAAAAAAACTACAGGCCAACATCCCTGATAAACATAGATGATAAACCTTTAACAAAATGTTAGCAAATTGTTTCCAGCAATACATTAAAAAAACTATTCACTATGACCAAGTGGGATTAACCCAGGGATGTAATACTGGTACAGTATTTGCAAGTCAACAAATGTGATACACCAGATAATGAAAATGAAAGATAAAAACCATATGATTATATCAATAGATGCTGAAAAAGCATTCAACAAAATCCAACACCCATTTCTCATAAAAATGCTCAGCAGTGTGGAAATAGAGGGATAATATCTTGACATAATAAAGGCCATATATAAAAAAAACCCACAGCCAACATCATACTCAATAGGCAAAATCTAAAGATATTTTTCTTAAAAACAGAAACAAGACAGGGATGCCCACTTTCACCACTCTTATTTAACATAGTACTGGAAGTCTTAGCCACAGCAATCAGACATGAAGAAAAAATAAAAGGCATCCAAATTGGAAAGGAGGAAGTAAAAATGTCATTATATGCAGATGACATAATATTGTGTATAGGAAACCCTAAAGACTCCATCAAAAAATTTACTATATTTAATAAACAAATCTGGCAAGGTATTAGGATAAAAGATTAACATCAAGAAATTGATGGAATTCCTATACATCAATAATGGACTCACAGAAAGAGAAACTAAAATAACAACCCAATTTACCACTGCAGCAAAAAAATTAAGATATCTAGGAATAAACTTAAACAAAGAAATAAAGGAACTGTCTGCAGAAAACTACAGGACATTGAAAAAAGAAATAGACTAAGATATAAAAAGGTAGAAGCACATACCTTGTTCATAGATTGGAAGAAATAACATCATTAAATGTCCATACTACCCAAAGTAATCTATAGATTCAATGTGAACCCCCTCAAAATACCAATGACATATTTCACAGAACTAGAAAAAATACTTCAAAAATCCATATGGAACCTAAATAAGATACTGAATAGCCAAGGCAATCTTCAAAAAGAAAAAAAAAGTAGGATAAATCATAATACTGAATATCAGGTTATACCACAAAGCCATTGTAATAAATACAGCCTGGTAGTGGCACGAGAACAGGCATAGAGATCCATTTTATAGAACAGAGAACCTGAAAATTGACCTAAGACATAATGCTCAATTAATATTTGACAAAGGTGGCAAGAGCACACAGTAAAGACAGCCTCTTCAATAAATGATATTTGTAAAATTGGACTACATGCAAAAAATAATGAAACTATAAAAGCATCTTGCACCATTCACAAGAATAAACTCAAAATGGATAAAAGACTTAAATGTGACCTGTGAATCCATAAAAATTCTAGAAGAAAATGTAGGCAATAAAATTTCAGACATTATATGCAGCAAAATTTTCACTGGTGCAACACTTGAGGAAAGAAAAACAAAGAAAAAAAATGAACACATGGGACTACATCAACATTAAAAGTTTTTGCACAGCAGAAGAAACCACCGTCAAAATGGAATGGGGACCTACTATAAGGGAGAGCATAATCGCCAATGATACAGCAGATAAGGGGTTAATTTCCAAAATATATATAGTGCTCATACAACTTAACAAAAGAAGACAAAGAACCCAATTAAAAAATGGGCAGAGGACCTAAAGAGACACCTCTCTGAACAGGACATATAAACAGCCAAGAAACATATGAAAAAATGCTCAACATCACTAATCATCAGAGAGATGGAAATTAAAACTACTATGAGGTATCACCTCACACCTGCCAGAATGGCTGGCATCAACAAGTCATCAAACAGCAAGTGTTGGCGAGGGTGTGGAGAAAAGGGGACTTTAGTACACTGCTGGTGAGAATGTAGACTGGTGCAGCCACTATGAAAACAATATGGTGTTTCCTCAAGAAACTGAAAATTGAACTGCTATTTGACCCAGTGATCCTACTTCTAGGAATATATCCTAAGAAGCCTAAAACACCAATCAGAAAGAATATATGTACTCCTATGTTCATAGCATCACTATTTACAATCACTATGATCTGGAAACAGCCCACGTGCCCATCAATATTTGAGTGGATAAAAAAAAGTCGTGGTGCATATACACAATGGAATACTATGTAGCTGTAAAAAAGAAATATCTCTTATTTTGAGACGACATGGAGGGACATGGAGAGCATTATTCTAAGTAAAATAAGCCAATCATAGAAAGACAAATACCACATGATCTCACTAATTTGTGGAATATAATGAACAAAATAAGCTGATGAACAAAATAGACCCAGAGACATAAAAAGGAGCAATGTTCAGATTGACAGACCTCAGAGGAGGAGGCTAAGGGGGGTGGGATGAATGAGGTAAACTAAAGAACTTATATGCTTATATACATAACCAAGGGACATAGACAACAATTCTTGGGGGTTGGGATAGTGGGATGGGAAGGAGGGTGTCTAGGGGGAAAAAGGAGAAACATCTGTAACAAAAATAAATTAATAAAAATTGGAAAGATAAATATTTAAGAAAATCTACTAAATCTTGGTAGGAAGAGTGGGAATCTGTGGCACTTGAGCCATGACCCACTCCTATCTTTCTCCTCCCCAGCTGAGACTGACAAGGCTCCTTCTCCCTTCACTTCCCAGTCAAGGGACCCAGTAACTCACGAAGGGGGCAGGACTCCAGAATTTATCATTTCCCTTCCTGAAATATAAGTTTCCGGGGCTGAATTCCTAGTAATTTTGGCCAATAGGAATGGTGATAGATCCTTTTCTCCACTCTGCCCCCACTCATAGAGCAGAGACTGTTCCCTAAGTCTCTGGATAAATAAGAATATTGGGGTCCTAATTGCCCTTATCTCAGCTCCATCATAGGGCAGTGGTCTCACACTGGGAAAGGCCCTTGCCCTGGTCAAGCAGCCTGGTCATAAAGCATGGCTGACACATCCATCTCTAGAGCTATGGCTCAGAGATTTTCCTCAATGGCAGTGGCAAAACTTATGAAGGAATGAATGATTCTTGGAAAATATATTTTAATATACTACCAGATTCATCATGGTCCTAGAAGAAGAAAGATACATATGCAGTAATTAGGCCTTATTGTCTCAGAGATATTCTCCCAGCTCTCTGAACCTTGTCTCCATTAGCACATACACAAGAGGTTTTAAGAGCAACCTATTTTGGAGAGTAAGAGACCTCTGTGGGCTCAGTTATAGTTCACAGTGCAATCACTCTAGAGAACAGTGAAAGAGTGGCAGACCTAGACCTGGACCAGGCATCTCTAGCCTGGGACTCTACACATTCAATCACCCCTTCTTTGTGTCTTTTCTGGTGCTCCTCATTTTCTGTCTCATAGTTTAGGAAATGGGGTGTGACTTGTGAGCAATATGTAAGCTCATGGAAAACACCTTTAGCTTATAAATGACACATGGTAGGTACTTAATAAATGGAAGTCATTATTATCTCTTCTACTAGATTTAATTTTCTTCAGACTATAATTCTTACTCTAGGTAAGTTGTTCTCAATCTTATAAGACCCATTCTTTTTTAAATATACTTTGTGACATCTCCATTATTGCTCTGAAATAAAATTCACAAATAATAAAACCCACCTACACATATGATTTCAAAAATATCAATATATTGCCCTATGATGTAAAAAAAATTATTTATTTTTCATTGAATTTATTGGGGTGACACTGATTAACAAAATTATATAGATTTCAGATGTACAGTTCCACAACATGTCATTGGTACACTGCATTATGTATTCACAATTATTTAGATATTTATAGAATATGTAAAGCAATATGTAAATTTCACTCATAAGATGAAGTGGTCAGCATGAAATCACCAATAATACACCAATTACAAATACAAACTGATATAGTGACTCTAATACTCTGAATGTTATTGATGTTGATAATATAATTTTCCAAAATGGAAAAAAAATTATATAGTTTCTAAGAAAAGAGTTATAATTCCATTTCAATTTACACTGTAGTTAGGTTGCTAAAAAATTTACCGTCTACCAAAACCCTTTATGTTATGTAAAAGAAATTTCTATTCTAGGCTCTGATAATTTATAAACAAGTTTTTCACCTGCATAAATGTACAGCAGAATATCTGAAAGTCTAATGACACATAGGAGCATTTTTAATTATGAGGACTGTCCTAGATTCTACTTGTTATGTGTCAATAAGAATCCCCATTAACTCTGAAATATTTTATAGGGTATGGTATTGTCCTGTGGAGAACCTTTTGAATCACTGATACAAAGCTAAAATCATAAGCAGAAATGTGTGTGCGCACACAAGTGCACACATTAATTCATGCCTGTATGGGGGTTCATAACTTTCAGATTTTAAGGGGATCCATTACACAAAAGGACTAAGAATGTCTGCAGAAATACTGCCACATACATCTCTGTGTCCTCATCCCCACTGTGCACTCAAACAATGTAAAAGTACAGATGCTCCTTGACTTACAATTGGGTTATATCCTCAATAAATCCATCAAAAATTGAAACTTAATTGAATATGCCTAAGCTATCAAAAATTATAGCTTAGCCTAGCCTACCTTACACATACTCAGAACACTTACATTAGCTTACATTTGGACAAAATCATCTCATTGCCACTGCCCAACATTATGAGAGAATATCATACCACATATCACTAGAAAAGATCAAAATACAAAATTTGAAGAACAGTTTCTACTGAATGCATGTCACTTTCACACCATTATTACATCAAAATATCATAAATATAACTGTCATAAATCCAGCACCATCTGTATGTCACTGAATTGAAAAGAATAATTTGTTTTCATGTATATAGTCAGTATTCTTTATCTAAGATTCCATCGAGTTTGTCTTGTCTGTTGCTGTATACCTAGTTCCTATAACGTTGCCTTGTTTAGAGTATGTTCTCAACAAACATTTGTTCAATAAATGAATAAATGAATGTACATATGAAGTAGCTATTACAGTGCCTAGCATGTAATAGATGCTCAATAATTTATAGCTGCTGCCACTGATATTACTGTCATTATCATCACCATTACTACAAGACCTGAGCTAAATCTATAACATGAGAATTTATAATCCTCACTTGCTGTAAACATACTGGATTCACTAAATAGTTTGGTGGCCTCAGGGAGGTTGCATTACTTTCCTTCCCAAAGTCTTAGGTTCATTCATATGGCATTATTGTATAGTGGTTCCATATACAAGTTGTAGAGGTAATGTGGGTTTAATACCAGGCTTTGTCTTTTACTAGAGATGTGAACTTGGACAAGTTACTAATCTCCTTTATTCTAAATTTCTTCATCTGTAAAATGAAGATAATTACAGTAGCTAAGTCCATAGGGTGGTTGTGAGGATTAAATGAGATGGTACAGATAAAATGCTTAAAACAGTACCTGACAGTGTCAACATTTAAATAACTCTGACCCAAAGCCTCAGCCTCTGGCAGATCTTATGAGAAACCTCTATCTAATTATGTGAACTCAGATCAGTGGGCAGAACACTGCCAACTTTCAAATGCCACTGCTGGATTGGAGATTCTGAGGTATCTCTGCATCAGACAGTGCGCCTGGCCATTTGATTACCATATATTGGTGATTGACTTCTCCCCATTGTCAGGGCATCATGATTTGAGCCAAGCCAAAATAGCAAGAGAAATTGAAAGTCACATCCTCTACTCTGATGCACACCTCACATTCTTAAACTTTCCTCCATAAAAATATTATGGTGTGTGTGGCTCTAAGCCCAAGATAAATCATTTGGACACATGTTATTCAAGATTATCTGTAAGCATGTTCACCTGTATCAGAGAAAATAATTAAAATATCACATAGATCATTTTAGCAATACTCTTTTGCACTGGATCCAGTTGAATGATCATAGTGATAATTCCTTGCATTAGTACAGCTTTGATAGCTTTCAAAGAAATTTCATATTAGTCACTTGGAAGGATATATATAATTGCAGGATGAGGAAGATTACAATCATTCGTCCACTTTGAAACTTCAGTAAACATGTGAATTCTATGTTTCCAAGAATTAACCAAGCAGGACTTTCAGATTTTGTGGATGCCCATTACCTTGGGGCTGCTTCATGACATGAAATGTTCCACTGGATCATTTCTGCTGTCTCAGGGACATTAGTAGTCTGGCAAGTGTTATTTAATTATTATCATCTTGCTTGACAAATCGTCTTAGGGGAGCAGTCATGTCCCAAGCACATTAGCTGTCCTCTTACAATTTAGTGACACTCCAGGACTACCAAAACACGTCTCTCTTTTCCCAAAGCCTAGATCAGACTTCCCAAACTCAGAAATTGACAGATAGTCCCCAGTGCTATGCCACAGTTTGGGTGTGTTTGGGGGATTTGAATCAAGGAGAGGGGCACAACATGCAGTACTCACTGAGATGGTGGTGGGAGACTGTAAAAATGAAAACTTGCAAAAGAGCCTATTGGTTCTTGCAAAGAGGCTTCCAAGACAAGACCATCAAAAACTCTAAAGAGTTGTTCCAAGGGGCTAAAACTGGGTCACATGACATTTTGAACACTTGTCTTTTATCAACTGTCACACCTCCTGATTACTATTCAACTGGTTTGAGCAGACTTATAATAAAGATAAGGAAGAAAGTGGAGATCACTGGAGGTAGAGTACCTCCATTTGTTGTTTCAGACCTCTTGCAAGTCTAAGGGGAGACAGAGTTGAAGACAAATACACTCTGTGTCCTCAAGCACTACAGTAAAGGCAAGAAGACAGATAAGTAAGTAGTATTATTAAAAGACAGCGGGGAAGGAAGATGGTGGCAGGCAGGACCAGAGGAAGGGTGAAGATATGAGAGAGTGAGTGAGCAAGTGTGTAAGAGAGTGTGAGTGGACATGAAGGTGGATGACCAAAACTGAGCAGTGAAGAGCCTCTGAGCAGAAAGTTCCTGTGCTGTGCACTGGAGCAGCCTGCAACCTCTGTAAGAGGCCCTTCAGGGCAATTCTCCCTGCGCCAAAGGGAAGTCCCACCAATATGGAAGATCCCAAGTCTTCCCTAGGAGGAGGCAGTAGGAGCAAGTAGGGCCAAGACACTTGAGCTCACCAGCACACCTGGCACCATCAAACCAAAAAACACTCTGTGTCAACACAGACCAGTGCACAGTAGTGGAGCTCCCAAGGTACTGGTGGCAGAAGCCTCAGACAGCCTGAAGCCCAGCACCATCCCCCATAGTAGCAGCCTGATCAGAGTCCAGATATACCCCCAGCAACAGAGACTAGGGAGCAGACATCCATCCCCAGGCAACAAAAGCACAGGCCAGCAGCTGAGACCCATCCCAAAAAACTACAGCAAAAGCTGAGCAGGAGTTGAGACCCACGAAGCAGCAGCACTCCCCAGCCGCCAGCCACAGGACCTGGGGCTCCACAGAGGCCTGTGCAGTCCAGCAGTTCACAAGAGCAGTGGGAAGCCAGAGCTCAAGACAGACTGGTACATTCCAGCAGCCCACCTATGGGAACTGCTGGGTGCAGAGGTACCAGAGAGGCCTGTGCGACCCAGCAGGGACTATGCTACCTCGTTACCCCCTGGACCTGCGGGGTGCTGAAGCAACAGAGAGGCCTGTGTGACCCAGCAAGAACTGTGCCATTCAACTACCAACAGGAACTGCAGGTTTCAGTGGCACCAGAGAGGCCTGTGCGACCCAGCATGGACTGCATGTTCGTTACCCTCTGGACCTGCGGGATGCTGAAGCACCAGAGAGGCACGTGTGACCCAGCAGGGACTGTGCCATCCAATTACCCATGAGAACTGCAGGGTGCAAGGGCACCAGAGAGGCCTGTGCAATCCAGCAGGGACTGCACGATCTAGTTACCCATGGGGCCTGTAAGGTGCTGAAGCACCAGAGAGGCCTCTGCAACCCAGGAAGGACTGTGCCATCCACTTACCCACTGGACCTGCTGGGAGCTGAAGTACCAGAGAGCCCTGTGCGACCCAGCAAGGACTGTGCCATCTAGTTACCCGTGTAACCTGTGAGGTGCTAAAGCACCACAGAGGCCAGCCCAACCCAGCAGAAACTGAGCCATCCAGTTACTTGGGGGACCTGCGAAATGCTGAAGCACCAGAGAGGTCTGTGCAACCCAGCAGCCCATAACTTAGGCATAGAGCGAGGTCCGCAAAGGGACTGTGCAATCCAGTTGCCCGCAAAACCTGCAGGGTGCGGAATACCAGAAAGGCCTGTGCAACCCAGCTGCCCACAAGATAGGGATAGAGGATGTAAAAATAAAGGCGGAGTACATAGAAGCTACACAGAAGATCTCCCAAAACCAAATGAGAATTGCAACTAAAATAAAGACAAATCCTCAGAAGAAGTCAACAGAACAGTGGCAGGACAGGACTATATAACCAGGGACACTGGTAGAATCTGCAGAGGCATAAGAGGGTGGCAAGCTGGGAGACCACGGACAGCAGCAGTCTCAGCAGTGAGCAGCGCCCTTGGAGATTAAAGACCAAGTCGGCACCCTGGCCGGTTTGGCTCAGCAGTTAGAGCATTGGCCTGCGGTCCAGAGAGGCTCGGGTTCAGTTCCCGCTAAGGGCGTGTACCTCGGTGGCAGTTTGCCCCAGACCCTGGTTGGTCATGTGGGTGGCAGCCACTCGATGTGTCCCTTTCACATCGATTCTCTCTCTTTCTCTTTCCCTCTCTCCCCCTCCTGTTCTGTCTGAACAAAAAATGGAAAAATGTCCTCAGGTGAGGATAAAAAAAAAAAAAAAAAGACCAAGTCAGCACGCTCCACAGCACAAAGAGCCAGGACAGAGGGCTAAAATAGCCACAGCCACTCATCTGGACGCTATGGCAAAGGGAGGGCAGACTGGGCTTGAAATTTGTGGGGACACCTGAGGTTTGGAGGAAACTCAAAGTTTTTGCTGAGTTGCTGACAAAAAGAACAGTGGCCAGTGTGCTCCTTCCCAGAGCTGAGGGGAAAAGCAGCAGCAACCCGCACTCAGAAATTAAGCCTTTCCCAACTGAAGCGAACAAATGAAAATTGAGGCTCATTAACAACCACCCTCTATCCCACCCTCTGGAAATCCTCTTATGCAGAACAGCAGGGCTACATCCCAAGGCATGGAGTAATTGAGACTACTAGCCATCAGGAAAAAGCTAAAAAATAACTGAAACTTTTCTGGGCATGCAAATCTACCCAGGAAAGTAACACTTGACAGTGGTGTTAAATGTGGGCCCACCCAGGCTCATCCAAACCCAGTAGAGGGAGCCACAAAGAGGAGAACACCAACACCCACAGGAAAAATTTGGCAGGCTCCAAAACCCACAGGGATACCAAAATGGTGAAACATAGAAACAAATCTGAAATGAAAGAACAACAGAACTCTATCAACGATGAGATTAATGAAATGCAGCTAAGCAAATTCTCAGTGGTACAGGTAAGAGCCATGATCTTGAGGAAGCTCAACAGCCTGGGTAAGGACATCAGCACGATGAGTAAAAATATAGAAACATTGAGAACCAACCAAGTGGAAATGAAGAATGACATAGCAAAAATTAAGAACATATTGGAAGGACTAAACAGCAGAGTAGAGGAAGCTGAGGAACAGATCAGTGAATTAGAAGACAGGGTAGAAAAAATCAAGCAATCAAAAAACAAAAAGGAAAAAAATTAAAAACAGAGAGACAGCTTAAGAGAACTGTGGAACAACTGGAAATATAATAACATCCACATCATAGGAGTCCACGAAGAGGAAGAAAATGGGCAAGGATTAGAGAATATATTTGAAAAAATAGTGACAGAAAACTTTCATAACTTGGTGAAGGAAGAAGGCATTCAAGTCCAAATAGCACAGAAATCCCCAAGTAAAAAGAACCCAAACAGGCACACACTAATACACACAGTAATTAAAGTGCCAAAATTAAAGACAAACAGAGAATCCTAAAGGCAGCAAGAGATAAGCAACAGGTTACCTACAAAGGAACCCCCATAAGGCTCTTAGCTGACTTCTCAACAGAAACACTAAAGACCAGAAGGTAGTAGCATGAAGTAATCAAGGTCATGAAAAACAAGAATCTGAATCCAAGACTACTCTATCCAGCAAGGCTATCATTCAAAATAGAAGGTAAAATAAACAGCTTTCCTGACAAAAAAAAAAGGGAGTGGGGTAAGGGAATATATTAACACCAAACCAGCACTGCAAGATATGCTAGAAGGACTGCTGTAATTAGTAGAATAAATGGGACTAGAAATGAAACCACACTAAAAAAAAATGGCAATAAATAAGTATATATCAATTATCAACTGAAATATAAATTGTTTGAATGCTCCAATAAAAACACACCAAGTAGCGAACTGGATAAGAAAGCATGATTCATATACATGTTGTTTACAAAAGACCCACCTCACAACAAAAGACTCACATAGGTTGAAAGTGAAGAGATAAAAAAAATCTTTCAAGCAAATGAACAGCAAAAAAAAGCTGAGGTAGCAATACCAATATCTGATAAAGTAGATTTCAAAATGAAGGCCATAACTAGAGACAAAGAAGGCCACTACATAATATGGAAAAGATCTATCCAACAGAAAGCTATAACCTTGGTAAACTTCTATGCACCCAATAGAGGAACACCAATATATATTAAAAATCTTTTGGAGGTCTTCAAAAAAAAATCAACAGCAATACAATCATAGCAGGGGACTTCAATACCCTGCTGACATCACTGGATAGATCTTCTAGACAAAAAATTAACAAGGAAACCCAGACTCTAAATTAAGAGCTAGATCAAATGAATTTAATAAATATCTACAAAGAATTAAACCCCAAAACTGCAAAATTAACATTCTTCTTAAGTGCACTTGAGACATTCTCAAAGATAGACCATATGTTAGGGCACAAACTAAGTTTCTACAAGTTCAAGAAGATTGAAATCATATCAAGAATCTTCTCAGATCACAATGGCATGTAATTAGAAATCAATTGCAACAAGGACATGCAAAGACATTTGAACATATGGAGGCTAAATAGCATGTTATTGAGCACTGAATAGGTTACCATGGAGATCTAGGAAAAAATTTAAAACTCCCTGGAAACCAATGAAAATGAACACACAAAACACAAAATTTATGGGATGCAGCAAAAGAAGTTGTGAGAGAAAAGTTCATAGCACAGGCCTACCTACAGAAGGGAGAAAAATTTCTAATAAACTATCTAACCTCACAACTTAAAGGACTAGAAAGCAAACAAAAAGAAAAGACTATTTCCCGGGGCCAAACTAGAATTAAAACTGAAATAAAGAAAAGTCATTTTAAAAACCAACTGAAGAGAAGCTGGAGATAACCCTTATAACAAAGGACATAAAAAGAACCCCAAATTTAGATTGGTAGGAGGCTCAGTGGTGTGAGAGGACAGGTTGGAATCCCACAGGAAGCAGCTGAGTGCTATCTTAGATGTGAGAAGTTTCCTCTGAGAAGTCTAATGTTTAAACCACAAGCCTGGCACAGAGTGGTGGAATAGTGAAAGGCTCCCACATAACACCTGGCTGAGAAAATCACCAGAACAGAGGCTCTGTCCAGCAGGTAGAAGCACTATTAACACTGGCATATTCTTGAAGGCCCAGAGCACTAAATTACAGCTACAGCCACTCACCTTAGACTCCTGCAGAGGGAGGTTATACTGGACTGGAGCTGTGTGAGAAGAGTAGAGGGTTTGTGGTGCTGGGGAAAGGGCAGGGATGGAGGCCATCAAGAGCCCTATGCTGAGTCATTCACCCATGCTACAGTAGCCATATTTCTCAAGCAGCCCTTTTCCATCAGAGCAGTTTTAGCCTGGGGAAGAAGAAACTGCTACTCCTTTGAAAATTTAACCCCACACCAACTGGGAGAAGTGCAGCCTGAGGCTCAATGACTGCCAGAGACTATCAAAGAGCCAGTAGGCAGGGATAAGTCTCTCTGAAGGCTTTGAACCCTGGGCCTGACCCTCATTGTTGGGTTTCATGGCTCTGGGGATTGAACTGTGAAGGCTGAGGTCAGTGTCCCTGCGCTGAGCCATAAACCCATGGTGCAGAAACCATTTTTCTCAAGCAGAGTTCTCAAAGCAGCTATAGCTCAGGAGGGAAGCAACAGGCCCTCCCTTGGGAATTTAACCCCCTCCCTTGAACCAGGAGAAGCACAACCTGAGGCTTATTAACTGCCAGAGATAGTCAGCCTGCAAGTAAAGATGAGCACTCTGACCCTTAGGCCCAGCTCATGGTCATTGATCATTAAGTTTTAAGGCTCTGTATTCAGAGCTGAGAAGGTGGGTGCTGGGGTCCCAATGCTAAGGCATTCACCCATGCTGCAGAAACTATTTTCTACAAGCAGAGTTTTCCTCTCAAAGCAGATTTAGTTCATGGAGAAGCAAGAGCCCCACCTATTGGAAATTATCTTACTCTGCCCACCTGGAGGATTTTTCATTCAGCAGAGGGCTACAACCTGAGACTCATTAAGTAAATGAGACTAACAGCCTGCAGGCAAATGCTCTTGGATAATTAAATATTTTCCTGGCCTGCAACTCTACCCAGGAAGGTAAGACTATATATTGGTGTTCAGCATGGTCCCTTTCAAACTCATCCAAACACAGCAGAGGAGGCCACAGTCTGTGGAACATTGATATTCACCGGGAGATAATTTTGGCAGGCTCCAAACCCTGTTGACAAATACAAAATGGTGAAATAGAGAAACAAATCCCAAATAAAACACCAAGAGAATTCTACAGAAGACGGGTTTAATGAAAGAGAGATAAGCAAATTATCAGATGCAGACTTCAGAGTAATGATCACGAGGAAGCTCAACATCATGAGTAGAAATATAAAAACAATGAAAATCAACCAATTGGAAATGATAAACAACCAAGCAAAAATGAAGAATAGCATAGCAGAAATAAAGAACACATTAAAGGAATAACCAACAGATTAGGGGACGCCAGGATCAGATCAGAAAATTAGAAGGCGGGGTAGAAAAAAAGTCACTCAATTAAACAATCAAACAAAAAAAAAATGAAAAAACAGGAGGAGAGTTTAAGAGAGCTGTGGGATGACATGCAACATAAAAACATCCACACCACAAGAGGACCAGATGCTGAAGAAATTGAGCAAAAGTAGAGAATCTATTTGAAGAAATAGTGGCAGAAAACTTCCCTAACTTGGTGAAGGAAAATGGCATAAAAGGTCAGGAAGCAGAGAAAGCCCCAAGCAATAAGAAGCCAAGGAGAACCACACCAAGACACATCAGAATTAAAAGGTCAAAAATTAAAGACAAAGAGAAAATCTTAAAGGCAGCAAGAAAAAAGTAAAGGGTTTCCTACAAAGGAGCCCCCATAAGGCTATCAGCTGATTTCTCAACAGAAACATGAAAGGCCAGAAGGAAATTGCATGAAGAATTCAAGGTAATGACAAATAAGCATTTGAATCCAAGACTACTCTACCCTGCAAGGCTATCATTCAAAATAGAATATAAAATAAAGTACTTCTTGGACAAAAAATAAGGCTAAGGGAATATATTAGCACCAAACCAACATTGCAAGAAATGTTAAATGGACTGCTATAATAAGCAGATAAAAATATATAAAGAAACATAGGCATAATAAATAAAAATGGCAATAAATAAGCACATATCAATAATATCCTTAAGTGTAAATGATTAAATGTTCAAATCCAAAGGCACAGAGTAGTTGAATGGATAAGAAAACATGAATCTTATATATGATGTCTACAAGAGACCCACCTCATAACAAAAGACTCACACAGGTTGAAAGTGAAGGGATGGTGCTGTCTCTCAGCCTGCAGGGGGTCGTGACAATGCAATGAACTACAAGCACACACTGCTTGAAGTGAGGGGGAGCATAGCAAGGGAGCAAATGCATCTCTGGATGCAGCCCAATTTATTTAAAAAGTTTTTCCCCAGTTTACATGATTTAGGTAATTATTTCTTTGAGATGGTGACTCTGCTGACCATACAGCCAAGCCCTGTCTCTCAATATTTTTCAGGGAAGAAACATCAAAGGAGATATAAAATAACAAATCCATTCATGCCTGGGCTTTTTCGTTATTTGTCCTTTTGGGGCAGTTTTCCTGACATGCAAACCTAATCTATTCACATTTAAACAATCCAATCAGTTCAAACAGGGTGGTTTTTCTGCACATCAGGCAAATTTTATCTGTCCACACACATACTTGATCCTTGGCTGGATAAGTTGCAAGAATGCATATCACTAGGTTACATTTTGTTCATCCACAAACCCTCATTTTTACATCTCCCTTCTTTTTGTTTTCTTGAAATTGAGGAATTACCACAGCTGCAGTGGTCAGGAACATCATCACTTGCTTTTTAGTCTTCTGCATAGAGGACATCATTCACCAGAGTCCTCAGAACACTATGAGGCCAACACAAACAAGAAAACAACCAACAGCAGTAAAAATCCAGATTCTAAGATTGAAACCGTCAAATCAACATTTTGGATTAAGCCATTGATCATTATCTGAGATTGTGTTTAAAACATTTTGTTTAGCAAGTTGTTGTATATCTGCTAACTGTGTTTCCAGAGCCTTTTTAGATTAGATACTTGCCCTACAAGGTTGCCAGCAAAAGCTCCTTGTAAGGGTTGCTTGAATACTGTTCAATTGTGGGAGCTGTCATTCCTAGGCAATGCAATTACACACATACTATGACTAAATTCCCAATCACAGTGTAACGTAGAGCAAGTGGCTAAGGCCTCTTCATGTTCTCCTATCCATAATACAGCTTCCTCTAAGGCATATAATAGATTCAGCATTCCTTGATCAATTTCTTTCTGAGAAGTCATATCTTTAGTAACATTGGTCATTACTTTAGCCATTGTATGTGCCGTTTGGGCTGATTCTGTGAAGGCCGTGACTGAAACAGCTGCAGTAACAGCAATGACTATAGCTGAAATGATGAATGCTATTAGCTACCCAATAAACCTCCTTTTATGGGGGTGTCCAAATGCTTCAACTAACTGGGCTAGGCCAGATTCACCTTCCCATAGTCAAGTAAGTTTTCCTGGTATCCATACTTCTGCTCTACAACCCATAGGAATAATGCTAGTAATATCAAGCATAGTAATATTTTCATGAGTAATGCAACTTAGATAATAAGGATGATTAACAGAAATGTTAAACCTATCATTACTTGCAGAGATGGTTATAGAAAAGGCAGCCAAGAACATATATTGGTGAGAGGTGTAAATCTGAATGAGTATGCTTGGTAATCAATGTCATAATAAAATTTTTACTATGGGTATAATTTCCATGAGAAGTATATCTCATGAAGAAAGGTAAACCCAGTCTCCAAATTCCTGTATGCCAGGGGCCAGTATGATTCCTATAGATAGCCCTGAGAACAGGTCCTGAGAGATCTCCATTGGTCTATAAAATAGAGGCACTGCAGGGTGTGAAAAAGTTTAACTCATGATGATTACCGGATAAATATTCTTGAGGACCCCAGTCCTCAATAATAAGAGTCAAATTGGGGCTAGCTGTGGGCTGTCCTTCTCTCAAGAGGCAAGGTTTCCAATGTGGGGCCAGGGACTCAAGGGTAGTTCCGTGAAATTTAGTGCAGGTGGGGATAGATGCAGGGAGTTTGGAATTTTGAGAGACATTCTGTGATTTAATCTCAACACCTGTAATAAAGGTTAAGTTAGCAGTCTGGCCTGATGTGGCCAGCATATAGTACAAATGCTATTGTAATTGTGTTGGAACACAACCAGGGGTTTCATGGATGGATGAACAAATGGTGGGTGGCTCCAATAGAAATGAAACAGTGGCATTGGCCTGAAACCAATTCTCATTCTCTTGTAACAGCCCATCTGGCGGATGTCAAATTCCTCCTGTCTAGCAAGTGTCATTGCTAGATAATAGGGGCTCCAAATCCCACCAAGTGACAGGGTGGAAAAAAAGGAAGGTCCATAATATGAGTCCAATATAAGTGTTGTTCTGCTGCTGTTGGGTTCAATGATATAAGTAAACAGCATAAAATGCCTACCTTAGATTTTGTGGAAATTACAAATAGGTAATCCAAAAAAGTATTCTCTGGGGTAGGAGAAGCCCCCACTCTAGTTAATATTTCCTCAAAATTTTGTTGTAACTGCTTAAAGACTCCCCAGGTAACCCCAGGAAAGGTTCGAGAGAAGCCCTCAAAACCAGTGTGAGTTTTACAATTAACGTCCAAGGTCAGCTATGCCATCTGAGGAATCGAGTTAAAGGGCAGGTCCTTTCTGTTCATGGTAAGGATTTATCCACTGAACCGCCAGCCACTTGGGACCTGTGGGAGACAAAATACAAGCGTACCCTCACCCTCAAGCCAATAACTCTGCAGGACATTGCCAGTCCAGCCCTTGCTGTGGATCTCTGTACCGGACTAAAAGCTTGGGCCCTGTGGCAGAAGCTTTTTGTTGAAAATTTCACTCCACAGTTGTAGTGCCAAAGCGATTTCAATTTTTAAAATTAAAGGTATAGATTGCCAGAAAAATCTGATTTACAGAGGGTTAACCAATACTCTCCCCTTCTTGTTTTATAATTAATAATTTTAAAGTAACATGAGCACGTTCAACAATAGCTTGTCCTGTAGGGTACAGGGGATGCTAGTTTGATACCCAATGTTCAACTGTCGGAGAAAAAATTTAATCCTTTGAGATGTATAGGCTGGCCTATAATCTGTTTAATTTCTAATGGAACCCCAATATATGCAAAACAAGTCAGTCAGTGATGCTTAATATTTTTGGGGTTTTTTCCCCGGAAGTAGCGGTTGCATTCAGAAAATTGGAATGCATATAGTAACATGTATCACTGAAGTCAGCCAATGATGAAATATGTGTTACAACTGTTTGCCACAAGGCATTAGGGGTTAAACCCAGAAAACTGACTCCTGCTGATGTTGGAGTCCCTCCCAAAAGTTGGCAATCTGGGCAAGCCTTAATAGTATCTTCAGCAAGACTGAGGAAAATGGCAGTAAAGTGAATGGAACCTACACATACAATCTCCCAGGACCAAATGAGAATTACAACAAAAATAGAAACAAATCTTCAGAAAAAAAGCAACAGAAAAGCAATGGGACAAAACCATATAACCAGAAGCATCAGTAGGATCTTCAGAGGTGACAGAAGGTGGAGGGCTGGGAAACCAAAGACAGCAGCAGTTTTAGCTCAGAGCAGTGCCCTCAAAGATAAAATACTAAGCTTGCACCACAGTGCAGATGGAAGAAACAAAGCACTATATTGGCTACAGCCACTCACTGAGGCTCCAGAAAAGGAAGGGCAGATTGAACTGGAACTCTGTGGAAAAACTTAGGATGTGGAGGGCACTCAGAGTTCTTACTGAGTCACGACCACAAAGGACAGTGGCCAGCTTGCTCCATCCCAGAGCTCAGAGGAAAAGCAGCAGCCCCAACCTCAAATATTTAACCTTTTCCAGGTCAAACAAAAAAAAATGCAAATTGACACTCATTAACAATCAGCATCTGTCCCACTGTCTGGAAATCCTATTACACAGAGCACTAGGGCTACATTCCAAGGCCCTGAGTAACTGAGACTACTAGTCTCCAGGCAAAAAGCTAGAGGATAACTGAACCTTTCATGGGCTTTTAAATCTATCCAGGAAAGTAAGATTTGACATTGGTGTTTAATGTGGGCACACCTAGGCCCATCCAAACCCAGTAGAGGGAGCCAAAATCAGCAGAACACCAACTCCCACAAGAAAAATTTAGCAGACTCCAACACCCATTGAGATAACCAAAATGGTGAAACAAAGAAACAAATCCCAAATGAAAGAACAACAGAACACTATGGAAAATAAGATAAGTAAAATGCAGTTAAGCAAATTATAGAAGGTAGAGTTAAGAGCCATGATCTTGAGAAAGCTCAACAGCATGAGAAAGGACATCAACACCATGAGTAAAGACACAGAAACATTAGAAACCAACCAAGTGGAAATAAAGAATGACATAGCAGAAATAAAAAACACATTGGAAGAACTAACCAGCACATTAGAGGAAGCTGAGGACCAGAACACTGAATTAGAAGCAAGGGTAGAAAAAAATCAACCAATCAGAAAAAAAAAAAAAAAATTAGAAAAAGAAAGACAGCTTAAGAGACTGTGGGACAACTGGAAACAAAATACATTATCATCATAAGAGTTCCTGCCCCCAAAAAAGGGCAAGGGTTAGAAACTGTATTTGAAAGAAAATTTTCCTAACTTGGTGAAGAAAGAAGGCATTCAAGTTCAGGGAGGACAGAGAGCCGCAAGTAAGAAGAACCCAAACAGGTCCACACCAAGACACATAGTAATTAAAAGACTAAAAATTAAAGACAAAGGGAGCATCCTAAAGGCAGCAAGAGATAAGCAACAGGTTACCTACAAAGGAACCAACATAAGGCTCTCAGATGACTTCTCAAGAGAAACACTACAGGCTAGAAGAAAATGGCATGAACAAATCAAGGTCATGAAAAACAAGGATCTGAATCTGAATCCAAGACTACTCTATCCAGCAAAGCTACCATTTAAAAAAAATCAAATAAAGAACTTTCCAGACCAAAAAAAAACAAAAACAAAAAACAAAACAAAACAAAACAAAACTAAGGGAATATATTAGCACCAAACCAGCATGGCAAGTTATGCTAAAAGAACTGCTGTAATTATTAGAAGAAATGAAAAAAAAAATAGAACCACACTAAACTAAAATGGCAATTAATAAGTACATATTGTCACCTTAAATGTAAATGGTTTGAATGTTCCGATAGAAACACACAGAGTAGCTGACTGGATAAGAAAGTATGACTCACATATATGTTGTTTACAAAAGACCCACCTCACAGCAAAAAATTCACATAGGTTGAAAGTGAAGGGATGGAAAAAAATCTTTCAAGCAAACGGAAAGGAAAAAAAAAAATCTGGGGTAGCAATACTCATATCTGATGAAGTACATTTCAAAATGAAGGCCATAACTAGAGACAAAGAAGGCCACTACATACTATTGAGAGGATCTATCTAACAGGAAGATATAACCTTGATAAACATATACACACCCAATATAGGAGCACCAACATATATTAAAAATCTTTTGGAGGACTTCAAAGGAGAAATCAACAGCAATAAAATCATAGCAGGGACTTCAATACCCTGTTGAAATCACTGCATAAGTTTTCTAGAAAAAAATTAACAAGGAAACACAGACTCTAAAAGAAGCACTAGATCAAATGAATTCAATAGATATTGACAGAAAATTACACCACAAAACTGCAAAACGCATATTCTTCTCAAGTGCACTTGAAACATTCTCAAAGATAGACCACATGTTAGGGCACAAACTAAGTGTCTACAAGTTCAAAAAATTGAAATCATATCAAGCATCTTCTCAGATCACAATGCCATGACACTAGAAATCAATTGCAACAAGAACATGCAAAGACATTTGAACACATGGAGGCTAAAAAGCATGTTATTGAACAATAAATGGGTTACCATGGAGATCAAGGAAGAAATTAAAACTTCCTGGAAACCAATGAAAATGAACACAAAACAACACAAAATCTATGGGATGCAGGAAAAGCAGTTCTGAGAGGGAAGTTCATAGCACTACAGGCCTACCTCAGAAAGCAAGAAAAATTTATAATAGACCATCTAAACTCACAACTTAAAGAACTAGAAAGCAAACTAAAAGAAAACCCCAGAGCAAGTAGAAGGAAGGAAATACTAAAGATCAAAGCAGAAATAAATGACATGGAAACCAAAAAAACAATTCAAAGGATCAATGAAACAAAGAGCTGGTTGTTTGAAAAGATAAACAAGATTGATGGACCCTTAGCTAGACTCACCAAGAAACAAAGAGAGAAAACCCAAATACACAAAATCTGAAATGAAGGAGGAGAAATAATAACTGACACCACAGAAATACAAAGGATTTTTAACAGATATTATGAACAATTATCCAGCAAAAAAATTGACAATCTAAGCGAAATGGACTAATTTCTAGAAACACACAGTCTCCCAAAACAGAACCAGGAAGAGATAGAAAATTTGAACAGACCAATAACAACAGAAGAAATTGAAGATGTAATCAAGACTCTCCCAGCAAACGAAAGCCCAGGCCCGGAGGTTTCACAGGGGAATTTTTTTGAACATTCAAAGGAAAACTAATACTCATTCTCCTCAAACTACTTCAAAAAATTCAAGAAGAAGGAAGACTTTCAAACTTATTTTATGAGGCCAGCATAATTCTAATTCCAAAACCAGAAAAAGACACTACAAAGACACCACAGACCTATATCCCTGATGACTATAGATGCCAAAATCCTGAACAAAATTCTAGCAAATCAAATCCAGCAATACATCAAAAAAATCATTCACCATGATCAAGTAGGATTCATCCCAGGGATTCAAGGCTGGTACATTATTCACAATTCAATAAATTTGATACACCACATAAACAAAATAAAAAATAAAAATCATATGATCATATCAATAGATGCTGAAAAAGCATTTGATAAAATCTAGCACCCATAGCTGACAAAAATGCTCAGCAATGTGGGAATAGAGAAATGAAATCTCAACATAATAAAGGCCACATATAAAGACCTACAGCCAATATTATACTCAAAGGGCAAAAACTAACAGTACTTCTCTTAGGAACAGGAAGCAGACAGGGATGCCCAAATTTGCCACTTTTATTGGACATAGTACTGGAAGTCTTAGCCACACAGTCAGACATGAAGAACAAATAAAAAGGATCCAAATTGGAAAGGAGGAAGTGAAACTGTCATTATTCACAGATGACATGATATATTACACAGAAACCCCATAGACTTCATCAAAAATCTACTAGACTTAATAAATGAATTTGGCAAAGACACAAGATACAAAATTAACATCAAGAAATTGACGGCATTCTTACACACCAATGATGAACTCACAGAAAAAGATACTAAAAGAAATCTTATTTATCATTGCAGCAAAAAGCTAAGATACCTAGGAATAAACTTAACCAAAGAAATAAAGGACCTATTCACAGAAAACTACAGGATATTGAATAAAGAAATAGAGAAAGGTATAAAAAAGTAGAAGCACATACATTGTTCATGCATTGGAAGAATTAACATGATTAAAATGTCCATACTACCCAAAGCAATCTATAGATTCAATGTAATCCTCATCCAGATACCAACGACATACTTCACCAAACTAGGACAAATACTTCAATCGTTCATATGGAACCAAATAAGACCCAGAATATTTACAGCAATCTTGAAAAAAAAAAAAAAAAGTATGCGAAATCACAATACCAGATATCAGGTTATACTACAAAGCTACTGTAATCAAAACAGCCTGGTATTGGAACAAGAACAGGCACACAGATTAGTGGAATAGAACAGAGAACCCAGAAATGGACCCAAAATATTATGCTCAATTAATATTCGACAAAGGTGGCAAGAGCATACAATAAAGTAAAGGCAGCCTGTTTAATGAATGGTGTTGGGAAAATTGGACACCTACATGCAGAAAAAATGAAACTAGACCATCAGTTTACACCATACACAAGAATAAATTCAAAATGGATAAAAGACTTAAATGTGATTAATGAATCCATAAAAATCCTTGAAGAATATGTAGACAACAAAATTTTAGACATCATACGCAGCAGAATTTTCACTGATACATCACCTAAGGCAACAGAAACAAAGGAGAAAATGATCACATGGGACTACATCAAACTCAAAAGCTTCTGCACAGCAAAAGAAACAACCACCAAAATAGAAAGGCAACCCACTCTTTGGGAGAGCATCATTGCCAATAATACATCAGCTAAGGAGTTAATATCCAAATTATATAGAGTGCTCATATAGCTCAGCAAAAGGAAATCAAAGAACCCAATTAAAAAATGGGCAGAGGATCTAAATAGACCCCTCTCCAAACAGGACATACAAATGGCTAAGAGACATATGAAGAAATACTCAACATCACTGATCATCAGAGACATGCAAATTAAAACAACAATGAGGTATCACCTCACACCTGTCAGAATGGCCGCCATCAACAAATCATCAAACAACAAGTGTTGGCAAGGGTTTGGAGAAAAGAGGACTCTAGTATACTGCTGGTGGTAATGCAGACTGGTGCAGCCACTATGGAAAACAATATGGTGTTACCTCAAAAAATTAAAAATTAAATCACCAGTTGACCCAGTGATCCCACTTCTAGGAATATACACTACGAAGCCCGAAACACCAATCAGAAAAAATATATGTGCTCCCATGTTTATAGCCCCACAATTTACAATAGCTAAGATCTGGAAGCAGCCCAAATGTCTATCAGTAGATGAATAGATTTAAAAGCTGTGGCACATATACACAATGGAGTACTATGCAGCTATAAGAAAGGAAGAGCTCTTATTTTTTGAGATGACATGGAGGGACCTGAAAAGTATTATCTTACATGAAACAAGCCAAATACAGAAGGACAAGCATCGTATGATCTCACTAATTTATGAAATATAATGAACATAAGTCTGAAGAACAGTGTAGTCCCAGAGATGTGGAAGTAGGGTACAGACTGACAATCCCCAGAAGAGGGGGGGTATAAACCACAGAACTTATATGCATGTATTCGTGACCAATGGACATGGACAACAAAGCTGGGGACAGGGCGGGGAGGGAGTTGGAGGAGGGTTTCAATGGGGAAAAAAGGAAAAAACATGTAACAAAAACAAATAAACAAAGTAAAATAAATAATATCTTGAGCTTTTGAGAGTGTAAACTAAAAGGTTTTTGTGAGTGCTAGAGCATTCTGGTGAAAAAGACATGTGAAATTTGTGCTTGCTTAAATGCAAGAGTTGTTGCTACTATGGCCTACACCTTTTGATTTTCTTGTTTTAAAGTTCTGGTGAGTGTGATATGAGATAGAATATGGGTTATAAAAATTAGATGATTTCATTGGTTTATTAAAGTTTGGAGAATCAAGAATAAAGTTAA
Organism: Molossus molossus; assembly: GCF_014108415.1. Classification (NCBI taxonomy): domain Eukaryota; kingdom Metazoa; phylum Chordata; class Mammalia; order Chiroptera; family Molossidae; genus Molossus; species Molossus molossus. The sequence continues at coordinate 64,201,241 of NW_023425355.1, read as the reverse complement.
TAGATGTTGATCAGCTAAAGGCTTGTTCTATTCTTTGTAACACTTTACATATTGTGAATCACTAACTATATTTAAGGGCTCTTCTGTAAATTTCTGAAGAGCTAATATTGCACCCCATAATTCAGCATGCTGAGTTGACCCAGGCTCAAGCCTGCTAATAATTATCCATTCCATATTTTCTTTTCAGGCTACTCATGCTTTGTGAGATATACCTGATTCATCAATGAACACAGTTCTAGCTTCAGGTAATGGGGTATTACTGAATTTTGCACCAAGTTAAGGTGTAATTGAGATAATTTTGCAATAATTTATTTGCTGAAAGAAAGTAATAAATTTCCCCAGTAAAATCTGGTAGAGCTATTTGAAAATCTATTGCCTGGGAAATCAAAGTGGTAAATTATTCCTAAGAGGCAAATGAAGAATCTGAGGGTCATATCCTGTCAGTTCTTGTATTTTTTTTTTTTTTTGTACCTTTGCTATTAGATTTGCTAACCTTTTGACAAATGGAGTTATTGTTTTAGATGGGATAGCTGGAAGAAAGATCCATTCAAGATATTTTACTTCAGGTGTTAATTGTCCTAATAATGCTGTAGGGTATGGCATAGTTGGATATACAAATAGCTGAATAGGGTCCTTTAATGACCGCTGATGAGCTTGTTGGGTTTGTATTTGAGTAGTTACTTTTCTAAATTCTTGCTGTGCCTTTATAGATAAAGTTCTAAGTGGGTTTAGTGCTGGATCACCTTTGAGAGGATTAAATGAGCTAACTGTTGTGTAGTGATACCATACATAGGTTGAAGCCAATTGATGGCTCCCAAAAATTTTTGTAATTCATTTAATGTTGTCACTTTTACTGGAATGGTAAGTTTTTGGGGGCATATAATTCTGGCCCCTAATATCCACCCTAAGAATTGCCAAGGTTCTAATTGCTGTACCTTGTCTAAAGAAACGTGTAATCCTGCCTCTTTTAAAGTCTCCTGAAGCATTATATAGGCCCGATTCAATTATTTTGGGGTAGAGGTAGCTAACACAATATCATCCATATAATGGTATAAATAAATGGCAGGAAATCGTTTTTTTTTTTTTTTACCAGATCAATAGCATGATGGACATAGTATTGACAAGTTGTTGGACTATTTATCATTCCTTGGGGTAGTACCTTCCATTGAAACTGTTGCATTGGTTTACTATTGTTCATTGTAGAAACAGAAAAAACAAATTTCTCTCAATCTGTAAGGACTAAAGGAATGGTGAAGAAACAATCCTTAAGATTTATAATAAGTACATGCCATTTTTTAGGAATCATTGCAGGATTGGAAAGCCCAGGTTGTAGTGCTCCCATGGGCTCTAAAATAGCATTGACGGCCCTCAAATCGTACTAATCTCCATTTACCACCTTTTTCAGGAATAACAAAAATGGAAGTGTTCCGGGGACTGACTGAAGGTTATATATGTCCTACTTCTAATTGTTTTTTTACTAATTTATTTACTTGTAATAACTTTTCCCTTTTTAAGGGCCACGGATTAACTCATACCAGCTCTGTTGTTTTCCAGGCCAATGAAAAGAGGGGAATTTTGCCAGTGACCACTAGCCAAAAGGCTGGGTTTGAATAATCATTCCCAGCTGAGAGACAAGATCCCTTCCCCACAAATTTAGGGGAGGCTCCATGACATAAGGTTGAATTTATCCCTTTTGTCAATCTGGACCTACACAAAGTAGGGAGTGAGTACTTTGTTAAAGGCTTGAGTTCTTCCCACGTTTGTTACTAGGAGGGGTACTGGGGCCTAAGGCCATTTCTTAGGCCATTCCATACCTGCTATAATAGAAATGTCTGCCCCTCTGTCCACTAATGCTAAAAATAGTGGCCCTTGTATATTAATGGAGAGTGAGGGCTTTTTGGTGTTAATAGCAACTATCCAGAAAACATCACACTGACCAGTGTTCCTAAATCCTGCATTTCCTAAATGACATAGAGACAAAAAAAAAAAAATTCAAAGGATCAATGAAACAAAGAGCTGGTTTTTCGAAAAGATAAACAATATTGATGGACCCTTAGCTAGACTCACCAAGAAACAAAGAGAGAGAACCCAAATACACAAAATCAGAAATGAAAAAGGACAAGTAACAACTGACACCACAGAAATACAAAATATTGTTAACAACTACCATGAACAATTACATGGCAACAAATTTGATAATCTAAGCGAAATGGACAAATTTCTAGAAAAACATAGTCTCCCAAAACTGGATCAGGAAGAGATAGAAAACTTGAACAGACCAATATCAACAGAAGAAATTGAAGATGTAAAAAAGACTCTCCCAAAAAACAAAACCCCAGGCCCGGATGGCTTCACGGGAGAGTTTTACCGAACATTCAAAGAAGAACGAACACCCATTCTTCTCAAACTATTTCAAAAAATTCAAGAAGAAGGAAGACTTCCAAACTCATTTTATGAAGCCAGCATAATTCTAATTCCAAAACCAGAAAAAGATACTACAAAGAAAGAAAACTACAGGCCAATATCCCTAATGAACATAGATGCCAAAATCCTGAACAAACTACTAGCAAATCTGATCCAGCAATACATCAAAAAAATTATCCACCATGACCAAGTGGGATTCATCCCAGGGATGCAAGGCTGCTACAATATTCACAAATCAATAAACATGATACACCACATAAATAAAATGAAGAATAAAAACCACATGATCATATCAATAGATGCCGAAAAAACCTTCAAAAAAATCCAGCATCCATTTCTGATAAAAACACTCAGCAATGTGGGAATAGAGGGATCATAGCTAGACATAATAAAGGCCATATATGAAAGACGTACAGCCAACATCATACTCAATGGGCAAAAATTAAAAGCATTCCCCTTAAGAACAGGAACAAGGCAAGGATGCCCACTTTCGCCACTCTTATTTAATATAGTACTGGAAGTCTTTGCCTCAGCAATCAGACAGGAAGAAAAAAGTAAAAGGGATCCAAATTGGAAAGGAGGAAGTAAAACTCATTATTTGCAGATGACGTGATACTATACGAACAAAACCCCAAAGACACCATCAAAAATTTACTAGACTTAATGAATTTGGCAAAGTTGCAGGATACAAAATTAATGTCAAGAAATCAATGCATTCTTACACACCAATGATGAACTCACAGAAAGACAAACTAAGAAAACAATCCCATTTACCAATGCAGCAAAAAAAAATTAAGATACCTAGGAATAAACATAACCAAAGAAATAAAGGACCTATTCACAGAAAACTAAAGGTCATTGAAGAAAGAAATACAGGAATATATACAAAAGTGGAAGCACATAACCTGTTCATGGATTGGGAGAATTAACATTACTAAAATGTCCATATTACCCAAAGCAATCTATAGATTCAATGCAATCCCCATCAAAATACCAACAGCATACTTCACAGAACTAGAACAAATACTTCAAAAGTTCATATGGAACCAATAAAGACTTCGAATAGCCACAGCAATCTTGAAAAGGAAGAACAAAGTTAGAGGGATCACATTACCAGATTTCAGGTTATACTACAAAGCCACCATAATCAAAACATCCTGGTACTGGCACAAGAACAGGCATATAGACCAGTGGAACAGAACAGACAACCCAGAAATGGGCCCAAGGCAATATGCTCAATTAATATTTGACAAAGGTGGCAAGAGCATACAGTGGAGTAAGGACAGCCTCTTTAATAAATGGTGCTGGGAAAATTGGACAGCTACTTGCAGAAAAATGAAACTAGACCATCAACTTACACCCTACACAAGAATAAACTCAAAATGAATAAAAGACTTAAATGTAACTCATGAATCCATAAAAATCCTAGAAGAGACTGTAGGCAACAAAATTTCAGACATCATAAGCAGCAGAATTTTTACTGACAAATCACCTAAGGCAATAGAAACAAAGGGGAAAATGAGCACATGGGACTACTTCAAACTCAAAAGCTTCTGCACAGCGAAAGATACAATCATCAAAACGGAAAGGCAACCCACTATATGGGAGAGCATAATTGCCAATGATATATCAGATAAGGGGTTAATTTCCAATATATATAGAGTGCTCATACAACTCAACAAAGGAAGACAAAGAACCCAATTAAAAAATGGGCAGAGGAACTAAATAGACACCTCTCCAAACAGGACATACAAATGGCTAAGAGACATATGAAGAAATGCTCATCATCACTAATCATCAGAGAGATGCAAATTAAAACAACAATGAGGTATCACCTCACACCTGTCAGAATGGCCACCATCAACAAAACATCAAACAAGTGTTGGCGAGGGTGTGGAGAAAAGGGGACTCTAGTAGACTGCTGGTGGGAATGCAGACTGGTGCAGCCACTATGGAAAACAATATGGTGTTACCTCAAAAAAATAACAATTTAACTTCCATTTGACCCAGTAATTCCACTTCTAGGAATATACCCTAAGGAGCCTGAAACACCACTCAGAAAGAATATATGTACCCCCATCTTTGTAGCAGCACTATTTACAATCGCTAAGATCTGGAAACAGCCCAAGTGTCCATCAGTAGACGAATGGATATAAAAGCTGTGGTGCATATATACAATGGAGACCTACACAGCTGTAAGAAAGAAAGATCTTTTATCCTTTGAGACTACATGGAGGGACCTGGAAAGTATCGTCCTAAGTGAAACAAGCCAAACAGCGAAAGACAAGTATCATATGATCTCACTTATTTGTGGAATACAATGAACATAACAGTCTGAGGAATGGGGTAGTCCCAGAGACGTGGAAGTTGGGTGCAGACTGACAGTCCCCAGAAGAGGGGTTGGTGGGGGAGAGATAAACCACAGAACTCATATGCATGTATGCATGAACAGTGGACATGGACAACAAACTGGGGACAGGGCAGGGAGGGAGGGTGAGGGGGGAATCAGTGGGGTAAAGTGGAGAAACATCTGTAACAAAAATTAATTAATAAAAAATAAATAAATTAAATCCTGCATTTCCTCTTACTGTGGAAGTGGCTTAAGGGACCCAGTATGGTAACAAAAGGAGTTCAGTTATTCAGGTTCCCAGTTTTAATACATGAGAGCCCACTGCCTTAAGCATAATTTTAATTTCTCCTTCAAAGTCTGAATCAATTATCTCTGGCATCACTTGTATTCCTTTCACTGTTAAACTAGATCTTCCAATCACCAAGCGCACCTTTATTTCCAGCAAAGGGCCATAAACCCTGATAGGAGCTAAATAATTAACATCAGACTCCTTATGGGTTAATTTTGTGGTAATGATAAGATCCAGGCCAGCACTTCCTGCTGTGGAGGCTCTGAGGTCTCCAACCCTCTGCTTAATTGACTGAAAAAGCCTAAAGGTAAGGACCCAAGGAGCTCTCTGGGTGCTGGGTCTTTCACCCCTCCTTTCATTTCCTTACAAGAAATTTCCAATTTTGTCAGATTTATACTTACACTGATTGGCCCAGTGCCCCCTTTGCCACATTGAAAATAAAGCTTAGTAGGAATGTCACTGGTTCTGGCCTTTCCTTTTTTACATTCCTTCTGAAAATGTCCTAGCTTGTCATAATTGAAACCTAATTTTTACTCTTGTTGTCCTTTACTGATTTTCCAAATTGAAACATCCCAAGAGCAACAGCTAATGTTCTGGACCGATATGTTTCTGTCCCTACATTTTGACATGCTTTTATATATTCCCCTGCCTTTGAGGTTTTTCCCATCAAAGGAGAAAGTACTGCCTGACAATCTGCATTATCATTCTTCTGGGCTAATTGTAATAACAATGTATCAGCTTCTTCTGCATTATCTACCTATCTAATTTCTGCTGCTTGCAACTTATTAATGAATGACACATAAGATTCCTGTGCTTCTTGCCTAACTGTAGCAAAAGACCCTGTTTTTCCTCCAGACTCTGAAATTCTTCACCAAGCTTTAGTAGCTAAATATGAGGCCTGACAAAACAATCTAGCATCTTGCCTTTCCTATACTCAGTGGTCAAAATAGTTTTTTTGTTCTAGTGATATGTCTTGTACAATAGAACTCCCTGTTCCAAGATTTTTCATTGCCTGTTGCGTGGCTCCCTCCTGATATTCTAACTTCCACACTGCAAACTAGGCTGGCATCAGCACTGTTTTTATGAGCGCCATCCAATCTCAGGATGTCATCTGATAACTACCAGCTATTCCCTCTAATATCCCTACAGTAAAGAAGCTTTTCAAACCGTTTTCCATTATACTTTGCCTGAATTTTTTAAAAACCTGATAGGGCAAACTTTTGTGCACAGGTTGTTGACCTGGCCATATTATAGCTGGGAAAGCTCCAAAATCTTCGGCTTCCCTGGCCTCTTTAAGACAGCCCTACATTGCTGGGTGTGGAGAGGTTGAGGAATCCTCCACAAAAGGAGGAAGGTGAGGAGAATTTTCTTCCTTTGTTGACCACGTGGGGGTGATCAGTTTCAAAGTCTCCTCTGAAAGGGAGATTGGAGTCACTGCACTGCTGGGACTGGTTTCTTTAGTTAGCAATGGCAATGCTGAAAATACCAGTTGCCATAAAACTAGGATTGAGGTAGAGTGCGTACATCCTAAATCTTTATGCATTCTAAAAGTTTTTTTCTTCCTTGACCCACATGCCAGAATCCAGGGTGCCCTTCTTAGGGAACCATGGGCAGTACTCCTGCACATCCCTTAGAAGCTGCAAGAGCTTCTGCTCTGATATGAAAAATTAAGCTGTTTTCTGCAGCTGTTGTAAGACTTGTGCATTAAGTCACTGATCTTTAAAAAAATCTCAAGCCCATGATATCTTACTGAAAAAACCCTCATGACACTAGATATGAGGGCAGCTGTCCCAAGCTGGGCGCTACTCACTCAAGAAAACTCGAGCATATTTTTACTTTTGATCCACATTGCTAATTTCCTTTCTAATTCCTTTTTCCATGCTGCTACATTTCTGGACATGACGAATCATGTTGCTGCATATTTGAGTCACATCGGGGTCACCACTTTCCATCTCTCTCAGCCTGCCAGAGGTTGTTGCATTGTAATGAACTACAAGCACATGCTGCTTGGAGTGAGAGGGAGCACAGCAAGGGAGCAAATGCTCCAGATCTCTGTATGCAGCCCAATTTATTTGCAAAGAGGTTCCCCAGGTTACATGTTGTTTTAGGTTATTATTTCCTTGAAATGGCATCTCTGCTGACCATAAAGCCAAGCCATGTCTCTCACTTTTTTCAGCAAAGAAACATCAAAGAAGATATAAAATAACAAATTCATTTATGCTTGGGCTTTTTTGCCCATTGTCCTTTCAGGGCAGTTTTTCTGCCCATCGACATGCAAACCTAATCTATTCATGTGTAAACAATCCAATCAGTTCAAACAGGGTGGTTATCCTGCCCATCTGGCAAACCTTATTTGTACACACACATACTTTGATCCTTGGTTGGCCAGGTCACAAAAATGCATATCACAAGGTTACATTTTGTTCATCCACCAAACCCCCATCCTTAAAATATAGAGAATAATTTTAAAAGCAAATGGACATTTAAAAAAAGCTGAGGTAGCAATAGATGCATCTGATGAAATAAATTTCAAAATGAAGGCCATACCAACAGACAAAAAGGCCACTATAGGGGATCTGAAAAATGATGCTGGAGTTAATGGAAGTTACACAAACAATCTCAGAGGGCCAAACTGGAATTATAACTAAAATAAAGAGAAGTTATTGGAAAAAACCAACTGAAGAGCAGTTGAAACGAAGCCTTATAACCATGGACATAAAGAGGACATAAAATCAAGCCTGGTAAGAGCTATGGAGGTGTGAGAGGGCTGGCTGGGTGCTCATGAGCAGCAGCTGAGGGCTGGCATAGTGTTAGAAGTCTCCTCTGAGAAGTTTGAGGTTAAAACCCCAAGCCAGTTCTACAACACAGAGTGGAATAGGGAAAGGCTCCCACATAACACCAGAAAATCACCAGAGTAGAGGACCTAAGAACACCGGCACTTCCCTGAGAAGCAAGTGCACTAATTCAGCTATAGCCACTCAGGTGGGGCTCTGTCAGAATGAGGGTAGACTGGTCAGAATCCATGTGAAGAGAGTCAGGGTTTGTGGCACTGGGGAGAGAGCTGGGAAGGAGGCCATAAGGTGTTTTATACTGAATCTCTCCATTACAGGACAGTAGCAATATTACTCAAAAAAGCCTTTGCCAGAGCCCTGGGGAAAAGCAACAGCCCCTCCCTCAAGAATTCAATACCACCAGTCTGGAGATACACACATTGAGGCTCATTAACAGCTAGAGACTACCAGCAAGCAAGGAAAAGAAAAAAACAGTATCTGAGAAAGACTTGAAATTTGGACCAGGCTCTCATAGTTAGGGTTCCTGCTCTAGGAACTGAACTGTGAAGTCTCAGGCATGAGTTTCTATACTGAGATCCCTGATGGCTTCATAGCCATCTCTGTCAGGTAGCCCTTTGTTTTAGCCTTGGAAGACGCAACTGCTCCTCCCTCAGGAAAATAACACTATGCTGTGGCTCTGGGGACTGAGCTGTGAAAGCAGAGGCCTGAACCAGTGTACTGAGCCAATAATCCACACCCCAGAAACCACTTTCTTATTAAAGCAACTTTAACCCAGAAGAAAGCAGTTGCCCCACCCACTAGAAATACTTGTACCTCATCCACTAAGAAATTTTTTTATTCAGCAGAAGGCTACAACCTGAGGGTTATCAAATAATTGAGACTAATAGCCTGAAGCCAAAAGCTTCAGGATAACTAAATCTTTGCTTGGCCTGAGAATCTACACAAGTGAAAGTTGACATCGGTGTTTAATATGGGCTCTCTCATCTACACAGAGCAGAGAAAGCCACAATCAGGAGAACACAAACACCCACAGAGAAAATGTGGCTGGCTCCAAAATCCATAGAGATAGCCAAAATGGTGAAAAAAAGAAACAAATCTCAACTGAAAGAATAAGAGAATTCTACAGAAAAGGGGATAAATAAAATGAAATTAAACAAGTTATCAGAGGTAGAGTTTACAATAATGACTATGAGGAAGCTCAAGAGCATGAGTAAAGAGCTCAACATTATGAGTAAAGACATACAAACAATTAAAATCAACCAAATGGAAATGAAAAACCACCAAGCAGAATAAAAGACATAACAGAAATAAAGAATACATTGGAAGAAATAACCAACAGAGTAGAGGACACCAAAGACAGGATCAGTGAATTAGAAGACAGGGTAGAAAAAAATAACCGAATCAGAGAACCAAGCAGGAAAAAATAAATAAAAAAACAGGAAAACAGCTTAAGATAAATGTGGAACAACCTAAAATGCAACCACATCCACATAACAGTAGTTACAGAAGAATAAGAAAATGAGCAAGGGTAAGAGAGTATATTTGAAGAAATATTGACAGAAAAATTCTCTATCTTAAAGAAGGAAAAAGACATACAAGTTTAAGAATCACAGAGAGCCTCAAGTGAGAACTCAAAGAGGCCCATACCAAGACACATCATAACTAGTGACAAAAATTAAAGAAAATGAGAGAATCCTAAAGGCAGCAAGAAAAGCAACAGATCAGGCATTAAGGATGTGAAAATAGAATCAAGGTGAATAGAAGCTACACAGATGATCTCCAATGACCAAACAAGAATTACAACTAAAATAAAGACAAATTCTCAGAATACAGCAACAGAAAAACAGCAGGACAGGAACATATAATTGGGGAAACTCATAGGATCTGCGGATACACAACAGGGTGGCATTATGGGAGCCTAGGGACAGCAGAAGTCTTCACTGTGAGCAGCGCCCTTGGGGAATAAAGACCAAGCCCGCTCCACAGTGGCAGAGAGCTGGGCCAGAGTGCTAAAATAGCCACAGGCACTCACCTGTGGGCTATGAAAGAGAGAGGGCAGAATGGGCTGGAACTCTGTGGAAACATCCCAAGTGATGCAACTGGGATTTGGAGGGCACTGAGATTTTTCTGAGTTGTGGCCACAAAGGACGGTGGCCAGTGTGCTCTTTCCCAGAGCTGTGGCAAAAAGCAGAAGCCCTCCTCTCAGAGATTCAGCCCACCTAGGAGATGAAAGAAATGCAAATTGAGGCTCATTAACAATTAGTATCAACCCCACCCTGTGGAAATCCTCTTATGCAAAACACCTGGGTTAAATTCCAAGGAAATGACTAAATGAGACTACTAGCCTCCAGGCAAAAACCTAGAAGATAACTGAAACTTTCCTGGGCTTGCAAATTGACCCAGGAAAGTAAGACTTGGCATTGGTATTTAACATGGGCCCGACCAGGCCCATCCAAACCCAGTAGAGAGAGCCACAAACAGCAAAACACCAACACCACAGGGATAATTAGGTAGGCTACAAAACTCACTGCTATAGCCAAAATGGTGAAACAAGAAACAAGTCCAAAATGAAAGAACAAAAGAACTTTATCAAGAATGAGATAAATGAAATGGAGTTAAGAAAATTATCAAAGGTAGAGTTCAGAACCATGATCTTGAGGAAGCTCAACAGCATGAGTAAGGACATCAGCACCATGAGTAAAGATATAGAAACAATGCAAACCAACAAAGTGAACATGAAGAATGACATAGCAGAAATAAAGAACACATTGGAAGGACTAACCAGCAGAGTAGAGGAAGCTGAGGACTGGATCAGTGAATTAGAAAACATGGTAGAAAAAATCAACTAATCAGAAAACTGGAAAGAAAAAACAATTACAGGGGAGATTCCAAAATGGCAGTGGAGTGGATGGAAGCTACACAGACCATCTCTCAAAACCAAACTGGAATTACAACAAAAATAAAGACAAGTCATTAGGAAAAAGCAGCTTAGAGAACTACATAACCAGGGAACTGATTCAATCCTGGTAGGATTGCGGAGGCACAAGAGAAAAGCTGGAAGCTTACTGACAGCAGCGACCTTAGCTGTTAGCAGCACCCTCCGGTTAAACTCCCAAGCAGCTCCACAGCTCAGAGCCGGGACTGACACTAAAATAGTCACAGCCACTCATATTGGGCTCTGGCAAGAAGGGCAGACTGGACTGAAACTGTGTGAGGACACTTGAGATTTGGAGGATGCTCAGAGCTTTTCCTGATTGCAGCCATGGAAGACAGTGGTCATCTTACTCCTTCCCAGGGCTAAGGAAAGAGGCAGCGGCCCCTCGCTGGGGGATTCAAACCCACCAGGAGGCCATTGAAATGCAAATTGAGGCCCATTAACAACCATCATCAGCCCCACCCTTGGGAAATCTCCTTATGGTTAAAACCAGAGGGAGATTTTCATTCAACTGAGAAGCCAAGGCTTTTCAAGCAATCGGTATTGATAGCCTCCAGGCAATAAGCTAGAGGATAACTGAACTATTCCTGGGCTAGCAACTCTAACCAGGAAAATAAGGCTTGACAGTGGTGTTTAACATGGGTCCTCCCTGGCTCATCCAAACCCAGGAAAGCAAGCCACAAACAGGAGAACACCAACACCCCCAGGGAAAATGTGGCAGGCTCTAAAGTCCACAGTGATAGCCATACAGTAAAACACAAAAACAAAAGCCAAATAAAAAAAAAACAAAGATGAGATAAATAAGGTGCAGTTAAGCAAGCTAACAGACCTAGAATTCAGAGCCATGATCTTGAGGAAGCTCAACAGCATGTGTAAGGACATGAGCACCATGAATAAAGACATATAAATGTTAAAAATCAACCAGTTGGAAATTAAAAACCACCAAGAAGAAATGAAGAATGACATATGAGAAATAAAGAACACATTGGAAGGTCTAAACAGCAGAGTAGAGGAAGCTGAGGACTGAATCAGTGAATTAGAAGATACTGTAGAAAAAATCAACCAATCATAAAACCAAAAGGAAAAAACACTTAAGAAACAGGAACACAGCTTAAGAGAACTGTGAAACAACTGAAAACGTAATAATATTTGCATCACAGGAGTTTCTGATAAAAAAGAAAATGAGCAAGGGTTAGTAAATATATTTGAAAAAATAGTGACAGAAACCTTCCCTAATTTGGTGAAGAAAAAGGGTTTTCAAGTTCAAGAAGCACAGAGAGCCCCAAGAAACAAGAACCCAAACAGGCCTACACCAAGACACATAGTAATTAAAATGCCAAAAATTAAAGACAAAGAGAGAATCCTAAAAGCAGCAAGAAATAACCCACAGGTTACCTAAAAGGAACACCAATAAAACTATCAGCAGACTTCTCAACAGAAACACTACAGGCCAGAGGGAATGCCATGAGGTAATCAAGGTCATGAAAAACAAGGATCTGAATCCAAGACTACTCAATCCGGCAAGGCTATCATTCAGAATAAAAGGTCGAATAAAGAGATTACCAGACCAAAAAAAAAAAGGGGGGCTAAGGGAATACATTAGTACAAAACCAGCACTGTAAGAAATGTTAAAGGACCGCTGTAATTAGCAGAAGAAATAGAAAAAAATATATAACCTCACTAAACAAAAATGGCAATAAATAAGTACATATCAATAATCACCTTAAATGTAAATGGAATGAATGCTCTTATAAAAAGACACAGAGTGACTGATTGGATGAGAAAGCATGACTCATATATATGTTTTTTACAAGAGACCCACCTCAAAACAAAAGACTCACATAGGTTGAAAGAGAAGGGATGGAAAAAAATCTTCCAAAAAAACAGAAAAGTAAAAAGCGCTGGGGTAGCAATACTCATATCTCATACAATGGATTTTAAAATGTAGGCCATAACCAGAGACAAGAAGGCCACTACATAATATTGAAAGGATCTATCCAACAGGAAGATAAACCTTGATAAACATATATGCACCCATTATAGGAGCACCAAAATATATTAAAAATTGTCTGGAAGACTTCAAAGGAGAAATAGATAGCAATGCAATCATAGGAGGGGATTTTAAACCCTGCTGACATCACTGGATAGATCCTCTAGACAAAAAATTAGCAAGAAACAGAGACTCTAAATGAAGCACTAGAACTAATAGATTTAATAGATATCTACAAAGAATTATATCCCAAAACTACAGAATTCACATTTTTCTAAAGTGCACATGGGACATTCTCAAAGATAGACCACATATTAAAACACAAACTAAGTCTCTACAAGTTCAAGAAAATTGAAATCATTTCAAGCATCTTCTCAGATCACAATGGCATGAAACTAGAAATCAATTGCAACAAGAATATGCAAAGATATTTGAACGCATGGAAGCTAAATAGTATGTTATTAAACAACAAATGACTTAGCGAGATCAAAAAAGAAATTAAAAACTTCCTGGAAACCAATGAAAATGAACACAAAACAACAAAAAATCTATGGGATGCAGTGAAAGCAGTTCTGAGAGGGTAGTTCATAGCACTACAGTCCACCCTCAAGAAACAAGAAAAATCTCTAATAGACTATTTAACCTCAAAACTTAAAGAACTAGAAAGCAAACAAAAAGAAAACCCTAGAACAAGTAAAAGAAAGGAATTAGTAAAGATAAGAGCAGAAATAAATGACATAGAGTACAAAATAACATACGTTGCTAATGGATTAGAAGAATTAACATCATTAAAATGTCCATACCACCCAAAGCAATCTATAGATTCAATGCAATCCCCATTTAAATACCAATGACACACTTCACATAAATAGAACAAATGCTTCAAAACTTCATTTGAAACCAAAAAATACCTTGAATAGCCACACCAATCTTGAATAAGAAGAACAAAGTAGGAGGGATTATATTGCCAGATTTCAGGCTATATTACAAAGCCAGGGTAATCAAAAGAAGACAGGCAGAGGCACAAGAACAATTAGATAGACCAGTAAAACAGAACAGAGAAGCCAGAAATGGACCCAAGGCAATATGCTTAATAAATATTTGACAAAGGGGGCAAGAGTGTACAGTGGAGTAAAGACAGCCTTTTTAATAAATGGTGGTGGAAAAATTAGACAGCTACAAGCAAGAAAAATAAAACTAGCTCATCCACTTACACCATTAACAAAAATACAGTCAAAATGGATAAAAGAGTTAAATATCATTCATGAATCCATAAAATTCCTAGAAGAAAATGTAGGCAACAAAATTTAAGACATCATACGCAGCAGAATTTTCACTAATACATCACCTAAGGCAACAGAAACAAAGGAGAAAATGAACACATGGGAGTAAATCAAACTAAAAGCTTCTGCATAGCAAAATAAACAATCATCAAAATGGAAAGGCAACCCACTAAATGGGAGAACATCATTGCCAATGATATATCAGATAAGAGGTTAATTTTCAATATATATAGAGTGCTCATACAACTCAAGAAAAAGAAGACAAAGAACCCAATAAAAAAACGGGGAGAGGAGCTGAATAGACACTTCTCCAAACAGGACATACAAATGGCCAAGAGACATATGAAGAAATGATCATCACTAATCATCAGAGACATGCGAATTGAAACAACAATGAGGTATCGCCTCACACCTGTCAGAATGGCCACCATCAACAAATCATAAAACAAGTGTTGGCGAGGGTGTGGAGAAAAGGGGACTCTAGTACACTGCTGGTGGGAATGCAGCCTGGTGCAGCCCCTATGGAAAACAATATGGTGTTACCTCAAAAAATTAAAAATTGAAAAAAAGGAAAAATGGCGGCGGAGTGAACGGAGCTACACAGACCGTTTCCCAGAACAAAGCTGGAATTACAACTATAACACAGACAAATCGACGGGAAAAACCAACAGAAAAGCAGCTTGTGAGGACCAGACGAGGGACACTGACTCCATCCCGGTAGGCTTGCGAAGGCGCGAGACGGGGCTGGGAGCCCACGGTCAGCACCTCGGCAGCAGCCGTAGCTGGGAGCCGCGCCCTCAGGTTACACTCCCAGGCGGCCCCACAGCGCAGCCGGGACAGAGGCTGAAACAGCCACAGCCACTCACCTTGGGCTCCGGCAGAGGGAGGGCAGACTGGACTGGAACTGTGTCGGGACACTCGGGGTTTGGAGGGTGCTCAGAGCTTTGGCTGAGTGCAGCCACTCAGGACGTGGCCACATTGCTCCTTCCCAGGGCTCTGAGAGAGGCAGAAGCCCCTCCCTTGGAGATCCAACCCCACCCTGTGGGCCATTGAAGTGCTAATTGAGGCTCACTAACAACCAGCATCTGCCCTTCCCTCCTGAAAGCCCCTTGGCTGAGCACCAGAGGGAGTTTTTCAATCAACTGACAACTCAAAACTCATCAATTAACCTAGACTGCTAGCCTCCAGGCTAAAAGCTAGAGGATAACAGTACGTTTCCTGGCTAGCTACTTTAACCAGGAAACTAAGACTTGACAGTGGTGTTCAACGTGGGTCCTCCCTCGCTCATCTAAACACAGGAGAGGGAGCCACAAACAGCAGAACACCAACACCCACAGGGAGAACTTGACAGGCTCCAAAGCCCTCAGTCATAGCCAAAATGGTGAAACACAGAAACAGAAGCCAAATGAAAGAGCAAGAGACCTCCACCGAAGATGAGGTCAATGTGGAGCAATTAGGCATGTTAACAGAGCTAGAATTCAGAGCCATGATCTTGAGGAAGCTGAACAGCATGAGTAAGGACATAGAGACACTGAAAATAAGCCAAATGGAAATTAAAAACCAACAAGAAGAGATAAAAAATGACATATCCGAAATGAAAAACACACTGGAAGGTTTAAAAAGCAGAGTAGGGGAAGCTGAGGACCGGATCAGTGAATTAGAAGACAGGGTAGAAAAAATCAACCAATCAGAAAAACAAAAGGAAAAAACTATTAAAAAACAGGAAGACAGCTTAAGAGAACTATGGGACAACTGGAAACGTAATAATATTCGCATCATAGGAGTCCCCGAAGAAGAAGAAAATGAGCAAGGGATAGAGAATATATTCAAAAAAATAGTGAGAGAAAACTTCCCTAATTTGGTGAAGGAAGAAGGCATTCAAGTTCAAGAAGCACAGAGAGTCCCAAGTAAGAAGAACCCAAACAGGCCCACACCAAGACACATAGTAATTAAAATGCCACAAATTAAAGACAAAGAGAGAATCCTAAAAGCAGCAAGAGATAAGCAACAGGTTACCTACAAAGGGAACCCCATAAGGCTCTCAGCTGACTTCTCCCAAGAAACACTACAGGCCAGAAGAGAATGGCATGAAGTAATCAAAGTCATGAAAAACAAGAATCTGAATCCAAGTCTTCTCTACCCAGCAAGGCTATCATTCAAAATAGAAGATCAAATAAAGAGTTTCCCAGACAAAAAAAGGCTAAGGGAATACATTAGCACGAAACCAGCACTGCAAGAAATGTTAAAAGGACTGCTGTAATTAGCAGTAGAAATGGGAAGAAAATAGAACCACATTAAACAAAAATGGCAATAAATAAGTACATATCAATAATCACCTTAAACGTAAATGGATTGAATGCTCCCATAAAGAGACACAGAGTAGCTGATTGGATAAGAAAGCATGACTCATCTATATGTTGTTTACAAGAGACCCACCTCTCAACAAAACACTCACATAGGTTGAAAGTGAAGGGATGGAAAAAAATTTTCCAAGCAAATGGAAAGCAAAAAAAAGCTGGGGTAGCAATTCTCATATCTGATAAAATAGATTTCAAAATGAAGACCATAACTAGAGACAAAGACGGCCACTACATAATATTGAAAGGATCTATCCAACAGGAAGATATAACCTTGATAAACATATATGCACCCAATATAGGAGCACCAAAATATATTAAAAATCTTCTGGAGGACTTCCAAGGAGAAATCGACAACAATACAATCATAGCAGGGGACTTCAACACCCCGTTGACAGCACTGGATAGATCCTCTAGGCAAAAAATTAGCAAGGAAACAGAGACTCTAAATGAAGCACTAGACCAAATGGATTTAATAGATATCTACAGAGAATTACACCCCAAAACTATAGAATACACATTCTTCTCAAGTGCACATGGGACATTCTCAAAGATAGACCACATGATAGGACACAAACGAAATCTCTACAAGTTCAAGAAGATTGAAATCATATCAAGCATCTTCTCAGATCACAATGGCATGAAACTAGAAATCAATTGCAACAAGAACATGCAAAGACATTTCAACACATGGAAGCTAAATAGCATGTTATTAAACAATGAATGGGTCACCGAGAAGATCAAGGAAGAAATTAAAAACTTGCTGGAAACCAATGAAAATGAACACACAACAACACAAAATCTATGGGATGCAGCGAAAGCAGTTCTGAGAGGGAAGTTCATAGCACTACAGGCCTACCTCAAAAAACAAGAAAAATTTCTAATTGACTGTCTAACCTCACAACTTAAAGAATTAGAAAGCAAACAAAAAGAAAACCCCAGAGCAAGTAGAAGGAAGGAAATAGTAAAGATCAGAGCAGAAATAAATGACATAGAGACCAAAAAAACAATTCAAAGGATCAATGAAACAAAGAGCTGGTTTTTCGAAAAGAGAAACAAGATTGATGGACCCTTAGCTAGACTCACCAAGAAACAAAGAGAGAGAACCCAAATACACAAAATCAGAAATGAAAGAGGAGAAGTAACAACCAACACCACGGAAATACAAAAGATCGTTAACAACTACTATGAACAACTATATGGCAACAAATTCGACAATCTAAGCGAAATGGACAAATTTCTAGAAACACACAGTCTCCCAAAACTCTTCCCGGAAGAGATAGAAAACTTGAACAGACCAATAACAACTAAGGAAATTGAAGAGGTAATCAAGACTCTCCCAGGAAACAGAAGCCCAGGCCCAGATGGTTTCACGGGGGAGTTTTACCGAACATTAAAAAAAGAACTAACACCCATTCTCCTCAAACTGTTTCAAAAAAATCAAGAAGAAGGAAGACTTCCAAACACGTTCTATGAAGCCAGCATAATTCTAATTCCAAAACCAGAAAAAGACACTACGAAGAAAGAAAACTACAGGCCAATATCCCTGGTGAACATAGACGCCAAAATCCTGAACAAAATATTAGCAAATCGGATCCAGAAATACATCAAAAAAATTATTCACCATGACCAAGTGGGATTCATTCCAGGGATGCAAGGCTGGTACAATATTCGCAAATCAATAAACGTGATACACCACATAAACAAAATGAAGAATAAAAACCACATGATCATATCAATAGATGCTGAAAAAGCATTCGACAAAATCCAGCATCCATTTCGGATAAAAACGCTCAGCAATGTAGGAATAGAGGGATCATATCTTGACATAATAAAGGCCATATATGAAAGACCTGCTGCCAACATCATACTCAATGGACAGAAACTAAAAACATTTCCATTAAGAACAGGAACAAGGAACGGGAAAAATGGCGGCGGAGTGAACGGAGCTACACAGACCGTCTCCCAGAACCAAACTGGAATTACAACTATAACACAGACAAATCGACAGGAAAAAGCAACAGAAAAGCAGCTTGCGAGGACCATACAACGAGGGACACCGACTCGATCCCGGTAGGCTTGTGAAGGCGCGAGACGGGGCCAGGAGCGCACGGTCAGCAGCTCGGCAGCGGCCTCAGCTATAAGCGGCGCCCGCAGGTTACACTCCCAGGCGGCCCCGCAGCGCAGAGCCGGGACAGAGGCTGAAACAGCCACAGCCACTCACCTTGGGCTCCGGCGGAGGGAGGGCGGACTGGACTGGAGCTGTGTCGGGACACTCTGGGTTTGGAGGGCGCTCAGAGCTTTGGCTGAGTGCAGCCACTCAGGACGGTGGCCACATTGCTCCTTCCCAGGGCTCTGGGGAGAGGCAGCAGCCCCTCCTCAGAGATCCAACCCCACCCTGTGGGCCATTGAAGTGCTAATTGAGGCTCACTAACAACCAGCATCTGCCCCACCCTCCTGAAAGCCCCTTACCTGAGCACCAGAGGGAGTTTTTCAATCAACTGACAACCCAAAACTGATCAATTAACCTAGACTGCTAGCCTCCAGGCAAAAAGCTAGAGGATAACAGTACGTTTCCTGGGCTGGCAACTTTAACCAGGAAAGTAAGACTTGACAGTGGTGTTCAACGCGGGTCCTCCCTCGCTCATCTAAACACAGGAGAGGGAGCCACAAACAGCAGAACACCAACACCCACAGGGAGAACTTGACAGGCTCCAAAGCCCACAGTGATAGCTAAAATGGTGAAACACAGAAACAGAAGCCAAATGAAAGAGCAAGACACCTCCACCGAAGATGAGATCAATGTGGAGCAATTAGGCATGTTAACAGAGCTAGAATTCAGAGCCATGATCTTGAGGAAGCTGAACAGCATGAGTAAGGACATAGAGACACTGAAAATAAGCCAAATGGAAATTAAAAACCAACAAGAAGAGATAAAAAATGACATATCCGAAATGAAAAACACACGGGAAGGTTTAAAAAGCAGAGTAGGGGAAGCTGAGGACCGGATCAGTGAATTAGAAGACAGGGTAGAAAAAATCAACCAATCAGAAAAACAAAAGGAAAAAACTATTAAAAAACAGGAAGACAGCTTAAGAGAACTATGGGACAACTGGAAACGTAATAATATTCGCATCATAGGAGTCCCCGAAGAAGAAGAAAATGAGCAAGGGATAGAGAATATATTCAAAAAAATAGTGAGAGAAAACTTCCCTAATTTGGTGAAGGAAGAAGGCATTCAAGTTCAAGAAGCACAGAGAGTCCCAAGTAAGAAGAACCCAAACAGGCCCACACCAAGACACATAGTAATTAAAATGCCACAAATTAAAGACAAAGAGAGAATCCTAAAAGCAGCAAGAGATAAGCAACAGGTTACCTACAAAGGGAACCCCATAAGGCTCTCAGCTGACTTCTCCCAAGAAACACTACAGGCCAGAAGAGAATGGCATGAAGTAATCAAAGTCATGAAAAACAAGAATCTGAATCCAAGTCTTCTCTACCCAGCAAGGCTATCATTCAAAATAGAAGATCAAATAAAGAGTTTCCCAGACAAAAAAAGGCTAAGGGAATACATTAGCACGAAACCAGCACTGCAAGAAATGTTAAAAGGACTGCTGTAATTAGCAGTAGAAATGGGAAGAAAAATAGAACCACATTAAACAAAAATGGTAATAAATAAGTACATATCAATAATCACCTTAAACGTAAATGGATTGAATGCTCCCATAAAGAGACACAGAGTAGCTGATTGGATAAGAAAGCATGACTCATCTATATGTTGTTTACAAGAGACCCACCTCTCAACAAAACACTCACATAGGTTGAAAGTGAAGGGATGGAAAAAAATTTTCCAAGCAAATGGAAAGCAAAAAAAAGCTGGAGTAGCAATTCTCATATCTGATAAAATAGATTTCAAAATGAAGACCATAACTAGAGACAAAGACGGCCACTACATAATATTGAAAGGATCTATCCAACAGGAAGATATAACCTTGATAAACATATATGCACCCAATATAGGAGCACCAAAATATATTAAAAATCTTCTGGAGGACTTCCAAGGAGAAATCGACAACAATACAATCATAGCAGGGGACTTCAACACCCCGTTGACAGCACTGGATAGATCCTCTAGGCAAAAAATTAGCAAGGAAACAGAGACTCTAAATGAAGCACTAGACCAAATGGATTTAATAGATATCTACAGAGAATTACACCCCAAAACTACTAGAATACACATTCTTCTCAAGTGCACATGGGACATTCTCAAAGATAGACCACATGATAGGACACAAACGAAATCTCTACAAGTTCAAGAAGATTGAAATCATATCAAGCATCTTCTCAGATCACAATGGCATGAAACTAGAAATCAATTGCAACAAGAACATGCAAAGACATTTCAACACATGGAAGCTAAATAGCATGTTATTAAACAATGAATGGGTCACCGAGAAGATCAAGGAAGAAATTAAAAACTTGCTGGAAACCAATGAAAATGAACACACAACAACACAAAATCTATGGGATGCAGCGAAAGCAGTTCTGAGAGGGAAGTTCATAGCACTACAGGCCTACCTCAAAAACAAGAAAAATTTCTAATTGACTGTCTAACCTCACAACTTAAAGAATTAGAAAGCAAACAAAAAGAAAACCCCAGAGCAAGTAGAAGGAAGGAAATAGTAAAGATCAGAGCAGAAATAAATGACATAGAGACCAAAAAAACAATTCAAAGGATCAATGAAACAAAGAGCTGGTTTTTCGAAAAGAGAAACAAGATTGATGGACCCTTAGCTAGACTCACCAAGAAACAAAGAGAGAGAACCCAAATACACAAAATCAGAAATGAAAGAGGAGAAGTAACAACCAACACCACGGAAATACAAAAGATCGTTAACAACTACTATGAACAACTATATGGCAACAAATTCGACAATCTAAGCGAAATGGACAAATTTCTAGAAACACACAGTCTCCCAAAACTCTTCCCGGAAGAGATAGAAAACTTGAACAGACCAATAACAACTAAGGAAATTGAAGAGGTAATCAAGACTCTCCCAGGAAACAGAAGCCCAGGCCCAGATGGTTTCACGGGGGAGTTTTACCGAACATTAAAAAAAGAACTAACACCCATTCTCCTCAAACTGTTTCAAAAAAATCAAGAAGAAGGAAGACTTCCAAACACGTTCTATGAAGCCAGCATAATTCTAATTCCAAAACCAGAAAAAGACACTACGAAGAAAGAAAACTACAGGCCAATATCCCTGGTGAACATAGACGCCAAAATCCTGAACAAAATATTAGCAAATCGGATCCAGAAATACATCAAAAAAATTATTCACCATGACCAAGTGGGATTCATTCCAGGGATGCAAGGCTGGTACAATATTCGCAAATCAATAAACGTGATACACCACATAAACAAAATGAAGAATAAAAACCACATGATCATATCAATAGATGCTGAAAAAGCATTCGACAAAATCCAGCATCCATTTCGGATAAAAACGCTCAGCAATGTAGGAATAGAGGGATCATATCTTGACATAATAAAGGCCATATATGAAAGACCTGCTGCCAACATCATACTCAATGGACAGAAACTAAAAACATTTCCATTAAGAACAGGAACAAGGAACGGGAAAATGGCGGCGGAGTGAACGGAGCTACACAGACCGTCTCCCAGAACCAAACTGGAATTACAACTATACACAGACAAATCGACAGGAAAAAGCAACAGAAAAGCAGCTTGCGAGGGACCATACAACGAGGGACACCGACTCGATCCCGGTAGGCTTGTGAAGGCGCGAGACGGGGCCAGGAGCGCACGGTCAGCAGCTCGGCAGCGGCCTCAGCTATAAGCGGCGCCCGCAGGTTATACTCCCAGGCGGCCCCGCAGCGCAGAGCCGGGACAGAGGCTGAAACAGCCACAGCCACTCACCTTGGGCTCCGGCGGAGGGAGGGCGGACTGGACTGGAGCTGTGTCGGGACACTCTGGGTTTGGAGGGCGCTCAGAGCTTTGGCTGAGTGCAGCCACTCAGGACGGTGGCCACATTGCTCCTTCCCAGGGCTCTGGGGAGAGGCAGCAGCCCCTCCCTCAGAGATCCAACCCCACCCTGTGGGCCATTGAAGTGCTAATTGAGGCTCACTAACAACCAGCATCTGCCCCACCCTCCTGAAAGCCCCTTACCTGAGCACCAGAGGGAGTTTTTCAATCAACTGACAACCCAAAACTGATCAATTAACCTAGACTGCTAGCCTCCAGGCAAAAAGCTAGAGGATAACAGTACGTTTCCTGGGCTGGCAACTTTAACCAGGAAAGTAAGACTTGACAGTGGTGTTCAACGCGGGTCCTCCCTCGCTCATCTAAACACAGGAGAGGGAGCCACAAACAGCAGAACACCAACACCCACAGGGAGAACTTGACAGGCTCCAAAGCCCACAGTGATAGCTAAAATGGTGAAACACAGAAACAGAAGCCAAATGAAAGAGCAAGACACCTCCACCGAAGATGAGATCAATGTGGAGCAATTAGGCATGTTAACAGAGCTAGAATTCAGAGCCATGATCTTGAGGAAGCTGAACAGCATGAGTAAGGACATAGAGACACTGAAAATAAGCCAAATGGAAATTAAAAACCAACAAGAAGAGATAAAAAATGACATATCCGAAATGAAAAACACACTGGAAGGTTTAAAAAGCAGAGTAGGGGAAGCTGAGGACCGGATCAGTGAATTAGAAGACAGGGTAGAAAAAATCAACCAATCAGAAAAACAAAAGGAAAAAACTATTAAAAAACAGGAAGACAGCTTAAGAGAACTATGGGACAACTGGAAACGTAATAATATTCGCATCATAGGAGTCCCCGAAGAAGAAGAAAATGAGCAAGGGATAGAGAATATATTCAAAAAAATAGTGAGAGAAAACTTCCCTAATTTGGTGAAGGAAGAAGGCATTCAAGTTCAAGAAGCACAGAGAGTCCCAAGTAAGAAGAACCCAAACAGGCCCACACCAAGACACATAGTAATTAAAATGCCACAAATTAAAGACAAAGAGAGAATCCTAAAAGCAGCAAGAGATAAGCAACAGGTTACCTACAAAGGGAACCCCATAAGGCTCTCAGCTGACTTCTCCCAAGAAACACTACAGGCCAGAAGAGAATGGCATGAAGTAATCAAAGTCATGAAAAACAAGAATCTGAATCCAAGTCTTCTCTACCCAGCAAGGCTATCATTCAAAATAGAAGATCAAATAAAGAGTTTCCCAGACAAAAAAAGGCTAAGGGAATACATTAGCACGAAACCAGCACTGCAAGAAATGTTAAAAGGACTGCTGTAATTAGCAGTAGAAATGGGAAGAAAAATAGAACCACATTAAACAAAAATGGCAATAAATAAGTACATATCAATAATCACCTTAAACGTAAATGGATTGAATGCTCCCATAAAGAGACACAGAGTAGCTGATTGGATAAGAAAGCATGACTCATCTATATGTTGTTTACAAGAGACCCACCTCTCAACAAAACACTCACATAGGTTGAAAGTGAAGGGATGGAAAAAAATTTTCCAAGCAAATGGAAAGCAAAAAAAAGCTGGGGTAGCAATTCTCATATCTGATAAAATAGATTTCAAAATGAAGACCATAACTAGAGACAAAGACGGCCACTACATAATATTGAAAGGATCTATCCAACAGGAAGATATAACCTTGATAAACATATATGCACCCAATATAGGAGCACCAAAATATATTAAAATCTTCTGGAGGACTTCCAAGGAGAAATCGACAACAATACAGTCATAGCAGGGGACTTCAACACCCCGTTGACAGCACTGGATAGATCCTCTAGGCAAAAAATTAGCAAGGAAACAGAGACTCTAAATGAAGCACTAGACCAAATGGATTTAATAGATATCTACAGAGAATTACACCCCAAAACTACAGAATACACATTCTTCTCAAGTGCACATGGGACATTCTCAAAGATAGACCACATGATAGGACACAAACGAAATCTCTACAAGTTCAAGAAGATTGAAATCATATCAAGCATCTTCTCAGATCACAATGGCATGAAACTAGAAATCAATTGCAACAAGAACATGCAAAGACATTTCAACACATGGAAGCTAAATAGCATGTTATTAAACAATGAATGGGTCACCGAGAAGATCAAGGAAGAAATTAAAAACTTGCCTGGAAACCAATGAAAATGAACACACAACAACACAAAATCTATGGGATGCAGCGAAAGCAGTTCTGAGAGGGAAGTTCATAGCACTACAGGCCTACCTCAAAAAACAAGAAAAATTTCTAATTGACTGTCTAACCTCACAACTTAAAGAATTAGAAAGCAAACAAAAGAAAACCCCAGAGCAAGTAGAAGGAAGGAAAATAGTAAAGATCAGAGCAGAAATAAATGACATAGAGACCAAAAAAACAATTCAAAGGATCAATGAAACAAAGAGCTGGTTTTTCGAAAAGATAAACAAGATTGATGGACCCTTAGCTAGACTCACCAAGAAACAAAGAGAGAGAACCCAAATACACAAAATCAGAAATGAAAGAGGAGAAGTAACAACCAACACCACGGAAATACAAAAGATCGTTAACAACTACTATGAACAACTATATGGCAACAAATTCGACAATCTAAGCGAAATGGACAAATTTCTAGAAACACACAGTCTCCCAAAACTCTTCCCGGAAGAGATAGAAAACTTGAACAGACCAATAACAACTAAGGAAATTGAAGAGGTAATCAAGACTCTCCCAGGAAACAGAAGCCCAGGCCCAGATGGTTTCACGGGGGAGTTTTACCGAACATTAAAAAAAGAACTAACACCCATTCTCCTCAAACTGTTTCAAAAAATCAAGAAGAAGGAAGACTTCCAAACACGTTCTATGAAGCCAGCATAATTCTAATTCCAAAACCAGAAAAAGACACTACGAAGAAAGAAAACTACAGGCCAATATCCCTGATGAACATAGACGCCAAAATCCTGAACAAAATATTAGCAAATTGGATCCAGAAATACATCAAAAAAATTATTCACCATGACCAAGTGGGATTCATTCCAGGGATGCAAGGCTGGTACAATATTCACAAATCAATAAATGTGATATACCACATAAACAAAATGAAGAATAAAAACTACATGATCATATCAATAGATGCTGAAAAAGCATTTGACAAAATCCAGCATCCATTTCTGATAAAAACGCTCAGCAATGTAGGAATAGAGGGATCATATCTCGACATAATAAAGGCCATATATGAAAAACCTACAGCCAACATCATACTCAATGGACAGAAACTAAAAACATTTCCATTAAGAACAGGAACAAGACAGGGATGTCCACTTTCACCACTCTTATTTAACATTGTACTGGAAGTCTTAGCCACAGCAATCAGACATGAAGAAAAAATAAAAGGGATCCAAATTGGAAAGGAGGAAGTGAAACTGTCATTATTTGCAGATGACATGATATTGTACATAGAAAACCCTAAAGACTCCATCAAAAATCTATTAGACTTAATAAATGACTTTGGCAAAGTAGCAGGATACAAAATTAATGTCAAGAAATCGACGGCATTCTTGTACATCAATGATGAACTCACAGAAAGAGAAACTGAAAAAACAATCCCATTTACCATCGCTCCAAAAAAATTACGATACCTAGGAATAAACTTAACCAAGAAGTAAAGGACCTATTTGCAGAAAACTACAGGTCATTGAAAAAAGAAATAGAGGAAGATATAAAAAAGTGGAAGCACATACCCTGTTCATGGATTGGAAGAATTAACATCATTAAAATGTCCATACTACCCAAAGCAATCTATAGATTAACGCAATCCCCATCAAAATACAAACGACATATTTCATAGAAATAGAACAAATACTTCAGAAGTTCATATGGAACAAAAAAGACCCCGAATAGCCACAGCAATCTTGAAAAAGAAGAACAAAGTAGGTGGGATCACAATACCAGATTTCAGGTTATACTACAAAGCGACTGTAACCAAAACAGCCTGGTACTGGCACAAGAACAGGCATATAGACCAGTGGAACAGAACTGAAAACCCAGAAATGGTCCCAAGGCAATACGCTCAATTATATTTGACAAAGGTGGCAAGAGTATACAGTGGAGTAAAGACAGCCTCTTTAATAACTGGTGTTGGGAAAATTGGACAGCTACATGCCAAAAAAATGAAACTAGACCATCAACTT
>NW_023425355.1:63903625-64085633 GCF_014108415.1 Molossus molossus | reverse complement strand
AGTTTCTTGATTTTTATTTTTATTTTTTTTTTTTATGAATTTTTATTTATTTTTTTGTTACAGATATTTTACCTTTTTACCCCATTGCACCCCCCCACCCCACCCTCCACCCTGTCCCCGGCTTAGCTGTCCATGTTTATTGGTCATGCATACATGCATATAAGTTCTGTGGTTTATCTCTTCCCACCCCCCCCCACCCCCATCCTCTCTTCTGAGGGATGTCAGTCTGTGCCCTACTTCCATGTGTCTGGGTCTACTGTATTCCTCAGACTGTTATGTTCATTATATTCCGTATATAAGTGAGATCATGTGGTATTTGTCTTTTTCTGCTTGGCTTCTTTCACTTAGGATAATACTTTCCAGGTCCCTCCATGTCATCTCAAAGGATAAGAGATCTTTCTTTCTTACGCTGCATAGTACTCCATTGTGTATATGTACCACAGCTTTTTTATCCATTCCTCTACTGGTGGACACTTGGGCTGTTTCCAGATCTTAGCTATTGTAAATAGTGCTGCTATGAACATGGGGGTACATATATTCTTCCTGATTGGTGTTTCAGGCTTCTTAGGGTATATTCCTAGCAGTGGGATCACTGGGTCAAATGGAAGTTCAATTTTTAATTTTTTGAGGTAGCACCATATTGTTTTCCATAGCGGCTGCACCAGTCTGCATTCCCACCAGCAGTGTATTAGAGTCCCCTTTTCTCCACACCCTCGCCAACACTTGTTGTTTGATGATTTGTTGATGGCGGCCATTCTGACAGGTGTGAGGTGATACCTCATTGTTGTTTTAATTTGCATCTCTCTGATGATTAGTGATGTTGAGCATTTCTTCATATGTCTCTTGGCCATTTGTATGTCCTGTTTGGAGAGGTGTCTATTCAGCTCCTCTGCCCATTTTTTAATTGGGTTCTTTGTCTTCCTTTTGTGGAGTTGTATGAGCACTCTATATATATTGGAAATTAATCCCTTATCTGATACATCATTGGCAAAGATGTTCTCCCATACAGTGGGTTGCCTTTCCATTTTGATGATTGTTTCTTTTGCTGTGCAGAAGCTTTTTAGTTTGATGTAGTCCCATGTGTTCATTTTCTCCTTTATTTCTGTTGCCTTAGGTGATGTATCAGTGAAAATTCTGCTCTGTATGATGTCCGAAATTTTGTTGCCTACATTTTCTTCTAGAATTTTTATGGATTCACGGGTCACATTTAAGTCTTTTATCCATTTTGAGTTTATTTTTGTGTATGGTGTAAGTTGATGGTCTAGTTTCATTTTTTTGCATGTAGCTGTCCAATTTTCCCAACACCATTTATTAAAGAGGCTGTCTTTACTCCACTGTCTGCTCTTGCCACCTTTGTCAAATATTAATTGAGCGTATTGCCTTGGGTCCATTTCTGGATTTTCAGTTCTGTTCCACTGGTCTATATGCCTGTTCTTGTGCCAGTACCAGGCTGTTTTGGTTACAGTCGCTTTGTAGTATAACCTGATATCTGGTATTGTGATCCCACCTACTTTGTTCTTCTTTTTCAAGATTGCTGTGGCTATTCGGGGTCTTTTTTGGTTCCATATGAACTTTTGAAGTATTTGTTCTAGTTCTATGAAATATGTCGTTGGTATTTTGATGGGGATTGCATTGAATCTATAGATTGCTTTGGGTAGTATGGACATTTTAATGATGTTAATTCTTCCAATCCATGAACAGGGTATGTGCTTCCACTTTTTTATATCTTCCTCTATTTCTTTTTTCAATGACCTGTAGTTTTCTGCAAATAGGTCCTTTACTTCTTTGGTTAAGTTTATTCCTAGGTATCGTAATTTTTTTGGAGCGATGGTAAATAGGATTGTTTTTTCAGTTTCTCTTTCTGTGAGTTCATCATTGATGTACAAGAATGCCGTCGATTTCTTGACGTTAATTTTGTATCCTGCCACTTTGCCAAATTCATTTATTAAGTCTAATAGATTTTTGATGGAGTCTTTAGGGTTTTCTATGTACAATATCATGTCATCTGCAAATAATGACAGTTTCACTTCCTCCTTTCCAATTTGGATCCCTTTTATTTTTTCTTCATGTCTGATTGCTGTGGCTAAGACTTCCAGTACAATGTTAAATAAGAGTGGTGAAAGTGGACATCCCTGTCTTGTTCCTGTTCTTAATGGAAATGTTTTTAGTTTCTGTCCATTGAGTATGATGTTGGTTGTAGGCCTTTCATATATGGCCTTTATTATGTCGAGATATGATCCCTCTATTCCTACATTGCTGAGCGTTTTTATCAGAAATGCATGCTGAATTTTGTCGAATGCTTTTTCAGCATCTATTGATATGATCATGTGGTTTTTATTCTTCATTTTGTTTATGTGGTGTATCACGTTTATTGATTTGCGAATATTGTACCAGCCTTGCATCCCTGGAATGAATCCCACTTGGTCATGGTGAATAATTTTTTTGATGTATTTCTGGATCCGATTTGCTAATATTTTGTTCAGGATTTTGGCGTCTATGTTCATCAGGGATATTGGCCTGTAGTTTTCTTTCTTCGTAGTGTCTTTTTCTGGTTTTGGAATTAGAATTATGCTGGCCTCATAGAACGTGTTTGGAAGTCTTCCTTCTTCTTGAATTTTTTGAAATAGTTTGAGGAGAATGGGTGTTAGTTCTTTTTTGAATGTTCGGTAAAACTCCCCCGTGAAACCATCTGGGCCTGGGCTTTTGTTTGCTGGGAGAGTCTTGATTACCTCTTCAATTTCCTTAGTTGTTATTGGTCTGTTCAAGTTTCCTATCTCTTCCGGGAAGAGTTTTGGGAGACTGTGTGTTTCTAGAAATTTGTCCATTTCGCTTAGATTGTCGAATTTGTTGCCATATAGTTGTTCATAGTAGTTGTTAACGATCTTTTGTATTTCCGTGGTGTTGGTTGTTACTTCTCCTCTTTCATTTCTGATTTTGTGTATTTGGGTTCTCTCTCTTTGTTTCTTGGTGAGTCTAGCTAAGGGTCCATCAATCTTGTTTCTCTTTTCGAAAAACCAGCTCTTTGTTTCATTGATCCTTTGAATTGTTTTTTTGGTCTCTATGTCATTTATTTCTGCTCTGATCTTTACTTACTGTTTACTTCCTTCTACTTGCTCTGGGGTTTTCTTTTTGTTTGCTTTCTAATTCTTTAAGTTGTGAGGTTAGACAGTCAATTAGAAATTTTTCTTGTTTTTTGACATAGGCCTGTAGTGCTATGAACTTCCCTCTCAGAACTGCTTTCGCTGCATCCCATAGATTTTGTGTTGTTGTGTGTTCATTTTCATTGGTTTTCAGGAAGTTTTTAATTTCTTCCTTGACCTCCTCGGTGACCCATTCATTGTTTAATAACATGCTATTTAGCCTCCATGTGTTGAAATGTCTTTGCATGTTCTTGTTGCAATTGATTTCTAGTTTCATGCCATTGTGATCTGAGAAGATGCTTGATATGATTTCAATCTTCTTGAACTTGTAGAGATTTAGTTTGTGTCCTATCATGTGGTCTATCTTTGAGAATGTCCCATGTGCACTTGAGAAGAATGTGTATTCTGTAGTTTTGGGGTGTAATTCTCTGTAGATATCTATTAAATCCATTTGGTCTAGTGCTTCATTTAGAGTCTCTGTTTCCTTGCTAATTTTTTGCCTAGAGGATCTATCCAGTGCTGTCAACGGGGTGTTGAAGTCCCCTGCTATGATTGTATTGTTGTCGATTTCTCCTTGGAAGTCCTCCAGAAGATTTTTAATATATTTTGGTGCTCCTATATTGGGTGCATATATGTTTATCAAGGTTATATCTTCCTGTTGGATAGATCCTTTCAATATTATGTAGTGGCCGTCTTTGTCTCTAGTTATGGTCTTCATTTTGAAATCTATTTTATCAGATATGAGAATTGCTACCCCAGCTTTTTTTTGCTTTCCATTTGCTTGGAAAATTTTTTTCCATCCCTTCACTTTCAACCTATGTGAGTCTTTTGTTGAGAGGTGGGTCTCTTGTAAACAACATATAGATGAGTCATGCTTTCTTATCCAATCAGCTACTCTGTGTCTTTTTATGGGAGCATTCAATCCATTTACGTTTAAGGTGATTATTGATATGTACTTATTTATTGCCATTTTTGTTTAGTGTGGTTCTATTTTTCTTCCCATTTCTACTGCTAATTACAGCAGTCCTTTTAACATTTCTTGCAGTGCTGGTTTGGTGCTAATGTATTCCCTTAGCCTTTTTTTGTCTGGGAAGCTCTTTATTTGATCTTCTATTTTGAATGATAGCCTTGCTGGGTAGAGTAGTCTTGGATTCAGATTCTTGTTTTTCATGACTTTGATTACTTCATGCCATTCTCTTCTGGCCTGTAGTGTTTCTTGTGAGAAGTCAGCTGAGAGCCTTATGGGGTTCCCTTTGTAGGTAACCTGTTGCTTATCTCTTGCTGCTTTTAGGATTCTCTCTTTGTCTTTAATTTGTGGCATTTTAATTACTATGTGTCTTGGTGTGGGCCTGTTTGGGTTCTTCTTACTTGGGACTCTCTGTGCTTCTTGAACTTGAATGCCTTCTTCCTTCACCAAATTAGGGAAGTTTTCTCTCACTGTTTTTTTGAATATATTCTCTATCCCTTGCTCATTTTCTTCTTCTTCGGGGACTCCTATGATGCGAATATTATTACGTTTCCAGTTGTCCCATAGTTCTCTTAAGCTGTCTTCCTGTTTTTTAATAGTTTTTTCCTTTTGTTTTTCTGATTGGTTGATTTTTTCTACCCTGTCTTCTAATTCACTGATCCGGTCCTCAGCTTCCCCTACTCTGCTTTTTAAACCTTCCAATGTGTTTTTCATTTCGGATATGTCATTTTTTATCTCTTCTTGTTGGTTTTTAATTTCCAATTGGCTTATTTTCAGTGTCTCTATGTCCTTACTCATGCTGTTCAGCTTCTTCAAGATCATGGCTCTGAATTCTAGCTCTGTTAACATGCCTAATTGCTCCACATTGATCTCATCTTCGGTGGAGGTGTCTTGCTCTTTCATTTGGCTTCTGTTTCTGTGTTTCACCATTTTGGCTATCACTGTGGGCTTTGGAGCCTGTCAAGTTCTCCCTGTGGCTGTTGGTGTTCTGCTGTTTGTGGCTCCCTCTCCTGTGTTTAGATGAGCGAGGGAGGACCCAGGTTGAACACCACTGTCAAGTCTTACTTTCCTGGTTAAAGTTGCCAGCCCAGGAAAGGTACTGTTATCCTCTAGCTTTTTGCCTGGAGGCTAGCAGTCTAGGTTAATTGATCAGTTTTGGGTTGTCAGTTGATTGAAAAACTCCCTCTGGTGCTCAGCCGAGGGGCTTTCAGGAGGGTGGGGCAGATGGTGGTTGTTAGTGAGCCTCAATTAGCACTTCAATGGCCCACAGGGTGGGGTTGGATCTCCAAGGGAGGGGCTGCTGCCTCTCCTCAGAGCCCTGGGAAGGAGCAATGTGGCCACCGTCCTGAGTGGCTGCACTCAGCCAAAGCTCTGAGCGCCCTCCAAACCCCGAGTGTCCCAACACAGTTCCAGTCCAGTCTGCCCTCCCTCTGCCGGAGCCCAAGGTGAGTGGCTGTGGCTGTTTCAGCCTCTGTCCCGGCTGCGCTGTGAAGCCGCCTGGGAGTGTAACCCCAGGGCGCTGCTCCCAGCTGAGGCCGTTGCCGAGCTGAGGACCGTGGGCTCCCAGCCCCCGTCTCGCGCCTTCGCAAGCCTACCGGGATGGAGTCAGTGTCCCTCGTTGTATGGTCCTCGCAAGCTGCTTTTCTGTTGGTTTTTCCCGTTGATGTGTCTTTGTTATAGTTGTAATTCCAGTTTGGTTCTGGGAGACGGTCTGTGTAGCTCCGTTCACTCCGCCGCCATTTTTCGGTTCCTAAAAATTTTTTTAAATGAACAATATGCTTTTTATTTTTTCCTCCAATTTTTATTAATTTATTTTTGTTACAGATGTTTCTCCTTTTTCATCCCTAAACACCCTCCTCCCCATCCCGACCCCCCCCCCAACATTTTGTCTATGTCCATTGGGTATGCATACATGCATATAAGTTCTTTGGTTCATCTTATCCAGACTCCCTGCCCCCTACTCTGAGGTTTGTCAGTCTAAACAATACACTTTTCTATGTCTCTGGATCTTTTTTGTTCATCAGACCACCTTGTTCATTATATTCCACAAATAAGTGAGATCATGTGGTATTTGTCTTTCTCTGATTGGCTTATTTTGCTTAGCATAATACTCTCCAGGTCTCTTCATGTTGTCTCAAAGGAAAATATATCTTTCTTACAGCTGCATAGTATTCCATTGTATATATGTACCACAGTTTTTTTATCCACACATCTATTGATGGACACTTGGGCTGTTTCCAGACCTTAGTGATTATAAATTGTGCTGCTATGGACATAAGGCTACATATATTTTTTTCTGATTAGTGTTTTAGGCTTCTTAGGATATAGTCCTAGAAGTGGGATCACTGAGTCAAATGGCAATTCAATTCCAATTTTTTGAGGAAACACTGTACTGTTTTGTTTTGTTTTTTTATAGTGGCTGCACCAGTCTGCATTCCCACCAGCAGTGTACTAGAATACCCATTTCTCCACACACTCGCCAGCATTTGTTGTTTGATGATTTGTTGATGGCAGCCATACTGGCAGGTGTGAGGTGATACCTCATTGTTGTTTTAATTTACATCTCTTTGATTAGTGACTTTGAGCATTTCTTCATATGTATCTTGGCCATTTGTATGTCCTATTTGGAGAGGTGTTTAATTAGGCCCTCTGCCCATTTTCAATTGTGTGTTTTGTCTTCCTTTTGTTGAGTTGTATGAGCACTCTATCTATTTTGGAAATTAATTTCTTACTTGATGTGTCATTGGTGATTATGTCCTCTCATACAATGGGTTCCCTTTCCATTTTGATGGTTGTTTCTTTTGCTGTGCAGAAGCATTTTAGTTTCATGTAGTCCCATGCGATCATGTTTTTCTTTGTTTCTCTTGCCTTAGGTGTTGTATCAGTGAAAATTCTGCTATGTATTATGTCTGAAATTTTGTTGTTGCCTACGTTTTCTACTAGGATTTTATGGATTCACGAGTCACATTTAAGTCTTTTAACTATTTTGACTTGAATCTTGTATATGGTGTAAGTTGATGGTCTACTTTCTTTTTTTTTTTCACGTAGTTGTCCAATTTTTTCCAACACCATTTATTAAAGAGGTTGTCTTTACTCCATTGTATGCTCTTGCCACCTTTGTCAAATATTAATTGAGCATAATGTTTTGGGTCAATTTCTGGGTTCTCTGTTCTGTTCCATTGATCTATGTGCCTGTTTTGTGCCAGTACCAGGCTGTTTTGATTACAGTCGCTTTGTAGTATATACCCTGATATCTGGTATTGTGATCCCACCTACTTTGTTCTTCTTTTTCAAAATTGCTGTGGCTATTTGGGGTCTTTTTGGTTTCATATATACTTTTGAAGTATTAGTTCTAGTTCTGTGAAATATGTCGTTGGTATTTTAATGGAGATTACATTGAATTTATAGATTGCTTTGGGTAGTATGGATATTTTAATGGTGTTAATTCTTCCAATCCATGAACAAGGTATGTGCTTCCACTTTTTAATATCTTCCTCTATTTGTTTTTATAATGTCCAATAGTTTTCAGAAAATGGGTCCTTTACTTCTCTGGTTAAGTTTATTCCTAGGTATCTTAATTTTTTTTGCTGCAATGGTAAATGGGATTGTGTTTTATAGTTTTTCTTACTGTGAATTCATTATTGGTATATAAGAATGCATCCATTTCTTGATGTTAATTTTGTATCCTGCTACCTTGCCAAATTTGTTTATTAAATCTACCAGATTTTTGATGGAGTCTTTAGGGCTTTTTATGTATAATATCATGTCATCTGCAAATAATGACAGTTTGACTTCTTCCTTTTCAATTTGGATCCCTTTTATTTTTTCTTCATATCTGACTGCTGTGGCTAAGACTTCCAGTATTATGTTAAATAAGAGTGCTGAAAGTGGGCATCCCTGTCTTGTTCCTGTTCTTAAGGGAAATGCTTTTAGTTTTTGCCCATTGAGTATGATGTTCACTGTAGGTTTTTATATATGGCCTTTATTTCGTCAAGATATGATCCCTCTATTCCTACAATGCTGAGTGTTTTTATCAGAAATGTGTGCTGGATTTTGTCAAATCCTTTTACAACATCTATTGAGAAGATCATGTGGTTTTAATCTTTCATTTTGTTTATCCGTTGTATCACATATATTGATTTGTGAATATTGTAGCAGCCCGGGATCCCTGGGATGAACCCTACTTTGTCATAATGAATAATTTTTTTAATGTATTGCTGGATCCAATTTGCTAGTATTTTGTTCAAGTTATTGGTATCTGTGTTCGTCAGGGATATTGATTTGTAGTTTTCTTTCTTTGTAGTGTCTTTTTCTGGTTTTGGAATTAGAATTATGCTGGCCTAACAAAATGAGTTTGGGAGTCTTCCTTCTTCAATTTTTTGGAATAGTTTGAGGAGAATGGGTGTTAGTTCTTCTTTGAATGTTCGGTAATTTCCCCCATAAGTCATCCGGGCCTGGGCTTTTGTTTGCTGGGAGAATCTTGATTACATCTTCCATTTCCTTAGTTGTTATTGATCTGTTCAAGTTTTCTATCTCTTCCCAGTTCAGTTTCAGGATACTATGTGTTTGTAGTAATTTGTCCATTTCACTTAGATTGTCCAATTTGTTGCGGTATAATTGCTCATAGTATTTGTTAATGATCCTATGTATTTCTGTGGTGTCACGTGTTCCTTCTCCTCTTTCATTTCTGATTTTGTGTATTTGGGTTCGCTCTCTTTGTTGCTTGTTGAGTTTAGCTAAGGGTCCATCAGTGTTTATCTTTTCAAAAAACCAGTTTTTTGTTTAATTGATCCTTTGAATTGTTTTTTTTTTTTTGGTCTCTATGTCATTTATTTCTGCCATGATCATTACTATTTCCTCTTTTCTACTTGTTCTGGGGTTTTCCTTTTGTTTGATTTCTAGTTCTTTAACTTGTGAGGATAGATAGTCGATTAGAAATTTTTTCTTGTTTCTTGAGGTAGGCCTGTAGTGCTATGAACTACTCTATCAGAACTGCTTTCAGTTCATCCCATAGATTTTGTGTTGTTGTGTGTTTATTTTCATTGGTTTCCAGGAAGTTTTTAATTTCTTCCTTGATCTCCATGGTAACTCATTCATTGTTCAGTATCATGCTATTTAGCCTCAGTGTTTTCAAATGTCTTTGCATGTTCTTGTTGTAATTGCTTTCTAGTTTCATGCCATTGTGATCTGAGAAGATGCTTGAAAAGATTTCAATCTTCTTGAATTTGTAGAGACTTAATTTCTGTCCTAACATGTGGTCTACTTTGAGACTGTCCTGTGTGCACCCGAGAAAAATGTGAATTCTTCAGTTTTGAGGTGTAATTCTCTGTAGATATCTATTAAATCCATTTGATCTAGTGGTTCACTTAGTGCCTGTGTTTCCTTGATAATTTTTTGTCTAGAGGATGTCATCGGGGTGTTGAAGTCCCCTGCTATGATAGTATTGCTGACGATTTCTCCTTTGAAGTCCTCCAGAAGATTTTTAATATATGTTGGTGCTCCTGTATTGGGTGCATATATGTTTACCAAGGTTATACCTTCGTGTTGGATAGATCCTTCCAATAGTATATAGTGGCCATCTTTGTTTCCAGTTATGGCCTTCATTTTGAAATCTTTTTGATCAGATATGAATATTGCTACCACAGTTTTTTTTTCTTCCCTTTCCATTTGCTTAGAAGGTTTCTTTCCATCCTTCCACTTTCAACCTATGTGATTCTTTTCTTGTGAGGTGGGTCTCTTTTACACAACATATATATGGGTCTTGCTTTCTTATCCAATCAGCTACTCTGTGTCTTTTGATCTGGGCATTCAGTCCATTTACATTTAAGGTTATTATTGATGTGTATTTATTTATTGCCATTTTTGTTTATTGTGGTTTTATTTGTCTTTCTATTTTTACTAATTACAGCAGTCATTTTTTTAAATCAATTTATTTATTTTTGTTCCAGATGTATCTCCTTTTCCCCCCACTGATTACCCCCGCCACAGCTCTCCTCACCCTGTCCCCAGCTTTGTTGTCCATGTCCATTGTTCTTGCATACATGCATCTAAGTTCTGTGGTTTATCTCCCCCCCCAACCCCCCTCTTCTGGGGATTGTCAGTCTGTACTCGACTTCCATGTGTCTGGTACTACCCCATTCCTCAGACTGTTATATGTTCATTATATTCCACAAATAAGTGAGATCATGTGATACTTGTCTTTCTCTGTTTTGCTTGTTTAGCTTAGAACAATACTTTCAAGGTGCCTTCATATTGTTTCAAAGGATGAGAGATCTTTCTTACAGCTGCATAGTACTCCATTGAGTATATGTACCACAGCTTTTTTTATTTATTCGTCTACTCATGGACATTTGGGCTGTTTTCAGATCTTAGCTATTGTAAATAGTGCTGCTATGAACATGGGGGTACATATATTCTTTCTGGTTGGTGTTTGAGGCTTCTTAGGGTATATTCTTAGAAGTGGTATCACTGGGTCAAATGGCAGACCAACTTTAAATTTTTTGAGGTAACACCATATTGTTTTCCATAGTGGCTGCACCAGTCTGCATTCCCACCAGCAGTCTACTAGAGTCCCCTTTTCTCCACACCCTCACCAACACTTGTTTTTTGATGATTTGTTGATGGCGGCCATTCTGACAGGTGTGACGTGATACTTCATTGTTGTTTTAATTTGTATCTCTCTGATGATTAGTGATGTTGAGCATTTCTTCATATGTCTCTTAGCCATTTGTATGTCCTGTTTAGAGAAGTGTCTATTTAGTTCCTCTGCCCATTTTTTAATTGGATTCTTTGTCTTCCTTTTGTTGAGTTGTATGAGCACTCTCTATATATTGGAAATTAACACCTTATCGGATGTATCATTGTCAGTTATGCTCTACCATACAGTAGGTTGCCTTTCCATATTTATGATTTTATCTTTTGCTGTGCAGAAGCTTTTGAGTTTGATGTAGTCCAGTGTGTTCATTTTCTTGTTTGTTTCTGTTGCCGTAGGTGATGTATCAGTGAAAATTCTGCTGTGTATGATGTCTGAAATTTTGTTGCCTATAGTTTCTTCTAGGATTTTTATGGATTCATGAGTCACATTTAAATCTTTTATCCATTTTGAGTTTATTCTTGTGTATGATATAAGTTGATGGTCTAATTACATTTTTTTTTTGTATGTAGCTGTCCAATTTTCTCAACACCATTTATTAAAGAGGCTGTCTTTACGCCAATGTATGCTCTTGCCAACTTTGTCAAATATTAATTGAGCATACTGCCTTGGGTCTATTTCCTGCTTCTCTGTTCTGTTACACTGGTTTATATGTCTGTTCTTGTGTCAGTACCAGGCTGTTTTGATTACAGTGGCTTTGTAGTATAACCTGAAATCTGGTATTGTGATCCCTCCAACTTTGTTCTTCTTTTTCAAGATGGCTGTGGCTATTCGAGGTCTTTTTTGGTTCCATACGAACTTTAATTTTTTTTTTTTCCTCACCCGAGGACATATTTCCATTTTTTTGTACAGATAGAGTGGGAGGGAGAGAGAGGAAGAGAGGGAGAGAGAGAAACATCGATGTGAAAGGGACACATCGAATGGCTTCCACCCGCACGACCAACCAGGGCTGGGGACAAACTGCAACCGAGGTACATGCCCTTAGTGGGAACTGAACCCGGGTCTCTCCGGACCGCAGGCCAGTGCTCTAACCGCTGATCCAAACTGGCCAGGGCTGGTTCCATACGAACTTTTTAAGTATTTGTTCTAGTTCTGTGAAGTATGTTGTTGGTATTTTGATGGGGTTTGCATTGAATCTATAGATTGCTTTGGGTAATGTGGACATTTTAATGGTGTTAATTCTTGCAATCCATAAACAAGGTATGTCCTTCCACTTTTTTATATCTTCCTCTATTTCTGTTTTCTTTTTTGTCCCTTTTTATTTTATCTTATCCAAGGATATTTTTTCTTTCTTTCTTTCTTTCTTTCTTTTTTTTTTTTTTGTGGTACGTGC
Organism: Molossus molossus; assembly: GCF_014108415.1. Classification (NCBI taxonomy): domain Eukaryota; kingdom Metazoa; phylum Chordata; class Mammalia; order Chiroptera; family Molossidae; genus Molossus; species Molossus molossus. Next base: position 64,073,541 of record NW_023425355.1, on the reverse strand, counting down.
CTATAGCAGAAACCAAACCCGGGACTCTCTGGTCCGCAGGCTGACACTCAACCACTGAGCCAAACTGGCAAGGGCCATTTTTCCTTTTTTTTTTCAGAAAGAGTGGGCAGGAAAGAGAGGAAGAGAGAGAAACATCGACACGAAAGGGACACATCAAGTGGCTGCCACCCGCACGACCCAACCAGGGCCGGGGACAAACTGTAACCGAGGTACATGCCTTTAGGTGGAACTGAACCCAGGTTTTTCTGGTCTGAGGGCCAATGCTCTAACCGCTGAGCCATACTGGCCAGGGCTATTTTTTTTTAATGACATGTAGTTTTTCGTGAATAGGTCCTTTATTTCTTTGCTTAAGTTGATTCCTAGGTATCTTGATTTTTTTTTTTTTTTTTTTCTGCAATGGTAAATGGGATTGTTTTGTTTAGTTTCTCTTTCTGTGAGTTCATCATTGGAGCTTAAGAATGCCATTGATTTCTTGACATTAATTTTGTATCGTGCTACTTTGCCAAAATCATTTATTAAGTCTAGTAAATTTTTGATGGAGTCTTTGGTGTTTTCTACGTATAGTAACATACCATCTGTGAATAATGACAGTTTTACTTCCTCCTTTCCAATTTGGATCCCTTTTATTTTTTCTTCCGGTCTGATTGCTGTGACTAAGACTTCCCGTACTATGTTAACTAAGAGTGGTGAATGTGGGCATCTTTGTCTTGTTCCTGTTCTTAAGAAAAATGCTTTTTTTTTTGGTGATTGAGTATGATGTTGGCTGTACGTCTTTCATATGTGGCCTTTATTATGTCGAGAGATGATCCTTCTATTTCCAGATCCTGATCGTTGTTATCAGAAATGGGTGCTGGAGTTTGTCTAATGCTTTTTTAGCTCCTATTGATATGATCATGTGATTTTTAACTTTCATTTTGTTTATGTGGTGTATCACCTTTATTGATTTGTGAATATTGTACCAGCCTTGCATTTGTGGGATGAATCCCAGTTGGTCATGGTGAATAATTTTTTTGGTGTATTGCAGGATTCGATTTGCTAGTATTTTGTTCTGGATTTTGGCATCTATATTCATCAGGAATATTGGTCTGTAGTTTTCTTTCTTTGTAGTATTTTTTTCTAGTTTTGGAATTAAAATTATGCTGGCCACATAAAATAAGTTTGGAAGTCTTCCTTCTTCTTGAATTTTTTTGAAATAGTTTGAGGAGAAAGGGTGTTAGTTTTACTTTAAATGTTTGGTAAAATTCCTGCTTGAAACCATTTGGTTCTGGGGTTTTGTTTGCTGGGAGAGTCTTGATTACATGTACAGTTTCTTTTGTTGTTATTGGTCTGCTCTAATTTTCTATCTCTTCCCATCCAATTTTGGGGGACTATGTGTTTCTAGGAATTTGTCCATTTTGCTTAGATTGTTGAATTTGTTGCCATATAATTGTTCATAATATTTGTTAGCAATCCTTTGTATTTCTGTGGTGTCAGTTATTATTTCTCCTCTTTCATTTCTGATTTTGTGTATTTGGGTTCTCTCTCTTTGTTTCTTGATGAGTGTAGCTAGGGGTCCATCAATCTTTTTTACCTTTTCAAAGAACAAGCTGTTTCATTGATTCTTAGAATTGTTTTTTTTTGTTGTTGTTGTTCTTCATGTCATTTATTTCTGCTCTGATCTTTACTATTTCCTTCCCTCTACTTGCTCTGGAGTTTTCTTTTTGTATGCTTCCTAGTTCTTTAAGTTGTGAGGTTAGATAGTCTATTAGAAATTTTTCCTGCTTCTTGAGGTCGGCCTGTAGTGCTATGAACTTCCCTCTCAGAACTGCTTTCTCTGCATCCCATAGATTTTGTGTTGTTGTGTGTTCATTTTCATTGGTTTCCAGCAAGTTTTTAAGTTCTTCATTGATCTCCATGGTAACCAATTCATTGTTTAATAACATGCCATTTAGCCTCTATGTTTCAAATTTATTGCACGTTCTTCTTGCAATTGATTTCTAGTTGCATGCCATTGTGATCTGAGAAGATACTTGATATGATTTCAGTGTTCTTGAACTTTAGAGACTTAGTTTGTGCCCCAACATATGGTCTATCTTTGAGAATGTCCCATGTGCACTTGAGAAGAATGTGAATTCTGCAGTTTTGGGGTGTAATTGTCTGTAGATATCTATTAAATCCATTTGATCTAGCGCTTCATTTAGTGTCTGTTTTCTTGTTAATTTTTTTGTCTAGAATATTTATCCTGTGATGTCAGTGGGTTATTGAAGTCCCCTGTTATGATTGTATTGCTGTTGATTTCTCCTTTGAAGACCTCCAAAAGATTTTAAATATATTTTGGTGCTCCTATATTGGGTGCATACATGTTTACCAAGGTTATATCTTCCTGTTGGTAGATCCTGTCAATATTATGTAATGGCCTTCTTTGTCTCTAGTTATGGCCTTCATTTTGAAATCTACTTGATCAGATATGAATATTGCTACCCCAGCTTTCTTTTTCTTTTCGTTAGCTTGAAAGATTTTTTCCATCCCACCACTTTCAACCTATGTTTGTCTTTTATTGTGAGGTATCTCTGGTAAACAACATACATGTGAGTCATGCTTTCTCATCTAGTCAGATACTCTATGTGTTTTTTATCAGAAGATTGAAACCATTCACATTTAAAGTGATAATTGATATGTACTTATTTATTGCCATTTTTCCTTAGTGTGGTTCTATTTTTCTTCCTATATTTTCTACTAATTACAGCAGTCCTTTTAGCATATCTTGCAGTTCTGGTTTGGTGTTAATATATTCCCTTAGCCTTTTTTTCTTTTTTTCTTTTTTTGTCTGGAAAGGTCTTTATTTGACCTTCTATTTTGAATGGTTGTGAATAGAGTAGTTTTGGATTCAGATCCTTGTTTTTCATGACCTTGATTACTTCATGCCATTCCCTTCTGGTTTGTAGTGTTTCTGTTGAGAAGTCAGCTGAGAGCCTTATGCTGTTTCCTTTGTAGGTAACCTGTTGCTTCTCTCTTGCTGCTTTTAGGATTCTCTCTTTGTCTTTAATTTTTGGCAGTTTGATTACTATGTGTCTTGGTGTTGGCCTGTTTGGGTTCTTCTTACTTGGGGCTCTCTGTGCTTCTTGAACTTGAATGCCTTCTTCCTTCACCAAATTAGGGAAGTTTTCTGTCACTATTTCTTTGAATATATCCTCTAACCCTTGCTTATTTTCTTCCTTTTCAGGGACTCCTATGATGTGAATGTTACTATGTTTTCAGTTGTCCCACAGTTCTCTTAAGCTGTCCTCCTGTTTTTTTTTAATTGGTTTTTCCTTTTGGTTTTCTTATTTGTTGATTTTTTCTACCCTTTCTTCTAATTCACATATCCGGTCCTCTGCTTCCTCTACCTTGTTGGTTAGTCCTTCCAATGTGTTCTTAATTTCTGCTATGACATTCTTTATTTCCACTTGGTTGGTTTTCAGGGTTTGTATATCTTTACTCATGGTGCTAATGTCCTTCGTCATGCTGTTGAGCTTCCTCAAGATCATGGCTCTGAACTCTACCTCTCATAATTTGACTAGCTGCATTTCATTGATCTCATCTTTGATATAGTTCTCTTGTTCTTTCATTTGGGATTTGTTTCTTTGTTTTACCATTTTGGCTCTGTCAGTGTGTTTTGGAGCCTGCCAAATTTTCCCTGTGGGTATTGGTGTTCTGCTGTTTGTGGCTTTCTCTACTGGGTTTGGATGAGCTTGGGTGGGCCCATGTTAGACACCAGTGTTCAAGTGTTACTTTCCTGCATAGATTTGCAAGCCCAGGAAATTTTTGGTTATCCTGTAGCTTTTTCCTGGTGGCTAGTAGTCTCAGTTGCTCAGTGCCTTGGAATGTTTTCCTAGTGTTCTGTATAAGATGATTTCTAGAGGGTTGGATAGGTGCTGGTTGTTAATGAGCCTCAATTTGGATTTATTTACGTCACCTCGGAAAGTCTGAATCTCGGGAGGGGGAGGGCTGCTGCTTTTCCCTACAGTTCAAGGAAGGAGCACACTGGCCACAGTCTTTTGTGGCTGCAACTCAGCAGAAAGTCTGAGTGTCCTGCAAATCCTGGTTGATTCCACAGAGTTCCAGCCCAGGCTGCCTTCCCTCTGCCATAGCTTCCATGTGAGTGGCTGTGGCTTCCTTAGCACTCTGTCTGGGTTCTCTGCACTGTGGACATGGTTTCATCTTTATTCTGTAGGGCCGCTGCTCACAGCTAAGACTTCTGCTGTCCATGGGCTCTTAGCTGGCTACCCTCTCATGTTTCCACAGTTCCTACCAGTGTCCCTGGTTATATGGTCCTATCCTGCTGCTTTTCTGTTGCTTTGTTTTGAGGATTTGTCTTTATTTTAGTTGTAGTTTTCGTTTGGTCCTGGGAGATTGTCTGTGTAGCTGCCATTTACTCTGCCTCCATTTTTACATCCTCTAATCCTATCTTGTGAGCAGCTGGGTCGCACAGACCTCTCTGGTGCCCCCTCACCCTGCAGGTCCCACAGTTAACTGTATTGCACAGTCCCTTTGGGGACCAGGCTTTATGCCTATGTTATAGGTTGCTGGGTTACACAGGCCTCTCTGGTGCTTCAGCACCCCGCAGGTCCCGTGGGTAACTTGATGTCCCAGTCCCTGCTGGGTCATGCAGGCCGCTCTGGTGTTTTAGCACACCACAGGTCCCGTGGGTAACTGAATGGCACAGTCTCTGCTGGGTCGCACAGGCCTTTCTGGTCCTGGGGGTAACTGCATTGCACAGTCCTTGCTGGGTCACACAGGTGTCTCTAGTGTTCTCGTACCCTGCGGTTCTCACAGGGTGGGGGTGGGCAGCTGGATTGCACCAGTCTCTCTAGGGCTCAGACTTCCCACTGCTCTTGTGGTCTACTGGACTGTATAGGCCTCTGGGGAGCCCCAGGTCCCACCACTGGCAGCTGGGGAGTGCTGTTGCCCAGTGGGGCTCAACTGCTGCTCAGCTTTTGCTGTAGTTTTTTGGGATGGTTCTCAGCTACTGGCCTGTGCTTCTGTTGCCTGGGCATGGATGTCTGCTCCCTAGCCTCTGTTGCTGGGGCTATATCTCGACTCTGATAGGGCTGATACTATGGGGGATGGTGCTGGGCTCCGGACTGTCTGTGGCTTCCGCGACCAGCACCTTGGGAGCTCCAATATTGTGCACTGGTCTGTGTTGACACAGAGTGTCCATTGGTCGGATGGTGCCAGGTGTGCTGATGGGCTCAGGTTGTTGGGCCCTAGACGCTCGCACTGCCTCCTCCCAGGGAAGACCCGGGATCTTCCAAAATGGTGCGACCTACCGGAGGCCCAGGGAGAACAGCCCAGAAGGGGCCCTTACCGTGGTAGCTGGCTGCTCCCTTACACAGCACAGGAACCTTCTGCTCCATGGCTTTGCACTGCTCGGGTTTGGTTGTCCACCTTCATGTCCACTCACACTCTGTCACACACTTGCTCACTCTCTCAAACACTGACCCTCCCTCAGGTCCTGCTCGCAGCCATCTTCCTAATTACAGCAATCTTTTTAACATTTCTTGCAGTGCTGGTGTGGTGCTAATATGTTCCTTTAGCCTTTATTTTATTTTATTTTATTTTTGGTCTGGGAAGCTCTTTATTTCACCTTTATTTTGAATGATAGGCTTGCTGTATAGACTAGTCTTGGATTGAGATCTTGAGATCCTTGGTTTTCATGTCCTTGATTACTTCATACCACTCCCTTCTGGCCTATAGTGTTTTTGTTGAGAAGTCATCTGATAGCCAAAGGGGGTTCCTTTGTAGGTAACCTGTTGCTTTTCTCTTGCTGCATTTAGGATTCTCTCTTTGTCTTTAACTTTTGGCATTTTAATTGGTATGTGTCTTGGTGTGGTCTTATTTAGGTTCTTTTTACTTGGGGCTTTCTGTGCTTCTTAAACTTGAATGCCTTTTTCCTTCACCAAGTTAGGGAAGTTTTCTATCACTGTTTCTTCAAATACATTCTCTAGTCCTTGCTTATTTTCTTCTTCTTTTGCAACTCGTATGATGCGAATATTGTTACATTTCTAGTTGTCCCACAGTTCTCTTAAGCTGTCTTCCTGTTTTTTAATTGTTTTTTCCTTTTGGTTTTCTGATTGGTTGATTTTGTTTACCCTATCTTCTAATTCATTGATCCTGTCCTCAGCTTCCTCTTGTCTTCTGGTTATTTCTTCCAAAGTGTTCTTTATTTCTGCTATGCCATTCTTCATTTCCACTTGGTTGGTTTTCAGTGTTTATATATCTTTACTTATGTTCTTGATGTCCTTACTCATGCTGTTTATCTTGCTCAAGATCATAGCTCTGACGTCTACCTCTGATAACTTGCTTAATTCCATTTATTAATTCCATTTATCTCATCTTCAGTAAAGTTCTCTTGTTCTTTCATTTGGGATTTGTGTCTTTGTTTTACCATTTTGGCTATCTCAGTGGGTTTAGGAGTCTGCCAATTTTTCCCTGTGGGTGTTGGTGTTCTGGTGTCTGTGGCTACCTCTACTGTTTTTGTATGAATGTGGGAGGACCCATGTTCAACACCACTGTAACATGTTACTTTCCTGGGTAGATATGGAAGTCCAGGAAAGGTTCAGTTAACATCTAGCTTTTTGCCTGGAGGCTATTTGTCTCAGTTACTTGAGGAGCCTCGGGTTGTATCCATCAGCTGAGTGAAAAACTCCCTCAGGAGTTCAGTGTAAGAGGTTTTCCTGAAGGTGGGGCAGATGCTGGTTGTTAATGAGTGTGAATTTGCATTTCTCTGGTTCAGCTGGGTGGGGTTAAATCTCCAAGGGATGGGCTGCTTCTTCTCCCCAGAGCTCTGGGAAGGACCAAGATGACCACTGTACTATGTGGCTGCAACTCAGCAAGAATTCTCAGGGCCCTCCAAATCCCGGGTGTCCCCACAGAGTTCTAGCCCAGTCCACTCTCCCTCTGCCAGAAACCAAGGTGAGTGGTTGTAGCTAATTTAGTGCTCTGTCCCAGCCCTCTGTACTGTGGAGCCAGCTTGGGATTTTAACCCTGAGAGAGCTGCTCAGAGCTAAAACAGCTGTTGTCCATGGACTCCCAGATCACCCTCTCATGCCTCCACTGACCTATCAGGCTCGATTCAGTGTCCTTCCTTCCTGTCCCTGGTTATATGATCCTCTGCAGCTGCTTTTCTGTTTCTTTTTCCCGATAATTTGTTTTTATTTTAGTATAATTCCAGTTTGGTCCTTGGAGATGGTCTATGTAGCTTTCATTCACTCTGCCACCATTTTGGAATTCCCTGGTTCAAATTAGTTTTATGCTTCATTTTCCTCATCTGTAAAATGGGCTCAATAATGATACCTATCTTAATAGTTGTAAGGACTAATGAGTTAAATTATTTAATTGCAACAGTTCTTGGCATATAAGAAAGGATTAATATATCTTAGTTCTATAGCTAAAAATAGAAAAGTGGAGAAAAGCTAAATTGAAGTAATAAGTGGAAGGAGGCAGAGTATAGACTAACATGCTGTTAAGGAATATGTATTTTTTTTATAGATGATTGGGAATTATAATGGGATTTTAAGCTATAGTTTTAAATAATTGACCAGATTTGCATCTTAGATCATTCTCTTTGCCTCCTGGGAAATGAAGCTGGATGTTGCAATAAAGGGAAATATTTGTGAAAATTAGAGCCAGAAGGATCAATTATAAGACTATTTTTATTGTCTATGCAAGAGATGATGGGGATCTAAATTAGACGAAAGGCAATGGAAATGGAAAGACAGGTGCAAAATCAAGAGATATTTCAGAGTTACCAGGTATCATAGACTGGCAACTAACAAATATGTTTTGTTTGGCCCACACAATTTCAATATGAATGCCTCTTAGATGGAATATGTATTCTCTAGTTTGATTTAGGCTTTACCACTCCCTATTTTACTACAATACTGATATTATCATAGTATCCCAAATTGATGTTACCTGGCTGGCCCTTTATGGGTAAGGGTAAGGAAGAGTTAAGGATGACCATTCAATTTCTAGTTTGGGTGACTGGAAGAAAAAAGGTGCTAATAGACTGGATCAAGAATTCAGGAGTAGCCCTGGCTGGTTTGGCTCAGCAGTTGGAGTGTTGGCCTGCGAACCAGAGAGTCCCGGTTCAGTTCCTGCTAGGGGCATATACCAAAAGAAATAAAATTAAATTAAAAAAAATGAGGAGTATACATGAATTTGCTAGAAAAAAAAATTATGTTTTGAGTATATCAAGTTGGAGGTATCTACAGAATATTAATCAGAAATATAGATCTATGGATCAGAAGACAAGTGTCCGTTAGAGACATAGATTTGGGGAAATCATTAGTTCATAGATGGTAGCTGAAACCATTAAATAAATGATAGCACTCATAGAAGTTTAGTTAGAATGCTAAAAGAAGAGGACTGAGATCAACAAGAAATCAGGGGAGTGACCAGAGGTAATGCTAAAGGCAGAAAGAATTCCAGGCATAATGTCAACCTCAAAGTGTAGATTCAAATGTAGAACCACTTTTAGTGGTTCCCAGCATGTTGTTCATGGACCCATTGGGATCCCCAAGACTCTCAGAGAGTCTGAGAGGTCAAAACTATGTTTATCATAGTTACTCTAAGGTATTATTTCCTTTTTCCCTGTGTTGATACTTTCACTGATGGTGCAAGAGAATGCTGGGTAAAACTGCTGGTGCCTTGGCCCAAATTAAGGTAGTAGCACCGAACTGTACTAGTTAGTAATTGTATTCTTTACCACCACACTCACAGTTAAAAGAGAAAGCCATTAATGTCTTTGATAAACCAGTAAATATTAATTTTATTAAAACTTGACCCTTGGGTATATATCTTTTTGAACAGCTTTATTGAGGTATAACTGATATACAAAGAACTGCACACATTTAATGTTCACAATTGATGAGTACATATCTTTTTTCTTTTTTCTTTATTGATATTATTGAGAGAGGAAGGGAGAGAGAGATAGAAACATCAATGAGAGAGCACATCGATTGGCTGCCTCCTGCATGCCCCCCACTGGGGATCTAGCCCATAACCTGGGCATGTGCCCTGACCAGGAATTGAACCAGGAATCAAACCGGCGGCCTCTTAATGCATGGGTTGATATTCAACCACTGAACCACACCAGCAGAGCAAGTACATATCTTTTTAAATAATGTACATATTAAGTGGGAAATATGCATAAAGTACTTCTAATAGGTACTGAAGTATGATAGAGTCTTGAGGTAAAGCACTTGCATGATTAAGTGGCAAACTGAACTAACAGCTTTTTATATATAACTCCAATTTGAAAGAACAAATGACAAACCATGGTTATTCAAACTTGGCTATTTGGCAGCCATTTCTGAAAAATAAAGTAAGTCCATCTTTTTTTTTTTTCTTTTTTTTTTTTTTTAATCCTCATCCGAGGACATTTTTGCATGCATCTTCAGATAGAGCGGGAGGGAGAAAGGGAAGAAGAGAGGAAGAGAAACATCAATGTGAAAAAGACACATCAAGTAGTTGCCACCCACACAATCCCAACTGGGGTGGGGACAAACTGCAACTGAGGTAGGTGCCCTTAGCAGGAACCAAACCCAGGACTCTTTGGTCCATGGGCCAACGCTCTAACCACTGAGCCAAACCGTCTAGAGTCAGAGTTTATTCTTGTATTATTATTTATTAATTATTGCATAGTTTTTTGTCTTTGTTTCAATTTTTTTCTTTAATGGTTTTAGAGAGAGAGGAAGGGAGAGAGAGATGGAAACATCGATGAGAGAGAACATCCACTGGCCACCTCCTGCATACCTCCCAATGGGGATTGGGCCCACAACCTGGGCATGTGCCTTGACCAGGAATCGAACCAGCAACCTCTTGGTATATGGGTTGACGCTCAACCGTTGAGCCACACCAACCAAGCTCAGTGTCTTTCTTAATCTCCCATTGCCCCTCCTCAGGTCTGGTTAAATTAGCTGCACAGGTTGCGGCAATTTATATCTCCCGTTTTAGTAGGTCTACTCTATTGATTTTTTTTTTTTTTGATATTTTATTCAGATAGAGTGGGAGGGGGAGAGAGAGAGAGAGAGAAACATCGATGTGAAAGGGACACATCGAGAGGTTGCCACCCACATGACCCAACCAGGGCCGGGGACAAACTGCAACCGAAGTACGTGCCCCTAGCGGGAGCAGAACCCAGGTCTCTCTGGACCGCAAACCAACGCTCTAACCGCTGAGCCAAACCGGCCAGGGCAATAGGTCTACTCTAATATCATGCTGGCAGGGGAAGTGGTTACCACTTCATTACTACCATGTGGAAGTAGAAGTTCAGGTTCTCAACTCAACTTCCATTGATACTCTGGGGAAGTAAAGTGGTACCTCATTACTGCTGGTTGGTGTAGAAGTTGAAGTTCCCATTAGGCCTTTGGTGATGTCACCCTAGCTGATAGAGGGAGGCCATGTGACCTCTATTCACATTGCTGGTTGCAAATGAAAGATAAATTTGGCCTTCTCTGATACACCAACACAGTGGGCATGTTGGGTCACCCCATTAGAGTCTAGAGAAGGCAGAAGTCTATGTTTCCCACTTAGCCTTTGCTCACAAGGGTGAAAAAGGCCCAAGTTTTTCCTATGTTGTTTGACTATAGTAGGGTGGTTATTGTCTAAAAATTTTCTGAATTGCTGTTTGCCCTTTTCTTGATTTTTTGGCTAGAGGCAACAGGCTTCCTTTAAACTATTTTTATCTGTTCCCATTGGCATCTCTGGTTTTCTGGCTTCTACAATAACTAGTCTGGGATCTATGGAGTAAATGAAGTTCCATATAACCTTGTTATTCCTTGGCTCCCGAAGTCCCTATCCAGTCTGCCTTCTTCTCTTTACCTTTCAGAGTCTTCTAATATTTGCTTTAGAAATTCTCAGGTTTTCAGTTGCATGTAGTGGGAGAAATAGGGAGAAGTACATTTATTTAATTCATCCTGGAATCAAAAACTCAGATATACTTTTTTAAGGTATTTTTCTAGAATTGGATGGGCTTACAGACTCTCACTCATAATGTTCATAATGGTCATTGAAATTATTTATTTTAATCATGTCCTCTCTCAGCTTTCTTTCATTCCTTGAGTCATTTAGTTGATCTTCAGTGGATGATCTTCGGCTCCTGTATGACTTCTTTGAATATCCTGATGGTATTTTCCAAATTTATCAATTCTGTGTCTGTTCTTACTTCCAACTCTGAGCACAGTAATTTTAGTGACCTCCTAGATTTCTTTTGAATGAAGAGAAAAACCAAGATGAGTCTTCACTTCAAAGTTGTGTTCAAATGTCACCTCTTCAAAGTGGCCTTTCATAATCATTCTATGTACACTTACTCTGCTGTATTTCCTTTATTTCACTTATCACTAATATTTTATATTTATGTGTCTTGTTATTGTTTCTCTCCCCCCAAAAAATTAAAGCTTTATAAGGCCAGAGGCTGTGTTTTGTTCACTGTTGTATCTCCAGTGCTTAGAGAACTCCCTGGCATATAGTGGACTCTGAATAATATTTTAACTGATTGATTGAATCAATAAATACTTCACTAGGGATTTGGGTGACAGAGAGGAGAAAATAAAAATTTCTCACTATTTAGTCTAAAGAAATTCAACTAACTTGTATGATACTAGATAATCACCTCCAGAGTAAACATATACCAACCAAATTTAGATTAAAATGTGTGAGTGGAAGACAATTTATTTTCTCTTTTAAATATTTTTTTCTTACATCTGTGTCACTTTACTTGTTCTATGGAAATACTTTAGCATAGGAGCAAAGTCTTTCTAAAAATGACAGTTGTAGCCCTATGGTGGATAATGACAATTTCAAAAGTTGAAGAGTCCTGACCAGAGATTTCCACATTTTGCTTAGATGATGGAAATAAATGACTGTCGGGCTAGCTACCTTGGGTATATTAAAACTCACGTGGTCCCTGGAGTAAATGGATTTATTCCAAATGCAGGTCTTACAAATGAAGTTCAAGACCTTGAACTGAATCCAGTTTTTACAGAGTGTTAAAACAAATAGAAGAAAGCAGTGATGTCATCTATTCTGTGCAGTCAAAACTCTGCCATATTTCTCTCCTCGATATGAGGACTTGCATTGCAGCCACCTATGGAACCCCACATAAACTGGGATCTTTTTACTTGTTACAGCAGAGGAAGGAATACAACCTTTTCCCTGAGATATTATTGCACCTTGAAGGAAGACTAGAGAGGGGTGATATATTTTTCACTTCATCTATTAGTTTGATATCTCTCTAAGAAACTCAGATATCAGGTGAAACAGATTGAAATAAAAATACCTTTAAAGCCTCCCAGGGTATTTATAAATATATGTCTATTCATAAGACATATTCAAAATAGAAATAGTATACCATAATAAAATATTAGGACTATGCTAAAACAAAAATGGAATTTTTGTCCTTTCAAATGTAATAGCCTTCTAGGGAAACACAATTTAGGTTTGAGAACATAAATTATGTACAACACCCGTCCTGGATAACTGATATCACCTGAGCTATAAAACTGCAGAGCCACCTGGTCCATTCCAGAAAGATTTCCTCCAGAAATTATATTGTTCTTTGAACAGGCAAAGCTTTTACACAAATGAGCTATCTCCAACAAGCTTTCTGTCAAATTTTCTGCCATTGGTACCGTTGTCTTAATTTTACTTAAGTGCGTGCTGGCTAACTTTGAGTCTAAAAAAACAAAAACAAAAACAAAGCATATCTTACATGACAGAATTTAAGCTTGTGAGGAAAACGAGAATAGTGATGATAAGGAGGAGAGAAAAAATGGCCCTCATTTCTAACTTGATTTACCTACTTTGGAAACTTGCTTACTTGCAGCATATGAATGATCTCTATATAAACAGGTTCAGTGAAAGAATGATATCCTGCCAAAGCAAAATTTAGTATAATGATTTGCTTCCACAAAATTGTATTTCAAATAGTTAGGTAGAAGTTGCCTTTATTTGCTCTGCTGACTCAAGTTGGAGGCTACCATATTGGCATGTACTTTTTTCCTTTGATTTTAATCTAATAAGATGTTACCACTAATAAGTAATTACAGACAGTGTATAATAGAGTGAATAATGAAGAAATTAGATTGCTTTTCTTGTAACACTGTGCTTATAGGAAAAAAATTATCTAAAATATGGAAAGTACTTTTAACTCTAAGTCATTTGACTGAATTTCAATGAACATGGGTAAGTTAACAGCTTTATCTGTCCATTCACTTATCCACCCATTTATCAATACATTCATTCATTTATTAAGTATTAATTAAGCACCTGCTACCCCAGGAACTGATTATACAGCCACAAAAAAAATAGAGAAATGCATCTTCTATTCTAGTGGGCCCTTGGTGGTGTTCTAATTCTTAAAACCCTCTTACCTTTAAAATGCATCCTCATTTTATTTATTTTATTTTCCCCCACAAAATGATGAGGTCTTCCAGGGTATAAATCCTATCTTGTGTTTTCTATGATGTTATACATTTAACAAATACTTCCTGGACTAGATTGAATAAAGATCTTTGAAGATGTAGGTGAGGGGAGTTTCAGAGTTAGTCATAGGATGTTAGGTATAGAAGAGACTTGAAGGATCATCAAGCCTATAGAGTTTCAAAATGTATCTGTATAGGGCTGCTTCCAGGGAATGTGGGAGGCTCCACAGAGGAATTATAGCACTGTTATGACCTTCACTGTGCTTCAAGCATAAGATTTGAACTTTCAACCCTTTTATATGTAGCTCATTCCATCTATTAGAAGAAAGAGTTGACAACTTAAAAAGAAAATCATCTGAAACCCACTGATTGGTCCAACACCTCCATTTTTTTAAATTAATTTATTTTTGTTACAGATGTTTCTCCTTTTTTTCCCCATTGACACCCTCCTCCCCATCACCCTCACCCTATCTTCAGCTTTGTTGTCCATGTTCATTGTTCATGCACACATACATATAAGTTCTGTGGTTTATCTACCACCACCACCACCCCCACCCCCCCACCCCCGCCTCTTCTGACGGTTGTCAGTCTGTACCTTACTTCCACGTCTCTGGGTCTACCCTGTTCCTCAGACTGTTATGTTCATTATATTCCACAAATAAGTGAGATCATGTGATATTTGTCTTTCTCTGCTTGGCTTGTTTCGCTTAGGATAATACTCTCCAGGTCCCTCCATGTCATCTCAAAGGATAAGAGATCTTTCTTTCTTACAGCTGCATAGTACTCCGTTGTGTACATGTACCACAATGTTTTCATCCATTCGTCTACTGATGGACACTTGTGCTGTTTCCAGATCTTAACTATTGTAAATAGTGCTGCTCTGAACATGGGGGTACATATATTCTTTCTGATTGGTGTTTCAGGCTTCTTACAGTATATTCCTAGAAGTGGGATCACTGGGTCAAATGGAAGTTCAATTTTTAATTTTTTGAGGTAACACCATAGTGTTTTCCATAGTGGCTGCACCAGTCTGCATTCCCACCAGCAGCATACTAGAGTCCCCTTTTCTCCACAACCTCACCAACAATTGTTGTTTGATGATTTGTTGATGGCGGCCATTCTGACAGGTGTGAGGTGATACGTTACTATTGTTTTAATTTGCATCTCTCTGATGATTAGTGATGTTGAGCACTTCTTCATATGTCTCTTAGCCATTTGTATGTCCTTTTGGGAGAGGTGTCTGTTTAGTTCCTCTGCCCATTTTTTAATTGGGTTCTTTGTCTTCCTTTTGTTGAGTTGTATGAGTACTCTATATATTTTGGAAATGAACCCCTTATCTCGTGTATCATTGGAAGTTATGCTCTCCCATACAGTGGGTTCCCTTTCCATTTTGATGGTTGTTTCTTTCGCTGTGCAGAAGCTTTTTATTTTGATGTAGTCCCATGTGTTCATTTTCTCCTTTGGTTCTGTTGCCTTAGGTGATGTATCAGTGAAAATTCTGCTGCGTATGATGTCCAAAATTTTGTTACCTACAGTCTCTTCTAGGATTTTTATGGATTCACAGGTCACATTTAAGTCTTTTATCCATTTTTACTTTATTTTTGTGTATGGCAACACCTCCATCTTATAGATGTTTTATATAGGCCAAAGAAGGTTAGGTGATTTGTTCAAGGTCACAGATAGAGTTATTAATACTCTCAGGACTTAAACTTTCTAATTTCCATTCTGATATTCTTTTTATGACCTTTTACTCTTACTAGTTCACACCTGTTGTATGACCAACACAATGCTTAACACACAGATGACATAACTGAAAGAAGGAATGTTAAAATAAATTCTGACAGCACTTCATCTCTCCTTGGACATAGCTCAGTGTGTCTCTGCACTTAGCAAAGTGACTGTCACACAGTAAATGCTTAGTAGTGGTAGTTGTACTGGTGGTGGTTATCCATGATTGGTTGTTTTATCTTTCCAGATTAATGCACTTTTACCCTTTTCATGTGTTTTTGTAGTCCTACCCCACCACCATCCCTTCAAACAGTTTTCCTGCTCTTATTCTCTGACTGCAGTCCTTGGGGTGGACTGGATGTGGAAACTGGATGTAACCATAGCTACCACTTAAATGCTTTTAGCTTACATGTTTAATTATACAAAAGTTAACAGTTGTTCTCTTGTCAAGATTAAGAAAGTAAATAAGTGACAGTAAAACATGAGTTGGACTAAAAATGCTTTTGGAGAATTAGGTTGTTTATTGTTTGTTTGATTGTTTTAAAACTTAAGTTTTGTTACTGTATCCTTTTAACTGTGTTGCCATAGATGCAAGTTTTAATTAGTGCTTTTAGCTCTTCCTGTGGTAGCTTCTCTATTTTTTGTGGGTTTAGCTGGTTTCTTTTTACTTTGCCTCCACTGTTGCCTGTTTACTCTGGTTTTCATTTGGTTGCTTTCTCCAGCCTGAATTACCAATATTATTGACAAAGATTTTGGGTTTTCCTCAAGGGGAGGTTACTTAGGATTTCAGTTTTTCACATTTTGCAGACAGGTACTCTACAACCAGTTTTGCCAGAATGTTTCCTCTCTGATACAGATATAAAGACTGCTTTTAAGGAGAGTCTGCTGCCACTGGCCACTGCTGCTACTACTATGGCCAGTGCAGTGGGAGAGAGTGGATTGGCTTTGTGGCCAGACAGAATTGGGTTTGTTTGTTATTCCAGTTTGTTTTTACTTTTGGATGTTGTTCCCTCTTTCTTTTTTTCTTTTAATTGAATTTATTGGTTCACAAAACCATACAGATTTCAAGTGTACAACTCAATATAACATCATCTGCACACTACATCGTGTACCCATCACTCAAAGCAAAGTCTTTATTCGTTCCCATTTATGCCCCCTTTCCTTACCTCCACCTACCCCACTCCCCTTTCTTTCTGGCTATCACCACACTGTTACCTCTTTCTTATTAGCACCCTAATAATAGAAAAAATAATAACAAAAGTTTAGAATTCAGAGGTAGAACTTCAGTCTCCATTGGTTAAAAAAATAGGAACTCCATTTGCAATGTTTAATTTAAGGCTGTTTTACAAGTTTTCTTTGTTCTCCACCTTTGTTTGTTTTTGCTTTTAGGGGTTGACTTTGTTATAGTGAATAATAAGTATATCCTATCCTTGTTCATCATTTTTGTATAGGTAGATTTTCATAGAGTAGTGTATCTATTGTAGTGTACATTTTGATATTATGTATTGAGAGTTTATAATCCATCCTTTTCAGATGTTCATTTTTATTTGATGACATTGATAAATAGAATTATCTTATATTTAGATATTCTAACCATATTTAATTGTAATTATTGTGCAGTTATCATTTTTAAAGTCTAGATGTTTGGTGAAACCTGGACTAGTTTCATTACTTCCAGATAGAGGGTGACCAAGCTATTTTTAGAAGAGATTTGAAACTGGGGTTATTTGATGATTTTAAGGTATGAAACTATGACTGAGTTAAAAACTTGGGTGGTTATCAGAATAAAAACTGAATTTCTACCCAAGCATAATGCTGAAACTAAGGTTTACTTAGAGTGCCTTTTATCTTTAACACAATAGAATTCTTAAACATTATATAATGTAAAACAGTAGTTTGCATTTATCATATCCAGTCAACACATGTATTATCTATGAACCTTTATCTTAGGAGTTAATTAGTTTCACAATAGCTGGTTTAAATGTGTTCTCTTACAATTCAAGATTTTATACTGTTGATGTAAATAGATTATTCATTAATACGTGTGTCTGGGTTAGGCAGAAGAAGAGGCAGCTGTCTAGGTTTTAATCCTGATTTTTCTATGGATCCTTTGTGTTCTGGCTTTTATTTCTTAGAGTCACCTAATAAATACCACTCTGCTAATGCATCTGCTTAACTACTTTTTGTAATTGTACTCAAGGAAACATCTATCACAAATGAAATTAATATCTAAATGCTCTCTCTATGCTGGAGAATACTATATTTTTACAAACTTAAGATATTTTTAAATACCACATTCAAATAGAAGCTACCGGCTACATACACAATAAGAAATTATGCTTGTATATTAATATACATGGACAATCAAGGACAGACTCAGGGGTTCCTCAAAACAATCTTGTTTATATTTATTTATTCATAGATCTTCAGTATGTCAGGCCTATAAATTGATATAGTATAAAATGCACTTTATCCTCCTTTAAACTACACTTCAGTGCAAACCTCACTTTGAGTACTCCACAGAGATTCGTCTTCAAACCATATGTGAAAACCCACTTCTTTCTAAATATAAACAATATAAGCCACCCTTTTTAGAATATTTTTAGGGACCTTCATACCTCTTATTTATTAAGTTTTCCTGAATTTGGCCTCAGGTCTTTAAAATATTTCAAGAATGTTCTCTAATTTACTTTTGTCTTGAAACTCTACTTCCTCAATGGGGACAGTGACTTGTTGGACATAAGTCTCAGCCTTCTGGTTTTGAATTATGGATTTCCTTCCTATGCCTTCCTCCCACAATACAAAGATTAGCAATTTTAAGCTTTAAGGATGAACACTATGCCAGTATTCAAATTTATAAGAGAAATAAAAAGCAAGTCTGCATGAAGTTTGGTGGTACACTGATACCCAACTTTATTTTTTTAAATGTGTTTCTGAGGGGAAGGGTGTGTGGAAGGATGAAGAGGGTAAAGGAGGTTCAATATGTGGTGACAGAAGGAGACTAAACTATAGTTGGTGAACACAATGCAATATAAAAGTTATATAGTACTGTGCACTTGAAACTTATATAAAGTTATTAACCAATGTCACCTCAATAAATTTAATAAAAAGGGGTTGAGGAAAAGAAAAACCTCATAGACACACACAACACATGGTGATTATGAGAGGGGAAGATGGGTTAGGGTAGGTAAAAGAGTGTATAATGGGGATGGAAGGGGAGGCTTCACTTTGGGTGGTGAACATACAATACAATATACATATGATGTATTATAGAATTGTACAACTGAAACATATATAATTTTATTAACCAATGTCACCCCAATAAAATTAAAAAGTGTGTTTCTAAGAAACTGAATAGGTAAATACCATATTTAAAACAAAATCTTGCTTTTTGAAAAAAATGTCAGCAGAGTGAATGGAATTTACACAGACTGTCTCCCAGGACCAAACTGGAATTACAACTAAAATAAATTCAAATCATCATGAAAAACCAACTCAAAAGCAGATGGAAAGAACCCTCATAACCAGGGATGGGAAGAGGACCCTAAATCGAAACTGGTAGGAACTGCGGAGGTGCAAGAGGGCGGGCTGGGAGCCCATGGACAACAGTTGAGGGCTGTTTTAGCTGTGAGCAGTTCCCTCTGAGAAGCTGGGGGTTAAAACACCAAGCCACCTTTACGGCACAGATTGTGGCTCCCCAGAACAGAGGGGCAGACTCCCAACACAGAGTGGTGGGACAGGGAAAGTCACCCGCATAACACCTGGCTGAGAACACCAGAGCTGAGGCTTTGTCCAGGAAGGAGAGGCGCAGGGGAAAAGGCATCACCCTGAAGGGCCAGAGCACTAAATAGCTACAGCTACTCAACTTGGGCTCCAGCAGAGGGTGGGCAGACTGGACTAGAATTGTGTGAAGAGAGTCGGGGGTTTGTGGCTCAGGGGACAGAGCTGAGAAGGAGGACGCTGGGAGTTTTGTGCTGAATCACTCCGTCATAGGACAGTAGACATATTAATCAAAGATCCCCTTCCCAGAGCCCTGGGGAGAGGCAATGGCCCCTCCAGCAGGAATTTAACACCACCAGGCCAGGCCAGAGAAATGCAAATTGAGGCTCATTAACAGCTAGAGACTACCAGTAAGCAAGGAAGGAGGAAAAAGCCATTGCCCTGTACACCTGAGAGATTTTTTTTATTCAGCTGAGGTCTAAAACCTGAAGCTCATAAAGAAACTGAGACTAACAGCCTGCAGGTGAAAGCTAGAGGATAACTGAACCTTTGCTTGGCCTGCAAGTCTGCCCAGGAAAGTAAGACTTGACAGTGGTGTTTAACATGGGTCCTCCCACACACTCATCTAAACCCAGTAGAAGGAGGCACACTCATCCACACCCAGTACAGGGAGGCACCAACACCCTCAAGGAAAATTTGGCAGGCTCCAAATTACACTGTGACAGCCAAAATAGTGAAGCACAGAAACAAATTTCAAATAAAAGAAGAGGAGAATTCTACAGAAGAAGAGATAAATGAATTGCAATAAAGCAAGATATCAGAGGTAGAGTTCAGAGTAATGATTAAGAGGAAGCTCAACAGCATGAGGAAAGAGCTCAAGCACATGAGTAAAGATATAGAAACATTGAAAATCAACCAATTGGAAATGAAAAACCACCAAGCAGAAAAGAAGATTGACATAGCAGAAATAAAGAACATGTTGGAAGGAATAACCAGCAGAGTAGAAGAAGCCGAGTATTGGAACAGTGAATTAGAAGACAGTAGAAAAATATCACACAGAGTACCAAAAAGGAAAAACAGTTATAAAAGAGGAGTACAGCTTAAGAGAACTGTGGGACAACATGAAACGTAAGAACATCCGCATAATAGGAGTTCCAGAAGAAGAAGAAAATGAGCAGGAGATAGAGAATATATTTGAAGAAATAGTGACAAAATTTTCTTAATTTGGTGAAGGAAAAAGTCATAGAACTCCAGAAGCACAGAGAGCCTCAAGTAAAAAGATCATAAACAGGCCCACACCAAGACACATCATAATTAAAATGCCAAAAATTGAAGACAAAAAAGAGAATTCTAAAAGCAGCAAGAGATAAACAAAAGGTTACCTACAAAGGAACCCCCATTAGGCTATCAGTTGACTTCTCAACAGAAACACTACAGGCCGGAAGGAA
This sequence comes from Molossus molossus, assembly GCF_014108415.1. NCBI lineage: Eukaryota > Metazoa > Chordata > Mammalia > Chiroptera > Molossidae > Molossus > Molossus molossus. The sequence goes on along the minus strand of NW_023425355.1, from coordinate 64,053,200 downwards.
ATGGCATTAAGTAATCAAGGTAATGAAAAACAAGGATCCGAATCCAAGATTACTCTATACAGCAAGGCTATCATTCAAAATGGAAGGTGAAATAAAGAGTTTCCCAGCAAAAAATATAAAATAAAATAAGGGCCCTGGCCGGTTTGGCTCAGCGGTTAGAGCGTCCGCCTGCGGTCCAGAGAGACCCGGGTTCGGTTCCCGCTAAGGGCATGTACCTAGGTTGCAGTTTGTCCCCGGCCCTGGTTGGTCGTGCGGGTGGCAGCCACTCGATGTTTCCCTCTCTCTCTCTTCCTCTCTCTCCCTCCCACTCTGTCTGTACAAAAAATGGAAAAATGTCCTCGGATGAGGATTAAAAAAATAAAAAAATAAAAAAATAAATAAAATAAAATAAGGGAATATATTAGCACCAAATGAGCACTGCAAGAAATGATAAAAGAACTGCTGTAATAAGTAGAGAAATATAACTATAATAAACAAAAGTGGCAATAAATAAGGACATATCAATAATAACCTTAAATGTAAATGGATTAAGCATTCTGATCAAAAGACACAGAGTAGCTGAATGGATGAGAAAGCATGACTCAAATATATGTTGTTTACAACAGACCCACCTCACAAGAAAAGACTCAAATAGGTTGAAAGTGAAGGAATGGAAAAAATTTTCCAAGCAAACGGAAAGGAAAAAAATTGGGGTTGCAATACTCATATCTGATAAAATAGACTTCAAAATGAAGTCCATAACTTGAGATAAAGTAGGCCAGTACATAATATTAAAAGGATCAATCAAAAAGGAGGATATAACCTTGGTAAACATATAGGCACCCAATATAGGAGCACCAAAATATATTTAAAAACTTCTGCAGGACTTCAAAGGAGAAATCAACAGCAGTACAATCACAGTGGGAGGCTTCAACACCCCGCTGACATCACTGGATAGATCTTCTAGACAAGAAATTAACAAGGAAACAGAGACTCCAAATAATGCACTAGATCAAATAGATTTAATAGATATCCACAGAAAATTACACCCCAAAACTGCAGAATTCATTTTCTTCGGAAGGCTACATGGGACATTCTCAAAGACAGACCACATATTAGCACACAAACTAAGTCATTCCAAGGTTTAGATTATTGAAATCATATCAAGCATCTTCATAGATCACAATGACATAAAACTAGAAATCAATTACAAAAATACACTCAAAAACATTCAAGCACGCGAAGGCTAAATAGCATGTTATTAAACAATGAATGGGTTACCAAGCAAATAAAAAAATAAATAAATAATTTTGCTGGAAACCAATGAAAATGAACACACAACACAAAATCTATGGGGCACGACAAAAGCAGTCCTGAGAGGGAAGTTCATGGCCCTACAGGCCTACCTCAAGAAAAAAGAAAAATTCCTAATTGACTATCCAACCCTACAACTTAATGAACTATAAATTAAACAAAATGAAAAACCCAGAGCAAGTAAAAGGAAAGAAATAGTAAAGATCAGAGCAGAAAAAAATGACATAGAGTAAAAAAACAATAAAAAAGATCAATGAAACAAAGAGAGAGGACCCCCCCCCAAAAAAAAAAAAAAAAAAAACCCACAATATCAGAAACAAAAGAGGAAAAGTAACAACTGACACCATAGAAATACCAAGGATTATTTAAAAATATTTTGAACAATTATACAGCAACAAATTGGACAACTTAGAAGAAATCATCAGATTCCTAGAATCACACAGTCTCCCAAAAATGAAGAGGGAAGAGATCAAAAACTTGAACAGACCAATAACAACTAAGGAAATTGAAGATGTAATCAAGAAACTCCCAGGAAAGAAAAGCCTGGGCCTGGAAGGCTTCACAGGGGAGTATTACCAAACATTCAAAGAAAAACTAAACCCATTCTCCTCAAACTCTTCCAGATAATTCTAATTCCAAACCAGATAAAGGCACTACAAAGCAAGAAAACTACAGACCCATATCCCTAAGCAACAAAGATGCAAAATTCATAACAAAATATTAACAAATCGGATCCAGCAATACATCAAAAAATTATTCACCATGGCCAGGAGGGATTCATTCCAGGGACACAAGGCTGCTACAGTATTCACAAATCAATAAAGGTGATACACCACATAAACAAAATGAAAGATAAAAATCATATGATCATATCAATAGGAGCTAAAAAAAAGCATTTGACAAAATCTAGCAACCATTTCTGATAAAAACGTTCAGGAATGTGTGAATAGAGCAATCATATCTCGACATAATAAAGGCCAGATATGAAAAACCTATAGCTGACATCATACTCAATGAGCAAAATCTAAAAGCATTTCCCTTAAGAACAGGAACAAGACAGGGATGCTAACTTTGGTCCCTCTTATTTGACATAGTATTGGAAGTCTTACCCACAGCAATCAAACATGAGAAAAAAATAAAAGGGATCCAAATTGGAAAGGAGGAAGTGAAACTGTCATTGGAAGATGACATGATATTGTACTTAGAAAACTCTAAAGACTCCATCAAAAATCTACCAAATTTAAAACATAAATTTGGCAAAGTAGCAGGATACACAATTAACATGAAGAAATCTATGGCATTCTTATACACCAATAATGAACTCAGAGAAAGAGAAAGTAAAAAAACAATCCCATTTACCATTGCAGCAAAAAAAATTAAGATACTTAGAAGATATAAAAAAGTGGAAGCACATACCTTGTTCATGGATTGGAAGAATTAACATCATTAAAATGTCCATATTACCCAAAGCAATCTATATAGATTCAGTGCAATCCCCATCAAAATACCAGTGACATACTTTACAGAACTAGAACAAATACTCCAAAAGTTCATATGGAACCAAAAAGACCACTAATAGCCACAGGAATCTTGAAAAATAAGAAAAAAGTAGGAGGGAACACAAAACTGGTTATTAGGTTATACTACAAAGCCATTGTAATCAAAATAGCCTGGTACTGGCATAAGAACAGGCATATAGATCAATGGAACACAACAGAGAACCCAGAAATTGACCCATGACATAATACTCAATTAATATTTGGCAAAGATGGCAAGAGCATATCATGAAGTAAAAACAGCCCCTTTAATAAACAGTGTTGGGAAAATTGGACAGCTGCATGCAAAACCAATGACACTAGACCACCAACTTACACTGTACACAAGAGGAAACTAAAAATGGATAAAAGACTTAAAAATGAGACTAATGAATCCATAAAAATCCTAGAAGAAAATGTAGCAACAAAATTCCAGACATTACATGGAGCAGAATTTTCACTGATACAACGCCTAAGGAAAGAGAAACAAATGAAAAAATGAACACATAGGCCTACATCAAACTAAAAAGTTCATGCACAGCAAAAGAAACAAGCATCAGAATGGAAAGGAAACCCCCTATATGGGATTTCATAATTGCCAATGGTACATCAGGTAAGGGGTTAATTTCCAAAATAAACAGAGTGCTCATACAACTCAACAAATGGAAGACAAAGAATCCAATTAAAAATGGGCAGAGGACTTAAATAGACACTTCTCCAAACAGGACATACAGATGGCCAAGAGACATATGAAAAAAATGTTCAACATCACTAATCATCAGGGAGATGCAAATTAAAAGGACTAGTAGGTATCAACTGACACCAACCAGAATGGCTGCCATCAACAAATCATCAAATAACAAGTGCTGTCAGGGGTGTGGAGAAACAGAGAATTTTGTACACTGCTGGTGGGAATGTAGACTGATGCAGCCACTATGGAAAACAATATGGTGTTTCCTCAAAAAATTAAAAATTGAACTGCCATTTGACCCAGTGATTCCACTTCTAGGAATATATCATAAGAAGCCTGAAACACCAATCAGAAAAAATATATGTACCCCTATCTTCATAGCTGCACTATTTACAATCGCTAAGATCTGGAAACAGCTCATGTGTCCATCAAGGAATGAGTGGATAAAAAAGTGGTACATATACACAATGGAATACTATACAGCTATAAGAAAGAGAAATCTCTTATCCTTTGAGATGACATTGATGTACCTGAAGAGTATTATGCTAAGTGAAGTAAGCCAATCAGAGAAAGACAAGTGTGACATGATCTCACTTATTTATGGAATATAATGAAGAAAATTAACTGATGAACAAAATAGTCCCAGAGACATAGATGTAGGTTTTTGACTGACAAACTTCAGAGGAGGGGCGCTTGGTGTCAGAAGAGGTAAACCCAATAACATATGCATATATGCATAACCAATGGACATATACAGGTGTGGCGTGGTGGGGGCTGGGCAGGATTGGGAAGTTGGTGTGAAAAGGTAGGAAAAGGAGAAATATGTGTAACAGAAATAAATTAATGAAAAAATACTTAAATGTGCAGTGTTTTCTTGGGATTATAAAATATTTCTATGTGGAATACAAAAATATTGCTCCTATAATACAGATAAGTGCTCCTAACTTCTCTTATTTGTAGATTTGACATGGGTGGGAATAATTGATTTTCTTAAAATAGGGCACACCTATACTTTGTAACCTCACATAGAGTTGATCAAGGAATGACCTCTTTTTAAAGCCTGATTTTTCAACCTGATCACATGGTTTCTTCCCACTTTGTTAGCCCAGTGGCTCAGGTATATTTTCCTGCCCCCAGATATCTGCTTAGCTATCATATGTACATATATCAAAGATAATTATATATTTATATATTTATATGTGAGATATAGTAGTAATTTGTATATAAGTCCTATAAACATGATTTTACCTATTTGTCCAAGTTCCATGGTCTTCAAGACCAGCAGACACAGTCCATATTACTAGGGTTTTCTATTTTTTTCTCTATGTTGCTGTTTATTCTAAGTATTTTTATTTTGCTTCTTAACCTTTTACATGACATATGTACTCTATTCACTACTAAGGTATAACCACATCTGAAGTGAAATTACATCTTATTTAACAGTATTGAAAATGCTATTGGTTTTATTTAGAATGAAAAATGGATATTCATTCTCCTTTCTTTTATTGCACTGAAAGAGTTTAACCCATCTCCAATGTTGGCAAGGATAATGTTTCCTTTGATTTGTTTTTAAAAGGATATGCACTAGTAATCTTATTTTGGCTTTTTATTTTCCCCCTTGCTATTCTGCCCCTTGGCTTTTTTTGTGCTCTATGTGGAAGAATGCACCTGAGCTTTTCTGTGCTTCTACTTTTGCCATGATATGTAGAATAGTTTATGGAGAAATACATCAGCTGCCTGCTGTGCATTTAAATTCTCCACTTTTCTGCTGCATTTATATGTAGAAACTGAAAGACAAATAGATGAACACAGGGCCATTTTTGTCAGTGAAAGTTTTGGGAGGCATACATTACCAAGCACGTATATCATTAAATATGAGTTTAATATCTGGAACAAAAGTGGCAGTACATCAACTTTGTCTACAGAGGAGAAAAGGGGTCACTATTTATGAGAACTAAATGGAAGTGTATCCTTCCTTATCAGTCAAAGAAATGAAGAGATGAGAATTGGTCTTTTAGGCCATCTGGTTCCTGCCTCAGGGACCAGCAGAGGATTGGTACTTTCATTATTATTTCTTAGTGCTGGTTATTTTTGTTACATATTTCCATAGTTTTGCAGTAACTTCAAATGCTTCTGCAACATAGTTCTTCCACTTCTCTTGACCAGAAAAGTTCAGGTTGTATCTTGTTTCAAAGGAGATGTTTCTTTTTCAACTTTTGAAAAGCCTTATTCCACCAAACTATTTTAAGTTACTGGGATTTGACCTTTTTAAGATAACTTGTCTACTTGGCCCTATCTAACATTTTCCTTACCTTTTTTGTTTTGTTTTTCTTATTCTGAGTGTTTTAAACAATTTTAGGAATTGTATTACCTTAGCAGTGGTTCTCAACCTTCCTAATGCCGCAACCCTTTAATACAGTTCCTCATGTTGTGGTGACCCCCAACCATAAAATTATTTTTGTTGCTACTTCATAACTGTAACTTTGCTGTTATGTCTTATGCGACCCACGTGAAAAGGTCGTTTGACCCTCAAAGGGGTCACGACCCACCGGTTGAGAACCGCTGCCTAATAGTAATTTAACATCTTAAAATTAGACCATTGAAACCAACTATCATTTTTCACAAAGGATGGAGATGGGAAGGGTAGGATATATAGGAATTGCTTCACTGTATCTCCTTTTCTTCTCCATCTTCCCCTCTTTCCCTCCCTCCTTCCTTCCCTCTTACACACACAAACACACACGCACGTGCACCTATGCACACACATTGGCCTTATGTCAAACCAGATATTTACAGTGCCATTTGGATGGGGCTGTGCATGTAGGGAAGGGGGTGGAGGACCTGGAGTGAGGTTTGGGACATGAGAATCAGATATGGTATGGAAGCAGTGAATCAGAGAATTTTCAAGTCATGACCACAGCGAACATTTCCTTAGTTATACAAATGAGAAAAAGGAGGCTCATGGAGTTAATGTTTAAATTGGCTGACTTTCTGGAACCCACTGTTTTGTTTCCTACACCAAGCTGAAGACAAAGATTATGGGGATTAAGAGTACAATATCAAAGCCCTGGATTTGCCATCTGTCCACTTATTCATTCAGTTAATTAACATGTATTTATTGACCAGATGTGATATGCCAGATACTATAATAGGTGTTCAGTATACCATATTGTCCCTGACCTCAAGGAGCTTTTAGTTTACTCACCAAACTCTAGTGGGAAATAGATAATCAGAGAAGTAAACAATAATAACACAGAATTATATATTTCCATAACACACATAGGAGGCTAGCAGAGCATATAAGATGTACTCCCTAACCTAGCTTTAGGTGGCTAAGGATAGCTTCCCAGTAGAGGTTATCTGGGCCAAGGTGGGACAGAGTATTCCAGGCTAATGTTAAAGTATATGCAAATCCCCAAGACAGGAATTGAAAATGGTTGAGTATGGCTAGACAATTTAGCCTAGTTAAGGGTTGGAGGAAAGGGTGATTAAGGGCTTGATTAAGGGGACTGTAGTGTATAGACCGTAGAGATAAGTAGGAGCCAGGTCATAAGGGATCTTATTTACTATGTCAGGGAATTTGAAGTTCTGTGGTCTAACAGCAATAAAGAAGTCACTGAAGAATTTTTAAGTCAAGGTGTAGCATGGTCATATTTTTCTTTTAAAAGGGTCACTCACTCTTTCCATGACTGAAGAGTTGATTGGAGACAGAAAGACATGTGAGGAGGCTGTTGTAGTAATCTACCTGGACTGAGAGAATGGTGGTTGAGATGCAGCAAAGGATTCACATTTGAGACAGGAAGTAGAGTTCATAGGTCTTGGTTACTGGATGTGGAGAATGAAGGAGAAAGAAAAATGTGCATAACTCCCAGGCTTTTTGACTGAGCAGTTAGGTGGTTTGTTTGCCATTTACTGACATGGAGAACCTAAGAGAAAGAACAGGATTATTGAGTAAAGATAATAGGTTAAGTTTGAGGTACCCTTGGGATGCCAAGACTGAGAACAATTTGGATTGAAGATATACATATCAGAGTTATCAGCATATATAAAGATTTGATTTGAAGTCACAGGATCACCCAGAGCCAGTATGAGTGACCTGCCCTTAGCCTTTATTTGGCCTTAGACTCCTTTAGGTATCTGACAACTATACTCTCTCCCCATAAAATGTACATATGTAATTCTGCCTACAGTTTTAGAAGGTTCATAGACCTCTTAAAGCACATCTGTGAACCCTTATGATGCTTATATTAAGAACCTTGGTGTGGAATAGAAGAAAAGAGAAATAAAAATGAAATACTAGGATTTAATAAATGGGTATAGGAAGAGAAGTCCATGAAGGAAACTGAGAAATGGAAACCAGATAGGTAGGGGGTACCACAGAAGGCAAGGGAAGAGTTTCAAAAAAGCTTGAATGGTCAGCAGAGTTAAGTGCTGCAGAGAGAAAAAGTAAGATAAGGACCGAAAAGGTAGCACTGGCTTTAGCAACAAAGAGTGTCAGTGACGTTTGCAAGGGTCATTTCATTAAAATGCTGTGGGCAGAACCTAGAATGCAATGATATAAGAAGTGGATGAGAAGAGAGGAAGTGGAAACAGCAAGTACTGGCCACAAGTTTCCAAGAGGGTTGGGTGGGGGTGGGGGGGCTTGTCTTTTGTTCATTTAAGGCTGAACTGAGGATGTTAAGGGTCTTCCAGTATTTTCTTTAAATTTGTCATGCCATTTTCTGATTTCTTACCATTAAAAAAGGACAAGTAAACCAAAGAAATCAGGTCCACAAGAAATGGAGTTTCACGTATTTCCAGTGCTTCTGTCTGACATTAATAAACAATGAATTGTACTTTTAAATCCCCACAATTCCATATCTCTTTCTCAACTTTACTTAAAGTGTCTATCTACCCAGAATCCGCAATGCCTCAGGCAGAAATAAATTATCACTATATGTGTATTCAGGTCATCCTGGCTAGGGATGAGAGAGGCAGTAAGGCTGGCTTTAGACCCTTGATTGATGATCCAGCTTTGTAATATCCAGCTTAGTACTTATGGGGGCTTTGTTTGCATGTGTGAACTTTAGTTAAGCTTTGTCATAGGTTTTCCAAAACAGCTGGGGCTTTTGGTCTATGAAGACATTAATTTGCATCTCCAGGGGCTATGCAAAAATCAAACTGGGAAAGAGGGCATAAGAAGTGAATTTCTTTGTGTGAATCCCAGCTCCCTGTTAACTGTTTAATTGAGGAGGAGAAGAAGAGTCCTATGACAATTACTGAAATAGGGATGCACTATTATCTTCTGCTTGATGTATTCTTACTTCGTGTATGTATGCTAAGAAAAACAATAAACCCTGTCTCTCCTAAGAAGGACCTGTTTTGTTGACATTCTACAGAAATGTACACTCATATTTCACAGTTCCTGTTGTTTTAAAGGAAGGCTTAGCCCTGGCCGGTTTGGCTTAGCGGTTAGAGTGTTGGCCTGTGGACCAGAGAGTCCCGGGTTTGGTTCCCACTAGGGGTACATACAAAAAACAAAACAAAAAAAAAAGAAGAAGGCTTAATGTTGGTGGTGATTGGTGGTGATGGTTGTTCATTTAAACTTTGGTCTTCTTTTCTTACCATCTTCTGTGTAATGGCCTCTATCTAAGTCATAGTTCAAGGATAACAGCAAGGATCCCACCTGGGAAAAGCAGAGTAATGTCATAGGCATTTGGAAATTCTGCTATTTCTTCCCCTCTAGCCACCAAGAAAATTATTGGAAGATGTGTCATCATGGAAGCATGTTGTCATGTTGGAGTGAATTAATGATTAGAAGTGAGCCTGGACCTAATCTAACTGAAGAATGCCAAAATATAGAAAACAGAGGTTTTTGAAGTTTTCTTGTTTTCCTGTGTGCTGCCTTTTTAGTCTATGGAGAAATAGGTGATAGCAAATAGAATATACTCTGCAAAATACAATAGAAACTCCTACCCCGTGTCTGTGTGTATGTGTGTGTGTGTGTTTGTGTGGTATGTGTGCCTGTGTACACATGCACACGTGATTTACTAAACTCTCCTAACATTTAGGAGCATCCTCATAGAAGGAAAGAATCATGCTTTCCTCTAAAACAATACTATGATGCCACTGTCAGAGTCCAAGTAGCAGGATTCATAGCCATGATTCAATATGGTGTTTCTTGACTTAGAAGCCAAAAAAACTCACAAGTTTCATCAGTGTTTCATGGGACATTTTTCATTAATAAATATAACCAGTAATATTGATCCTTAAGACTTCAGTTGGATACGTTTAGCTATAGATTTTGTATAAGCAGAGTAAGAGCTTTAATAGACTGTTTTCTTAAAGGATTGTATAAAAGAGTATAGCCTATCTGAAAGATTAGCTTGTACATGGAAACCTCTTATAAACCAATAATTTTATATGCACTAGGGGCCAAAAGCATTGCTTTACAGTCGTTTTGACTACTACCTGAACAGTTAAATTAACAACATTTGTAAACATGATTAGTGTATAATTACTGATACAAAGTCATTAGTGATGTATGTTTGCAGGCATGCTCATAGCATATTACTAAGTTGAACTGTGTATACTCAAAGTCAAGTTCCAAGCCATTTCTTATGGTTAATACATTATAAACGGTTTTGTTCCAGTGCAGCTCTCTCTGTTGTAATAATTATAAATGTTGAACTCTTCCCTTCATCTTTGATATATAATGATAATCTTTGTAAAACACAATTTAATTAACTACTTTGAAATTATATAAGCAAGAGGTCGGGAGCAGTGTTCAACTGTTTCAGTTCTCTGTTAAAATTTTAAAATTTGTTTAAAAATCCCATTCTGTCTGGGCTATTCCTCAGCAGTAACTGATTTAAAAAGGCAATTGTGGTGTGGGAAAATAGTTTTTTTTGTTTTTTTAAAAATTAGACTTAGGCTACAAAATAGAACCACACATTATTGGACCCAGAAGTGATATTAAAATTTAATCCAACCATCTCATTTTATAGATGAGGAAACTATGATCTAAATAGCACAAATGAATTTATCCAGGATCATATACTATTAGTGGCATAGACAGGGCTCTGTCTCAAGTTTCATGAATCTTGTGATCTCAGTATTCCATATTACCTCCAGAAAATTGGAAAGGTGGCCTCTAGCTTTATACTTTCAAAGTATACTTTCTACCTGTCTGCATGCCTGGAGATAGTTAATCAGTACCAACCAACAAGATTAAAGTTATCTTTTCATTTTAGTAGTTTGCTTTGGAAAGCAACCACATAAAATGGATTGCAAGAGACACTTTGACAGTAATACCCCTCAATATATGTGGCAGAAATTAGATTCTCTGCATTATGTATGCATCACAACGTGCTAAGAAAGCTGATTCTTGGGATAGAGCTACTGGAGCAGACTAGTACAATTGCTCTGATTCAATAAGTAATTTGAAGTTTTGATGGGATCCATCACTCATTAGCCTATGGGCCAGGAAAAATGAAATCAATGAGCAAAATAAAAATAAAAATCATGGTGATAAGAGAGTGTATCTAATCCCTGTCTTGCCCACATATGCCTTTAGCTGAGCTGTACCTTCCTAAGATTAAAGAATCTTAATTTTGAAGTCCCACTCTACTCTGCATGGCATACTTGGGTCACACATTTGGAATAAGACTTTCCATTCCCTATTCTACATTTTAAGAAAGACACTTGACAAAATGAAGTAAAACAAAGATGATTAGAGACTAGAAAACCCTATCATATAAAGAAAAGTTAGAAAGCGGTTTTTTTAATACCTGGGAAAGGGAAAACTTAGCCATGTCGAAGGGGATGGGAACTGATATATTTTTAAGTACCTACTGTGTGCACTTTGCATATATTATCCCGTTCCATCCTCTGTTGCCTACATTTTCTTCTAGGATTTTTATGGATTCATGAGTCACATTTAAGTCTTTTATTCATTTTGAGTTTATTCTTGGGTATGGTGTCAGTTGATGGTCTAGTTTCATTTTTTTTTTTTTTCTTGTAGCTGTCCAATTTTCCCAACACCATTTATTAAAGAGGCTGTCTTTACTCCACTGTATGCTCTTGCACCCTTTGTCAATATTAATTGAGCATATTGTCTTGGGTTCATTTCTGGGTTCTCTGTTCTGTTCCATTGATCTCTCTGCCTGTTCTTGTGCCAGACCAGGCTGTTTTGATTACAGTTGCTTTGTAATATAACCTGAAATCTGGCAATGTGATCCCTCCAACTTTCTTCTTTTTTTTTCAAAATTGTGTGGCTATTCGGGGTCTTTTTTGGTTCCATATGAACTTTTGAAGTATTAGTTCTAGTTCTGTGAAGTATGTCGTTGGTATTTTGATGGGGATTGCATTGACTCTATAGATTGCTTTGGGTAGTATGGACATTTTAATGATGTTAATCCTTCCAAACAGTGAAGAAGGTATGCACTTGCACTTTTTTATATCTTCCTCTATTTTTTTTTTCAATGACCTGTAGTTTTCTGTGAATAGGTCTTTTATTTCTTTGGTTAAGTTTATTCCTAGGCATCTTAATTTTTTTGTTGCAATGGTAAATGGGATTGTTTTTTTAGTTTATCTTTCTGTGATATCATCATCAATGTATAAGAATGCCGTCAATTTCTTGATGTTAATTTTGTATCCTGCTACTTTGCCAAATTCATTTATTAAGTCTAGTAAATGTTTGATGGCGTCTTTGGGGTTTTCTACGTATAGTATCATGTCATCTGCGAATAATGACAGTTTCATTTCCTCCTTTCCCATCTGGATCCCTTTTATTTTTTCTTCCTGTCTGATTACTGTGGCTAAGACTTCCAGTGCTATGTTAAATGAGAGTGGCGAAAGTGGGCATCCCTGTCTTGTTCCCGTTCTTAAAGGAAATGCTTTTAGTTTTTGTCCATTGAGTATGTTGTTGCCTGTAGGTCTTTCATATATGGCCTCTATTATGTTGAAATACGATCCCTCTATTCCCACATTGCTGAGCGTTTTTATCAGAAATGGGTGCTGGATTTGTCGAATGCTTTTTCAGCATCTATTGACATGATCATATGATTTTTACCTTTAATTTTGTTTATGTGGTGTATCACATTTATTGATTTGTGAGTATTGTACCAGACTTGCATCCCTGGGATGAGTCCCACTTGGTCATGGTGAATAATTTTTTTGATGTATTGCTGGATCTGAATGCTAGTAGTTTGTTCAGGATTTTGGCATCTTTGTTCTTCGGGGATATTGGCCTGTAGTTTTCTTTCCTTGTAGTGTCTTCTTCTGGTTTTGGAATTCGAATTATGCTGTCCTCATAAAAGGAGTTTGGAAGTTTTCTTTTTTATGATTTTTTTCAAATAGTTTGAGGAGAGTTGGTATCAGTTCTTCTTTGAATGCTTGATAAAATTCCCTCGTGAAGCCGTCCGGGTATGGGTTTCTGTTTTTTTGGGAGAGTGTTGATTACTTCTTCAAATTCTTTTGTTGTTATTCATCTATTCAAGTTTTCTATCTCTTCCTGGTTCAGTTTTGGAAGGCTGTGTTTCTAGAAATTTGTCCATATCTCTTAGATAGTCAAATTTGTTGCCGTATAATTGTTCCTAATATTTCTTAACAATCCTTTGTATTTCTGTGGTGTCAGTTATTATTTCTCCTCTTTCATTTCTGATTTTGTGTATTTGGGTTCTCTCTCTCTGTTTCTCAGTGAGTCTAGCTAAGGGTCCATCAATCTTGTTTATCTTTGCAACGAACCAGCTCTTTGTTTCATTGATCCTTTGAATTTTTTTTTCTGTTCTCCATGTCATTTATTTCTGCTCTGATCTTTACTATTTCCTTCCTTCTACTTGCTCAGGGGCTTTCTTTTTGTTTGCTTTCTAGTTCTTTAAGATGTGAGCTTAGATAGTTTATTAGAAATTTTTCTTGTTTCTTCAGGTCGGCCTATAGTGCTATGGACTTCCCTCTCAGAACTGCTTTTGCTGCATCCTATAGAGTTTGTGTTGTTGTGTGTTCATTTTCATTGGTTTCCAGGAAGTTTTTAATTTCTTCTTTGATCTCCATCGTAACCCATTCATTGTTCAATAACATGCTATTTAGCCTCCATGTGTTCAAATGTCTTTGCATGTTCTTGTTGCTGTTGATTTTTAGTTGCATGCCATTGTGATCTGAGAAGATGCTTGATATGATTTCAATCTTCTTGAACTTTAGAGACTTAGTTTGTGCCCTAACATGTGGTCTATCTTTGAGAATGTCCTATGTGCACTTGAGAAGAATGTGAATTCTGTAGTTTTGGGGTGTAATTCTCTGTAGATATCTATGAAATCTATTTGATGTAGCGCTTAATTTAGAATCTGTGTTTTGTTGTTAATTTTTTGTGTAGAGGATCTATCCAGTGATGTCAGTGGGGTGTTGAAGTCCCCTGCTATGATTGTATTGCTGTTGACTTCTCCTTTGAAGTCCTCCAAAAGATTTTTAATATATGTTGGTGCTCCTATATTGGGTGCCTATATGTTTACCAAGGTTTTACCTTCCCGTTGGATAGATCGTTTCCATATTATGTAATGGCCTTTTTTGTTTCTAGTTATGGCCTTTATTTTGAAATCTACTTTATCAGATATGAGTATTGCTACCACAGGTTTTTTTTTTCTTTCCATTTTCTTGAAAGATTGATTTCCATCCCTTCACTTTCAACCTATGGGAGTCTTGTTGTGAGGTGAGTCTCCTGTAAAGAACATATATGCGAGTTATGCTTTCTCATTCAGTCATCTACTGTGTCTTTTTCTCGGATCATTCAAGCCATTCACATTTAAGGTGATAATTGATATGTATTTATTTATTGCCATTTTTGTTTAGTGTGGTTTTATTTTTCTTTCTATTTCTTCTAATTATAGCAGTCCTTCTAGCATATCTTGCAGTGCTGTTTGGTGTTAATATATTCCCTTAGCCTTTTTTTTTTGTCTGGGAAGCTTTTATTTGACCTTCTATTTTGAATGATAGCCTTGCTGGATAGAGTAGTGTTGGATTCAGATCCTTGTTTTTCATGACCTTGATTACTTCTTGCCACTCCCTTCTGACCTATAGTGTTTCTGTTGAGAAGTCAGCTGAGAGCCTTATGGAGTTTCCTTTGTAGGTAACCTGTTGCTTATCTCTTGCTGCCTTTAGGATTCTCTCTTTGTCTTTAATTTTTGTCATTTTAATTCTATGTGTCTTGATGTTGGCCTGTTTGGGTTCTTCTTACTTGGGGCTCTCTGTGCTTCTTGAACTTGAATGCCTTCTTCCTTCACCAAGTTAGGAAAGTTTTCTGTCACTATTTCTTCAAGTATAATTTTTAACCCTTGCCCATTTTCTTCCTCTTTGGGGACTCCTATGATGCGGATGTTATTACGTTTCCAGTTGTCCCACAGTTCTCTTAAGCTGTCTTTTTGTTTTTTAATTGTTTTTTCCTTTTGTTTTTCTTTTTTTTTTTTTTTTTAATCCTCACCCGAGGACATTTTTCCTTTTTTTTTTTTTCCATTTTTTGTTCAGATAGAGCGGGAGGGAGAGAGAAGAAGAGAGAGAGAGAGAAACATCGATGTGAAGGGACACATTGAGTGGCTGCCACCCGCACGACCAACCAGGGCCGGGGACAAACTGCAACCAAGGTACGTGCCCTTAGCAGGAACCGAACCCGGGTCTCTCTGTACCGCAGGCCGATGCTCCAACCGCTGAGCCAAACCGGCCAGGGCTCCTTTTGTTTTTCTGATTGGTTGATTGTTCTGCCCTGTCTTCTAATTCACTGATCCAGTCCTCGGTTTCCTCTACTCTGCTGGTTAGTCCTTCCAATGTTTTTAAATTTCAACTATGTCATTCTTTATGTCCACTTGGTTGGTTTTCAATGTTTCTATATCTTTAATCATGGTGCTGATGTCCTTATTCATGCTGTAGAGCTTCCTTAAGATCAGGGCTCTGAACTCTACCTCTGATAATTTGCTTAACTGCATTTCATGGATCTCCTCTTTGATAGAGTTCTCTTGTTCTTTCATTTGGGATTTGTTTCTTTGATTCACCATTTTGCCTATCTCAGTGGGCAAAATTAGCCTGCCAAATTTACCCTGTGGATATTGGTGTTTTGCTGTTTGTTGCTCCCTCTACTGGGTTTGGATGAGCCTGGGTGGGCCCACTTTTAACACTACTGTCAAGTGTTACTTTCCTGGGTAGATTTGTAAGCCCAGGTGATGTTCAGTTATCCTGTAACTTTTTTTTTGGTGGCTAGTAGTCTCAATTACTCACTGCCTTATAATGTAGCCTTGTGTTCTGCAAAAGAAGATTTCCAGAGGTTGGGATAGATGCTTGTTGTTAATGATCCTCAATTTGCATTTTTTTGCCTCACCTGCAAAATGCTGAATCTCCAGAAGGGGCGGTGGGGGGTTGGGGGGTGGCTACTGCTTTTCCCCACAACTCAGGGAAGGACCACCTTGGCCACTCTCCTTTGTGCCTGCAACTCAGCAATAACTCTGAGTGCCCTCAAATCCCAGGTGTTCCCAAAGAGTTCCACCCCATTCTGCCTTCCCTCTGCTGTAGCCCCCAGGTATGTGGCTGTGGATACCTTAGGGCTCTGTCCTGGCTCTCTGCACTGTGCAGCAGACTTGGTCTTTATTCCCCAAGTGCGCTGGTCACAGCTATGACTGCTGATGTCCTTGGCCTCCCACTCTGCCACCATCTGTGCGTCCTCAGATTCTACCAGTGTCCCTGGTTCATGGTCCTGTCCTGTTGCTTTTATATTGCTTTTTTTCTGAGGATTTGGCTTTATTTTAGTTGTAATTCCCATTTGGTACTGGGAGATCATCTGCGTAGCTTCTATTCACTCCGCCTTCATTTTTACATCCTCTACACCTATCTTGTGCACACCTGGGTCACACAGGCCTCTCTGGTACTGTGCGTAACTGGCTGGCACAGTCCTTGCTGGGTCATGCAGGCCTCTCTGGTGCTTCAGCACCCAGCAGTTCACGTGGGTAATTGCATGGCACAGTCACTGCTGGGTCGCACAGGTCTCTCTGGTGTTTCAGCACCCAGCAGGTCCCTTTGGTAACTAGATCAAACAGTCTCTGCTGAGTTACACAGGCCTCTCTGGTGCCTTTGAACCCTGCAGTTCTGGTGGGCAGGCAGCTGGATCGCACCAGTCTCTCTGGGGCTTCGTCTTCCCACTGTTCTTGTGGGCTACTGAACTGCACAGGCCTCTGTGTAGCCCCAGGTCCTGCAGCTGGTGGCTGGGGAGTGCTGCTGCCCCATGGGGCTCAACTCCTGCTCAGCTTTTGCTGTAGTTTTGGGGGATGGGTATCAGCTGCTGGTCTGTGCTTCTTTTGCCTGCAGATGGATGTCTGCTCCCCAGCCTCTGTTGCTGGGGGTATATTTCGACTCTGATTGGGCTGCTAGTATGGGGGATGGTGCTGGGTACCCGTCTGTCTGCGTCTTCCGCTATCAGCACCTTTGGAACTCCACTACTGTGCACAGGTCTGTGTTGACACAGAATGTCCACTGGTCCTATGATGCTAGATGTGCTGGTGGGCTCAGGTTGCTGGGCCCTAGCTGCTCCTACCGCCTCCTCCCCGGGAAGACCTGGGATCTTCCAAAATGGTGGAACCTGCCTGCAGCTCAGTGAGAAGTGCCCTAAAGGGCCGCTTACCGTGGTAGCTGGCTGCTCCCATCCACAGCACAGGAACTTTCTCCTCTGTGGTTCTGCACTGCTAGGGTTTGGTTGTTCACCTTCTCATCCATTCACACTCTCTCACACACTAGCTCACTCTCTCACACACTCACCCTCTCTCTGGTCCTGCCTGCTGCCATCCTTTTGATCATAAATACTTTAAATGAAAGTGAAGCCCATTGGCTCAGCTATGTAAATTTTTTCAGCCTTGTTCAATAGCTCAGGTGCAATCCCTGAAAGGCAATAAAACTGCATTCTACTCATATTTTGCCACATGAGTGTATCTGGGAGAGCATAATATGATATAATCAAACAAACACTTGACTAGGTTTTAGAAGACCTGGACTGTAATGCAGATTCAAGCTATTTGCACACCATGTGACCTTAGGCAAGTTGTTTAACCTTACTCTGCCTCCCTTTTTATCATTGATAAGGTAAGAAGGGTAGACTAAATAATCTTTAAGGTTCTTTTTAGTTCTAAAGCTATATAATTATTTTTCCTCTTGGGACAATTCCTAATTGCAATCAATGATTTATTAATATAGTATTGTGGTTAAGTGTGTAGACTCTGGAGCCATACTGCTTGAATTTGAATTCTAACTTCACCACTTCCCAGCTGTGTGACTTTGAGTAAGTCATTTCACCTTTCAGTGCCACTTTCTTCATCTTTGTAATGGACAATTAAAATATCACATAACTTACTTAGTAGGGTTATTGTAGGATTAAATCAGTCAATGCATTTGGAGCTCTTAGAACAGTGCCTATACTGTGCCCTCAAAAAATGTTAGGCATTATTATTACCCCAAGTTCTACATCATCCCTTTGTCAATAAAACATCAGAAAGATTGGAATTTCTTCTGCTTGAAGGTGTGCATATCACCTGACACCACATTTAGATTACATCATTTTGCTTTAGGTTTGGTAGTGTGACTTAAAAAATTGATTTTGGAACCACATGAACCTTTGTTTAAATTCTGAGTCTTCCATGCCTTGAGACCTTGGGTATATAATTAACCAGCTAATATTAAAATTCCTCTTCTATAAAATGAAGACAAGAGTAATATTTATCTGATTGTGGCATAAAATTAAATCAGATAGTACATTTAAAGTACCTGATAGTATAGGTTTTGGCATGCAGTGGGCATTTAATCAAAATAATCATTATGATTATGGTTCCCTGCTCTCATTTATTATCTTATATATCAGCTCTTGACATATACACAACTTTTGTCCTTGTTACTTGTTATTTTCCTGGAGGACAGAGGAGCAATAAGTAGCTCAAAAGAGAAAAAATACCTTAAAAATAGCAGGATCATCCAGTATATTAGAGACGGGGTGAAGCTAGAAGGGCTAGAATAAAGGGTTTCATATTGTGATTTGTTACAATAAACATTGTAAACATATAATTTTTTTTTAACATTGAAATTTCCTGTTAAGAGTTTGAATGTTGTCTTCCAGAGAGAATGTGTTAATAGAGCTCAAGACAGTAATGTGTCCAATCTCCTCCACTCTCAGTCTAAAGTCACCATTGTCTTTCACTTCTTGACAAAGACACCTTCCAGGGATCCCTCCTGATCAAGCTCCAGGAAAATGCCATTCTTATGAGGTCTGTAGCTTCTAGATGAAAAGGCATCATGTGATGCTAAAAATGTAATAAAATCTTATTTGTAGCTGTCACTCAGAACTGATTTGGGAGCCACACCTACTTTGCTTCCTGGGTTTGAAAACACCCTACTGAGTTATATTTTATTTTTCTTTATTGCATTTAGAGAGAGAGGAGAGGAAAGGGAGAGAAAGATTGAAACATCGATGAGAAAAAACATTGATTGGTTGCCTCCTGCATGTTCCCCACTGGGAATCAGGCCCACAACCTGGGCATGTGCCCTGACCAGGAATTGAACTGATGACTTCTTGGTGCATGGGTCGACTCTCAACCACTGAACAACACAGGCCAGATTGTTCTTTTTTTGTTTATTTTTTTTTTAAGGAAAATAAATATGGAGGAAAGTAGTTCATTTCATTACTTTTAAGTAGTGGTAATCAAACTAGAACATATGGGGCTCAATAAGAAGCTAAATCAATATAGATTGTTTTAATCTCTGTTATTTTCCACAGGGTCTTAATTATAAAGATAAATGAGTCAAATTTTTCTTATTAATTACATTTCAGAAAAAAAATATTAGATTTAATTCTTCTAGTTGAAATCTTGTTCATTCTTCTGAAATGCATTTAATCTTACCAGACTGCTGATTTCTTCTACTAAACTGAGTGACTGATGTTATTGAAAAATTTTATCAACTTAAAATGAAAGTAAACTTTCACCTCAGACCTAATATCCCCTTATATGTCCTAGTTAAGTAACTTGAACTCAGAAGCTAAATTACCTTTACTAAAGCCTGCAAAGCAGATTAGTCAGTATGATATATGGGCTTTCTTTCTTTCTCAGACATTTGCTCATATCTGTTTCTACCACTCTAAAAAGATTGTGATAATAACTGTGATCCTACCAGGGTATACTCTTCTAGTGGCTGGAGCATCCACTTGGATATTGAGATACCATTTGAAGTTAGATAAGTGCATATCACTTCTCAATCCATTTCTCCTTCGAAAAATGACAATGATAATATCTGTTTTTATCTATTTTACTCAGGGGTTGTAAGAATAAATAAATCATGGATGGAAGCAGTTTGACCATAAATGCATACATCTGAAAAATTATGACTCCTAAGGAATTATTTAAGCATACTGGTATTTATGTTTTTAGAAAGCCCCTCCCTCCCATAAATATATGCATAATACACTTCATCACCATCAAATTTAAGGAAACACACATTGTGTAGAATTTGATATATTTATATCTATTTATGCATTCATGTATTCATTCAGTATTATATTCAACAGATATTTGTCACGTTCCTACAATGTTCCTGGTATTGTGCTGTACTGGGGGGGGGGGGACTATAATAATCCAAATGGACTGATCTTGGCTCATGAGCTTATAGAAGACAAAATCCATTTAAAATAAAATTTAAGTACTGTAATGGGTAATTTTCAGATTGTAGTAGAACACAGGAGTACAGAACCTGAGATGTGGAGAGTAGAGAAGGTGGGAATACTTCCTATGGAAGTGATGTTCATGCTGAGACTTAATGAGTATCTGTAGCCTAGCAAAGAGGAGTGAGGAAGAGTATTCAGTTCAGAGGGAACTATATGAACTAAAGTTTTCATTGTTTTAGAGTGTACAGTATCCACATGTAGAAATCAGCCCATTTATAAGTAGCTGTGTCTCTGCCTAAATTTGGAGGACCTTCATGGCTTTTTGAACCTTGTAGGTTATTGGCCCTGTTCCTGGCTATGCGGCATGAATGAGAAACCCTGTCCTAGCAAGAACTGGTTTTACTCTTTGATTACTTTTTTAATTCCTAAAAGTCAAGTTCTCAATCTCAAATGTTTTATTAGGACCTCCTTAAGGTTCTGAGTGTTGTTTGTTTTGGTTATCACAATTGCAAATAATTATTGCATATTTACATTTAATATCAATTTAAATGCTTTTAATGAGTTTCTGCATTTTGGCTGGCCTAATTAGTCTATTAGTAGAGAGTTGTGTCCATCAACACAGTCTGTTTTATCTATTTAAGCCCCAACAAGCATGTGTAATTTTCTGATATTACCATAGACTCAGAAATCACTAGTCTGTGATTTGAATAGTGACCCTTTATTTATAAACCATTTTAAGACCATGTGTTATAAATCATTTTCTAAATTAGTTGAAGTCATTTCCCTTCCACACTTTCTAGGATTTTCTTCCCCACTGAGCTCTGTTTACTACAGAGCTTTCTTTTCTTCAATTTTGTATTTTTGAACTATTTCTTGTTGACTTAAGAATTTTTCTACACCATTTGCAAAGCATCAGGCCACTGCCTTGTGTTTTCCTCAATCTAAAAACTGTTTATCTTGCCCGGCCAATGTGGCTCAGCGGTTAAGCACTGACCCGTGCACCAAGAGGTCACTGGTTCGATCCCCAGTCAGGGCACATGCCCAGGTTGTGGGCCACATCCCCAGTGAGGGGCATGCAGGAGGCAGCCAATTGCTTTTCTCTCTCATTGATGTTTCTATCTCTCTCTCCCTCTCCCTTCCTCTCTGTCTCTAAAATCAATAAAGGAAAAAAATAAAAACTGTTTAGCTTCCAAATTAATGTCTGGAACTAATCCAAACACAGCAAAGTTCACCTGAAAGCAGAGAACTTTTGTGTAATTAACAAAGGGCATGGTAACTCATCTCCCTAGCTTGAGCATGGAGCTAATGTTTGCAGATGCTATCACTTTTGAGACATAACGAATGATTTAAAATGTGATCATGGTATGCACTTACTTGACAGTATATATAGTGAAACTTTATGATATGTAATTATATATGCTTATCTCTTTTTGGTACTTTATTTAAAATAAAAAAGAGCATCTAAGTCCAGCTCTCTTGATTTGGACTGCATTCGCTGCTGGCTGATGAAACAATTCAGAGTTGACATATGTCTACCATATGGCTAACTTTAGTTTTTGAATGTGAGCATTGATAGTTGTAAAGGAAATGTACTTCTTTATCTTCTCATAAAAGTACTATATGATGAAAAACTTCAAATATAGAAAAAAACATGGTATACAGTTATATCCACCATACAGATTTGCTAAACATTTATATGTCCGTATCTGTTTCCAGTCTTTTAAGAATCCAGTTATGGTTGAGTAGTTGAAGTTTACTTTTGCCGCTCTGTGGTCACATTTTCCTCCCTTTGTCACCAGAGGAACTACTATTTTGAAGGTGGTATGGGTTTTTCCCATTTATGTGTCTGTACATATGTATGCACCTAGAAACAGTATTTAACATAGTTTTTATGTTTATAAAATTTATGTTATACTGTACATCATGTTGTATGTCATAAAGCAACTTTTTTTTCATTCAATATTAGTATTTCTGAAATTTCTCCATATTGATATACATACTTATTCATTTTAACAGCTATAGAATAATTTATTTTAAGAATGTTTCTCAATATATATTTATCTATTTCCTTGTTGATGGACTTTTTAGTTTTATTCTCATTTTTCACTATTACAAAAAGTACTCTAAATTTACACATCATTGTACATGTGTGCTTCTGTGTACATGTGAAATGTTTTTCACCTTGAAGTGACATTGTCATACCACTGTCTTACAGCTCCATCTTCTATAACAAAGTACCATTGACTGAGTGGCTTATTAACAACAGAAATTTATTTCTCACAGTTCTAGAGATTGGAAGCATGGTAGGGCCTTCTTCCAAGTTTCAGAGAGCTGCCTTATGTACCCTCACATGACAGAAAAGAGGGCTAGAGAACTCTCTGGGGTCTCTTTTATAAGGATACTAATCCCATTTATAATGTCTCCATTTTCATGACTTTATTATCTCCTAAAGGCTCCACCTCCTAACACGAACATACTGGGGGTAAAGATTTCAACATATGAATTTGGGAGGAACAGAAGCATTCAGTCTATAACAACTACTTTATACTTTCACAAGTAGTGTATGATGTTTACTATTTCTCCACATCTTCCAGAATTTGGTATTGTCAGAGTTAAAATATTTTGCCCATTTTGTGGATATGAAATGATGTCTCAGCCCTGGCCGGTTTGGCTCAGCGGTTAGAGCGTCGGCCTGCGGTCCTGAGAGACCCGGGTTCGGTTCCCGCTAAGGGCACGTACCTCAGTTGCAGTTTGTCCCCGGCCCTGGTGGGTTGTGCGGGTGGCAGCCACTCGATGTGTCCCTTTCACATCGATGTTTCTCTCTCTCTCTCTGTTCCTCTCTCTCCCTCCCACTCTACCTGAACAAAGAATGGAAAAATGTCCTCGGGTGAGGATAAAAAAAAAAAAAAGAAATGATGTCTCAGTGCATTTTAACATGCATTTTCTCATTTACTAATGAAGTTTAATATTATTTCATGTATTTATTGGTCATGTGGGTTTCCTCTTCTATGAATTGCCTATTCATATCATTTCATAATATTCTATTTGGTTGTCAGTCTTTTATTTATTGATTTGAAAGAGATTACCTATTTTTTGTACCATTCCCTTATACTCTGTAAATTTAATCTCCTAGCCTGTAGCTTGTCTTAATTTTTCTTATGCTGCCTCTGTTAAACAGAATTTAAAAAAATCTTAATTTAATTAAAATTATCAAGGTTCCTATTCTTTAAATATAAAGCTGTGTGGAAGAGGGTGTTATTCCCATACACTGTGGGGTCCTTTTAATTAAAGTAAAATGAAGCTACTTGAAGTAAAACACCAGATTATATTTACATAATTTAATATAAAATGCACTTGGAAGGTTATGTAGAAATGCACAGGAGTTTCTATCACTAAAAATGTAACTTCAACAGACCATTAAAGAAACTAAGTAAAGTTATTCAAGATGAAGTAAGTCTAGAGATCTGCTATCCAAGAATGTATAGATTGTATAGTAATTAACAATAATGCACTCTACACTTACAAATTTATTAAGAGGGTAGATTTCATGCGAAATATTTTTGTCACAATGAAAGTAAATTAAATAATTTAGTACATTTTTTTCAGCCTTAAAAAACATTAATTTAATAGGAAATCTAAGTATTATTTTCTTTATCAATAACTGTATTTCTGGGACAAGTCATTTCACTACCCTTCTATTTTTTTTGTCATATATAAAGTGAGGAACTAGTACAATATGGTCTCTAAAGCCCATTCCAGCTCTCAAAGTTCTATGGTATGTGTAAATAAAGAATGGCTTAAGTGTATTCTAATAATTTTTTCAATTTCAGATCATACAGCTTTTCAGTAATTCCACTAGTATGTATTGTAGGCCTTCTAGTACACATTGGGACTATAGATGTAGCATTGATAGTGCTAAAACAATCCCCATACATGTTCTTGGAAGACCTAAGCTAAGAGGAGAGAAAATAATAAAGAAAAAAGTCAAGTTATAGAAGATGAGAAAAGGAAGAAGGAGTGAAGATAGTGAAGTGTGTATTTTCAAGGGAAGCCTTAGGAATATTCTGTAACATGAAAGCTATCAGTTGGTTTCCTATGTTCCAAAAGTCAGGAAGAAAAATGCCTTACATTGATAAAGAACACAGGGTCTTCTATGTGGAAGTGAAGTTGTCCAGCATGTGGATCTTGGTCAAATGTATTAATCAACAGTATCTGATTTAAAAAGCACTGCCCTTGATATTTAAAGATGACACTTATCATGGCTACTGATCTCTGTTGGCAAATGACTGGCTTTTGCAGACGCTGTTTCCATCTGAAAACCACCCCCTGATGTGCAGCCAAAGCCATTACTAGATATTTTTTATGTGAGTGTGCTTCTGATACGCTGGTCCCAAATCCTGGCTTAGAAACAACCATCCTATTCCTAATTTCTGCTGCCACACCCCAATACTGTCTCAGATGTGTTTAAGCTTGAGCTGAACATCCTTAAATCATTCTCCTACTTCCATTGTCCAGTTTCTTTTTCTTGATAACTTCTCACTTCACATTTTTTTTCTACCCCTTTGTCTATCTGCCTGGTTTCATTAAGGAATCTTAGTGTGTGTGACATTCTTCTGTAAGAATTTTAGGTGATGCTAATGAAACTATGCAAGAAGCCAGATAGTATCCAAGTCTAATAGCAAAATAAAAGGATAGGCATGGCTGCTCTGCTCCTCAGTACCCTTTTACATTATACACAAGCTCCACAGGACCCTAACTTTTCCTTGCATTTAGTTTTGTACTCTGCACTCTGTGCCTTTGCTCCAGCAATCACTTTTGCCTGAAATTCTTGTTCTTTTTCCTTCCCCCATTTGCTTTACTTATTTTTTTCTTTTTTATCCTCACCTGAGGACATTTTTCCATTTTTTGTTCAGATAGAGTGGGAGGGAGAGAGAGGAAGAGAGAGAGAGAATCATTGATGTGAAAGGGACACATCGAGTGGCCGCCACCCGCACAACCCAACCAGGGCCTGGGACAAACTGCAACTGAGATACGCGCCCTTAGCGGGAACTGAACCCAGGTCTCTCTGGATCGCAGGCCGACGCTCTAACCACTGAGCAAAACTGGCCAGGGCAGCTTTACTTATTCTTTAAGAACCAGCTCAAATACGACTGAAGAAATCACCAAAAAATTAGTTACTCCATTTTGGGGCAGTTTGTTAATACTTTTACATTGTATTATGACTTTTTGTTTACATCTGTTCTGCAGGTCCCCCAAACACACATTACACACATTTTCTAAACTTCTTGTGGATGGAGACTTAATTTTCACTTGTAATAAAAATGTGCCCCTTTCTTTATGGTAACTATTATCTTCCTTGTAAATTGTTATACCCACAATTTTAATACATAAAAAAGGAAAAAATGGGGACAAATAAAGAAGTGACTTAGTTGTGCACAATGAAACCAAACTTTGTGTTAGCCTAGTCCTAATGGTATAAAGCTTATATCATGAGACTAGAATAAAAAAACAACATTCTTGGACATATGCCTTGGCCTTATTTAAATGACCATGAAAGAGTGAATTTTCATTGCCACCCCAGTAGAACCCAGTGCTATAGCAGTGACACCAATCTTGGCAAATGTGGGACTAGCATCATTACTTTAGGTAGTGTGCTGTAAACTTTCTTGATGACAGTGTTATAGATGCTATCTGAAGTGTTTATTGCAGTATCAACATTTGTTAAAATTGTGTTGACTGGTTCATTGTGTTTTCAACAGCTGCACATAAATCAATTGTTCTAATGAAATAGCTAGTGCAGCTACCAATAAAGATGAAACAAATTCTAATTTTTTTATATCTTTAGGTAACTAAAGCAGTATGTCTCTCTTAATAAACATAAAAGTCTCATGAATATTTTCACTTGCTTCTTTTGTCACCTTTATCACCATTACTTATTGGTCAATAGGAGCATAACAGAACTCGCTTCCAGGCCAGAGAATTTTGGAGAAAATGTTGACCAGCCTTAGCTAATGAAAAACAACTAAAAACCTTCTGAGCTTTACACCACACAACAGGGCAATTAGGAGCTTACCATATTGTGCACTCTGTAGTAGGCTAAGAGAGATATAAAATTGGTAGTGTTACAAAACAAAATTCAACTGAATAAATTTAAAGGTCACATTAGCTTTACTCAGCCATTCATGAATCGGGCATCATCCCATCTAGCAAATAGAAAGGAGCCTCACAGAGCTGTAGAAGAGGAAAGGTTTCTAAAAGCAGAAAGGGAACAGGGAAAAAAGGAAAGTATTAGGAAAGAATGCACTGTTTCAGGCAAGGTCATGATTCTGAGGGAAACCAAATGGGTCTTTTGGATAGATTATCTCACTAGTGCTGACCAGGTAATTCCATGATGATCTGTTAAAAGGTTGCATTCCTTGAAAGCTGAAATAGGTTAAATATTAAATCCTGATTTGCTGATGTGGGGCCTAGCAAGTGACTCCATTTTGGACCTGTCATCTCTTTTTTAACAATAGTTTAGTCTCTAGTTCTGTGAAGTGGGCAACAATATACAAACTGAAGATCTGTACATTCCTCAGCTCAATAAGGTAATTGAAACAGCAAGTGTTCGAAGAATATAAATTAAAGAGAGGTTCTTATGATACAAGGTTATTCCCAGAAAGTTTTTTTCATCTTTTTAGGACATTTACTATTCCACCCAAATCATATTTGCCAAAGGTTGGGGGTCTACCCTTTCTGATACAATGAAAAGCAGATAGCTGAAGGCTTTGAAGATGTTAACAAAATTTGAAATTTCTTTCTAAAGTTGCATATGCCCTTTTTTATACCTGATTGGTAGTGTTTTGTGAACATTTTTGTTTGTATTTATTTCAATTTTATGGCTAAATACTAGAACCTGCTCTCCTATTAATTCAATAAACCAGAAACATTGTCTAACCTGTTCACATATGTAATTCACCTATTCATATACTATATCCCATTCATCTTCATACCTCAGTATTAAAAGAGACTATGTAAAGAAATTTTAGCTTTTTGTTGCCCATCTTTTAAAAAAAACACAAGTGGAGGCTGACCGGTGTGGCTCAGTGGTTGCCCATGCACCAAGAGGTCGCATGTTTGATTTCCAGTCGGGGCACATGCCCAGGTTGTGGACCCAATCCCCAGTGGGGGCATTCAGGAGGCGGCCAGTTGATGTTCTCTCTCATCAATGTTTCTATCTCTCTCTCTCCCTCTCCCTTCCTCTCTCTCTAAAATCAATAAAGAAACAACAACAACAACAAGTGGAGAAGACAAGAGACACCAATGTTTCCTGGTCAAAACTTTTTCTAATAAACCAAATCTAATTTGCTTCCTATATTTGGATAAAGCACTTTATCACTTTTGACATACAATATATTTTACGTGTTCATTTTTTGTGTTTGTTTGTTTTCTGTGTCTGCTACTAGAATGTGAGCTCTACAAGGGGAGGGATTTTTATCTCTTGTATTCACTGTTTTATTTCCAGAGCCTAGTGTGTAATAATTGCTCAGTAAATCTCTTAATTGAGTGAAAGGAAAGTTATCCAAGTATTAGCTTGAAGCCAGTGTTAGCTTAAGTAGCTTACAAGGAAGGAAAAGTGAGTAAAAGGTTACTAATTTTACTGAGTATTTTGCTATATTTCAAATCCTCTGTTGATCATGTTTTATTTGTTTATCTCAAAAGCTCTGTGAAGTAGATAATATTCCCATTTACAGATAAAGAAATTAATGTTCAGGGAGCTAGTTATCTTGCCCAAAGTTGTACAGTCAGTAAGTAGAAGGACAGGTTTGTTATGTTAGACATTTTGAGTCTGTTTTTCTACCACACTACTCTGATCTTCTGAAAAGGCCAGGGAAGCATTTATCTATAATACAACCCACTGCCACTTACTTTGTACTCTAAGTGGATCATATGTTCCCAGGTAGGGCTATAAAATGGTCACCTTAGTTAGGGAAGAACTTTAGAAGACAGGAAATCTTTTTAGAAGACATCTATAGAGAAGATATTATTCCCAGCTGCTCTCATTAGGAGGTCTTTCAGTGAGGAGACTAGAGTCTAGTCCTGAATCTCCCATTAATGAGCCATGACTTTCCCTTTCAACCACCCTGGAGTTCTCAGTGAAATGTCAGTGGGGTTAGGGATTGGACCAGGTGACTGCCAAGGACCCTTCCAACTCTAAGACTTATTTTCTCTGACTGAATGAATGGATGGCATAACAATTAAGAGGCATGGTTTACTTTCATATTGGGAGCTAAAATGACTTTCCAAATTTTACATTTTCTGTTTAGTCTTGTTGAAAGGTCATATCGCCACAAAATAATGATAGTTGGTCTATCAATTTTTAAACACCCTATAAAATTTTCACCAGTTCTATTCCAAACTTCACAATGGCTGGACACTGTATATGTTATTCCTTCACCTGACAAGACTTATGCTACCAAATACATGGCTGCATTAATCTTCATGATGTTTTGTTGCTTCCTTATTGGAAAATAAATGACCTTGTCAATTATTTTGGATTGTAGCAATAGGACTGTTTGCAAATGAGTAAATATAGTTAGAGGAGGTACTGTGATTCATTTAGTCAGTCGGTCAGGCAACAAATATTTAGTACCCATATGTACCCATGTGTTAGGTGCTAGAATATTAAATTTGAAGTCTTGAGACGAGTTTAATGCCTTATAAGCTATATTGGGCAAATTAATCTTTTTAAACCCCAGTTTTCTCATTTTTAAAAGAAACAAATAATAATAATACCTGCTGTATTTACTTCAACTTCCAGAATTTTAAAAATTAAATCTGAAATGATATGAAATAGTTTTATAAGCTATAAAGCACTATTTAGTGTTGGTTTTTGTCTTGAACTCCATGTGTAGGATTTTAATTAATGAGGTTATTTTAGACCTTGGACCCTCTATTAGGATATTTCAGAATAAAAATCATAAGCATGAACTCTAATTCAGTTATTTGCCTAAATTCTCTTACTAAGTCATCGGTAATTCTGGAAGCAGAACTCAGTCTCTACTAGTGATAAAAGTTACATTATAATACCCCTTTATGATTTGAAAAGACTTCTTTTAAAAATCCTTATGATGTGTTGTTAATATTTTAACATTCTTATAGACTACTCATTGTTCTTCTTTTCCCCAAAGAATAATAGAAATATTTATGCAATTATGCATTTCTTATTCATGTATTTTAGTTACTTTAGTTTGTACATGGTACTTAATTTATTTGAATCTGTTAAGTGGAAGATGCTTTTTCAGTAAGTCAAAGATAGCAATTCCTGACTCAGTCACATAATGGCAGTATTAACACTGATGATGTTCTGTAACAGTAGAGAGGTTTGAATGAGGTAAGAAAGTGTGCTATGGGCTGCTGGCATGACAGGTTGTAAAATTTTCCTCTTCCCATAGCAAAGGTTAAATATTAGAATTTGTTTTCTAGAGAAAAACTTTGTTGGTTTTGTCCACTGTAAACCATAATACTATTTTATGAAATGATGATGAACTCTAAGACCACACCCTGCCCAGTCTGGTAAAGGCAGTCACCTACAGATACCAGTATGTCCATGTGAACTCTACCAGTTAAGCGTATCACTGTAGTTGATGTACAGCAAATTATGGATCACTTGTTTCTGATAAAATTGCTTGTTTCTTTACAGTAAAGCTGCCTGAGGGATAAACATTTCCAATTTAATTTTCTTTTCCTCCCATTCAACTGTAAGCAGGAACAGTAATAGAACTCTGCTTTAGGTTTTAACATTGACATTGTGCCCTAAGTGAAAGAGACAATAAACCCATTCACTATGTCTACCTCAGTTCCATGTCTCTAAGGAAATGACAATAAGGAGTGGTAGAAATAGAATGAGTTATTACTAGGAAAAGGTGTCCATAGGAACATTATAAAATATGTCACTAGGCATGTATTGAGTGTCTATGGAGTATACAGTGTGGTATGATGTACTGCAGTGTGTGTGTGTGTGTGTGGACACCTGTGCTGGGGTTGGGAGCATGGTGAGGAGACAAAATGCCACCTACTTAGGAGAAAGAAACTACTTACATAGCATGACTTGGAAACAATTATAAAACATAAAGGAATGTAGGTAGAACATGAAATGGGTAGCCAGGTTAAGAAAAGGTGATAACAGTGTCAGCATGGTCATAAGAAATACTTAGTTGCTGACGCCATGTCAGGCTGTCAGGCATCTTCCCTAGGAAGCTACCTTGCTATAAATTAAGGAATCTGGGACTATTATTCCTTGCCCTTCCACCATATTCAGATTTAATTTCTTTCAGAATAAATTTTTCCTTTTATTGATGATCTTATTTGTAGAAAGAACACTTTTTAAAATATGGAAAAGCATTTTTGAAGTCCACAGCTGCCTCGAAACCATCATTGTAATGGAACAGAGTTTTACCAGGAAGTGTGAGATCTCTGGTAATTAAGATAGTAATGGCTTATGTAGCAGGAACTATACCATGTTTGAGAACATGGAGTTGAGAATTGAATCTGTATCTGAGTAAAGTAGGAAGCCTGTCATAAATTGACATGAATGATAAAGATGAAATAAACTACTTAGTAGTAGGGGATACATAGTATTTTCGTGCCGAGGCCCCACTAGTTCAAGGAATGAGAAGTAGAAGAAAAAGAGCTTTAAAAGCAAAATTACAGAGAGGTATTATTGGCGAATGCAAAAGAATAGACCCTCCAAAGCTGAAGTCTAGTATATGTACTGACAGGGAAATCTGATTCTTAATTCCTAAGAGGCAATTAGCCAATATACCAATATATTGATATTCCTGGAATGTTGATTTCTAATGAATCAACTCACCCTTGCTTAAGGAAACACGAGGAATTTTTCCAGTTGTCAACCATCTCTTATAGTGTTCAGAGCTCCTACAAAGGTTTGCAATATCTTTGGGTGCCTGAGATAAGGGAAGTAACAGAGGGAGTGTCAAGAGAGACTACTAACAGTGGTCCCAGTACCAAAGTTTGGCCATCACTCCCTGCCCTCATTCCTCCAAGGAGGGACTTAGGAATAAATTGCAGTTCTACATTTAAGGTGCTAAAGTATAGAATGGTGGGTCTAAGTAAGAAATAATTGAGATTTTAGTCGAATTTTGATGATTTAGGAGCTCATTATCTAGTTTGTGGGTCATCCATACCTTTGGTGTTCTTTCTTCTTCATCCTGCTGCCTGCCTTTTGGTAATTTTGCTGCTCATTAGTTCTTTGACCAGAGGGTGGGCAAGGAAGGAATAGTAGAGAAACACTTATCAGCCAATTTTGCTACCTGTTAGTGCGCTGGTAAAGACTCTGATAGGGAAGGATGCAGAAACCAAGGGCCAAAATGACAGGTTTGAGGTCTATATAAATTTTATTTTATTTTTTCACAACCTCTGTCCCCTGTGAAAAGGTGAATGCATTGAATAGCTTCTGGGAAAAATTCCCCAGTAAGGGAGAAAAGTCATCCCCTTAAAGAAAGTACTGAAAGTTCAGTTTTTCAGATCCCTTTTGTCACTGTATTAGGCTAGAAAATATATTATACCAAATAAGCTTCCATCAGTCCTTGCAGAGGGGTAAATTAAACAATTTAGTTTGATATTTACAATAAATATGTTGTGGATTTTATTTTTTGGTGGTGTTGGTCAGCATTTTTTATTTTTCTGAATCGCGTCTAACAAGTTTTATATTCATTAACACTATCATACATGTTTGATCATTCTTATAGTTATCCTAGCTCTGATCTATAATCTCTTTTGCTAGGATGACTGGGCTGTGTTCCATTTAATTTATCTCCATACCCCATACTAATTATTTGGTGTTGGTAATTAAGACATATATGTCATTTTCTGGCTTATTTATGAAGTACAGCTCTAATCATGTTATAAAACATGTTTTTTAAACATAAATGGTTTTCATCATCAGTAAATTGACTTGGATCACAAAGGGCTATTCTTTGTGGTGGTCCAGGAAGCAGTAAAAGTGGGCATTTATTTTAATAAAATGTATGTGTGTAATATAGCTTGTGGTTTAGTTGTGGTAAGGGAAAAAGCAGTCAGAAGCTTAGAAAAATCATTTAATAAAATTCTAGGTAATATTCAAGAAGAAAAGGATTAGAAAGATGAAGAAATGTAATTGTGTTTAATAAGGCATTTCAAAAACAAAGTGTTGGGTCAATCTATTTTATAGAATCAAATAAAATATTATTACAATTGGAAGACTCTCAGGGCTGTTTAAAAATAAATTCTTGACTTTAAAAAATATTATATATGCCCCAACAAAAAAAAATGTGTCAAATATCTGTGAAACCTATTTTTATATGTTAGAGAGAGTCTAGAAACAACAGAAATGCCTCATAAGTGACATTAGCCATGTCTTCATTATTTGTGAGTAAAAGATCTATCAAGGCATAACTAGCTTTATCCTCACAGAATTAAAAAGAATTCTAATACAGAGAAATTATTTATACCATTTTTTTGTTTATTTAAATCCTACCCTTTGGGGTTTAATTAATGTTCAATTTAGAAGAATTGCAATTAAGGCTTAATCTGCTTGAAAGGAGTTTCTTGTTCAGAATTTCCTGCTTACCATGATGGTATTCTTATTTCTAGAAAATAATTTCTAAATAATTAATTAGGCAGTGGCACAAACTGAGAAAACTGATTAGTTTTTCATGACTCCTAGTAATTCTTAAAAATACAATTCTCTTGATGTCTAAGAGCCCTAACAGCCTCATCCCTGGAGTGGTAGTTTGGAGACCCAACTCTGCCACCAGCTTGCTGTGGAACTTTAAACAAGTCACTTAACCTGCTAAGCCTTAAAATTTTATATGTTAACTGTATAATCATACATTTTCTGATCAGTTCACAAGATAGCTAGCTGTCAGGTGGATGTGAAAGAGAGTTGAAGAGGTAATAGCTTTTTCTTGTCTGAGAAGCTCTTTATATGTCCTTTGATTTCAAATAATAGCTTTACTGAGTTGCATCTTCTTGGTTGTAGGTCCTTGTTTTTCATTACTTAGAATATTTATTGCCAATTCCTTAAAGGAATTCATCATCACCAAACCAGTATTACATGAAATGTTAAATGGTCTTCCAGAAGAAGAAAAAAGGAGGAGGAGGAGGAGGAAAAAAAAGAACAATAAAATGGCAATACATACATATCAAAAATTGAATCTAAAAAACAAAGTAAATGAACAAGCAGAACAGAAATAAACTCATAGATACAGAGAACATTTTGATGGTTGCCAGATGGGAGGATGATTTGGAGGATGGGTGAAAGAGGTGAAGGGATTAAGAAGTACAAATTGGTAGTTACAGAATAGTCAGTGGAATGGAAAATGTAGCATAGGAAATATACAGACTGACAACTCTCAGAAGAGGGGGTGGTGCGGGGAGAGAAGAGATAAACCACAGAACTTATATGTATGTACGCATAACCAATGGACATGGACAACAAAGCAGGGGATGGGACAGGGGGGGATGGGGAGGAGGGTGTCAATGGGGTTAAAAGGAGAAACATCTGTAACAAAAATAAAATTAAAAAATAATATTCTAATAACGGTATGGTGTCAGATGGGTATGAGATTTATCGGGATTGCCCTGGCCGGTTTGGCTCAGCGGTTGGAGCGTCGGCCTGCGGTACACAGAGATGCATTTATCGGGATGATCACTCAGTAAGTTATATAATATCTAATCACTGAGGTGTAGACCTAAAACTAATACAATATTGTATATCAACTGTCATTGAAAAATAAAATATAATTTAAAAAAGAGAAGGTAGCCCTGGCCAGTCGGGCTCAGCAGTTGAGCGTTGGCCTGCGGACCAGAGAATCCCGGGTTCGGTTCCCTCTAGGGGCACCACCACCAAAAAAAAGAGAGAAAGTAATAGCAGTTTCAAAATATGAATTATTATTGTCAAAGTAAGAAAACCAAGCATCTATTTATTGATAGCAATGAGAGAATTTTTCTGCTTTTTCAGCTTTTTCAAATTTATATCTTGTGTATAAGCTTTAACTTCTCACTGTATCAGATGAGACATTACACTTGGTGATACAGTTCAACACTATACTGAGGGACAGAAGCAACCATTTTTTAAAAAGTAGCTTATACACAATGGAGTACTACGCAGCTGTAGGAAAGAAAGATCTCTTATCCTTTGAGACGACATGGAGGGGCCTGGAAAGTATCATCCTAAGTGAAACAAGCCAAACAGAGAAAGACAAGTTTCATATGATCTCACTTATTTGTGGATTATAATGAACATAACAGTCTGAGGAATGGGGTAGTCCCAGAGACGTGGAAGTGGGGTACAGACTGGCAATCCCCCAAAGAGGGGGGTGGTGGGGGAGAGATAAACCACAGAACTTATATGCATGTATGCATGAACAGTGGACATGGACAACAAACTGGGGAAAGGGCAGGGAGGGAGGGGGAGGGGGATCAGTGGGGGAAAAAGGAGAAACATCTGTAACAAAAATTAATTAATAAAAAAATAAAAAATAAAAAAAAGTAGCTTGCTAGAAGATACCTGGGAAGCAGCAACAGATATATTGCCATTTGAACCAAGTCAATTTGTTGACCACAAAGCAGAATGGTAGCAAGCTCAGATAGGAGAACTGTGGTCATTTTCCAAACGTCAGACTTGATAAGCAGACTGTGCTCTTTCTTCCCCTAGAGGGGCATGTGGGCAGCAGAGGGAGCCAGAAATTTCACTGTTTAAAAAAAATAGTTTAAGTTATTTTCTGCAAATAGAACTGGCTATATTTTATGCAGAATAACAGGATTCCTGTCTTCAGGAGTTCTTAGCTTAAGGAAGCAAGGCAGCAGCAGGAACTTCAGGCAGAATCTACATCTGTCTTGTTGCTTGGCTCAAACTAGGTATTCCATAAATGTCCTTTGGATGATTGGATGAATGACTGGGTCCACAGACAATTAATGAATTAACAATGAATTTTGAAAGTCAATTTCTTGGATTTACTATTTGGAAGAGCAGAGGTGACAACTTGAACACGTTTATTATGTAACTTAGAATCAAGTATCTACTTCTACTAGAAAGGTAAATACTTGAAATTTATTTATTTATTTTGCTGAAGATGCCAACTCCACACATGTTTAATGTACAGTTAGTATTGGTTACACAAATCAATGAGTGCAGGTGGCTAGTTTACCCATGTTTGGCTTGCAGAGAATCTAGAAGGGCAGGTATTGCTGATTTTATACGTCAGCTTACAGTTACATACAAATACTGATAATGGTATATAAGAACAGTAAAATAGCATTTAACAATTTCTACTTTATAAATGCTTTACTTTTAATTTATCTTTTCTAAATTTATTTATTTATTTATTTTTGTTACAGGTGTGTCTCCATATTCCCCCACTGATACGCCCTTCCCGTTCCTTCCCACCCAGGCCCAAGCATTTTTGTCCATGTCCATTGTTCGTACATACATGCATGTGAGTTCTGTGGTTTAGCTCTCCCCCACATCCCGTCTTCTGGGGATTGTCAGTCTGTACCCCCATTCCACATCTCTGGGACTACCCCATTCCTCAGAATGTTATGTTCATTATATTCCACAAATAAGTGAGGTCATATGACACTTGTCTTTCTCTGTTTGGCTTGTGTCACTTAGAATAATATTTTCCAGGTCCCTCCATGTCCTCTCAAAGGATAAGAGATGTTTCTTTCTTACAGCTGCATAGTACTCCATTGTGTGTATGTATCGCAGCTTTTTTATCCATTCGTCTGCTGATGGACATTTGGGCTGTTTCCAGATCTTAGCTATTATAAATAGTGCTGCTGCGAACATGGGGGTACATATATTCTTTCTGATTGGTGTTTCAGGCTTCTTAGGGTATATTCCGAGAAGTGGGATCACTGGGTCAAATGGGAGTTCAAGTTTTCATTTTTTGAGGTAACACCATATTGTTTTCCATAGTGGCTGCACCAGTCTGCATTCCTACCACCAGTGAAGTAGAGTCCCCTTTTCTCCACACCCCGGCGGCCATTCTGACAGGTGTGAGGTGATACCTCATTGTTGTTTTAATTTGCTGCTCTCTGCTGATTAGTGATGTTGAGCATTTATTTATATGCCTCTTAGCCATTTGTATGTCTTCTTTGGAGAGGTGTCTATTGAGTGCCTCTGCCCATTTTTAATTGGGTTCTTTGTCTTCCTTTTCTTGAGCTGTATGAGCACTCTATATATATTGGAAAGTAACTCCTTATCATTGGCAATTATGCTCTCCCGTACAGTGTGTTACATTTCCATTTTGGTGGTTTCTTTTGCTGTGCAGAAGCTTTTGATTTTGATGCAGTCCCATTTGTTCATTTTTTCCCATTGTTTTTATTGCCTTAAGTGATGTATCAGTAAAAATTCTGCTGCGTATGATGTCTGAAATTTTGTTGCCTACGTTTTCTTCTAAAATTTTTATGGATTCATGACTCACATTTAAGTCTTCTATCCATTTTAAGTTTATTCTTGAGTATGGTGTAAGTTGATGGTCTAGTTCCATTTTTTTTGCATGTAGCTGTCCAATTTTCTCAACACCATTTATTAAAGAGGCTGTCTTTACTCCACTGTGTGCTCTTGCCACCGTTGTCAAATATTAATTGAGCATATTGTTTTGGGTCCATTTCCGGGTTTTCTATTCTGTTCCATTGATCTATCTCCCTGTTCTTGTGTTAGTACCAGGCTGTTTTCATTACAGTGGCTTTGTAGTATAACCTGAAATTTGGTCAGGTGATCCCTCCAACGTTGTTCTTCTTTTTCAAGATTGCTGTGGCTATTTGGGGTCATTTTTGGTTTCATATGAACTTTTGAAGTATTTGTTCTAGTTCTGTAAAGTATGCCATTGGTATTTAATGGGGATTGCATTGAATCTATAGATTGTTTTGGGTAGTAGGGACATTTTAATGATGTTAATTGTTCCAATCCATGAACAGGGTATGTGCTTCCACTTTTTTTATATCTTCCTCTATTTCTTTTTTCAATGACCTATAGTTTTCTTCAAATAGGTCATTTATTTCTCTGGTTAAGCTTATTCCTAAGTATCTCAAATTTTTTGCCGTGATGGTAAATGGGATTGTTTGTTAAGTTTCCCTTTCTGTGAGTTCATCATCGGTGTATAAGAATGCCATCGATTTCTTGACATTAATTTTGTATCCTGCTACTTTGCCAAATTGATTTATTAAGTCTTGTAATTTTCGATGGAGTCTTTGGGGTTTTCTACATATAGTATCATGTCATCTGTGAATAATGACAGTTTTACCTCCTCCTTTCCAATTTGGATCTCTTTTATTTTTTTCTACCTGTCTGATTGCTGGGGCTAAGACTTCCAGTACTATGTTAAATAATAGTGGTGAAAAAGGGGATCCCTGTCTTGTTCTTGTTCTTAAGGGAAATGCTTTTATTTTTGCCCATTATGATATTGGCTATAGGGCTTTCTTATATGGCCTTTATTCTGTCCTGATATGATCTCTCTATTCCCAGATTGCAGAGCATTTTTATCAGAAATGGGTGCTTGATTTTGTCCAATGCCTTTTCAGCATCTATTGATATGATCATATATTTTTTATCTTTCATTTTGTTTATGTGGTGTATCACATTTATTGATCTGCAAATATTGTACTAGCCTTGCATCCCTGGGATGAATCCCACTTGGTCATGGTGGATAATTTTTTTGATGTATTGCTGGATTCTGTTTGCCAGTATTTTGTTCAGCATGTTGGCATCTATGTTCATCAGGGATATTGGTCTGTAGTTTTCTTTCTGTGTAGTGTTTTTTTCTGGTTTTGGAATTAGAATTATGCTGGCCTCATAAAACAAGTTTGAAAGTCTTCCTTCTTGAAATTTTTTAAATGGTTTGAGGAGAATGGGTATTAGTTCTTCTTTAAATGTTCGGTAAAATTCCCTCGTGAAGCCGTCCAGGCCTGGGCTTTTGTTTGCTGGGAG
This sequence comes from Molossus molossus, assembly GCF_014108415.1. Taxonomy (NCBI): domain Eukaryota; kingdom Metazoa; phylum Chordata; class Mammalia; order Chiroptera; family Molossidae; genus Molossus; species Molossus molossus. Next base: position 64,015,056 of record NW_023425355.1, on the reverse strand, counting down.
AGTCTTGATTACATCTTCAATTTCTTTTGTTGTTATTGATCTGTTCAAGTTTTCTATCCCTTCCTGGTTCAGTTTTCGAAGACTCTGTGTCTAGAAATTTGTCCATTTTGCTTAGATTGTTGAATATATTGTCGTATAATTGTTTATAATATTTGATAACAATCCTTTGTATTTCTGTGGTGTCAGTTGTTATTTCTCCTCTTTCATTTCTGATTTTGTGTATTTGGGTTCTCTCTCTCTGTTTCTTGGTGAATCTAGCTAAGGGTCCATCAATCTTGTTTATCTTTTCAAAGAACCAGCTTTTTGTTTCATTGATCCTTTGATTTGTTTTTTTGGTCTCCATGTCATTTATTTCTGCTTTGATCTTTAGTATTTCCTTCCTTCTACTTGCTCTGGGGTTTTCTTTTTGTTTCCTTTCTAGTTCTTTAAGTTGTGAGGTTAGGTAGTCTATTCAAAATTTTTCTTCCTTCTTGAGGTAGACCTGTAGTGCTATGAACTTCTCTCTCAGAACTGCTTTCGTTGCATCCCATAGATTTCGTGTTGTTGTGTGTTCATTTTTATTGGCTTCCAGGAAGTTTTTAATTTCTTCCTTGATCACCATGGTAACACATTCATTGTTCATAACATACTGTTTAGCCTCCATGTTTTCAAATGTCTTTGCACGTTCTTGTTGCAATTGATTTGTAGTTTCATGCCATTGTGATCTGAGAAGATGCTTGATATGGTTTCAATCTTTTTGAACTTGTAGAAACTTAGTTTGTGCCCTAACATGTGGTCTGTCTTTCAGAATGTCCCATGTGCTCTTCAGATGAATGTGAATTCTGCAGTTTTGGGGTGTAATTCTCTGTAGATATGTATTAAATCTATTTGGTCTAGCACTTCATTTAGTGTCTCTGTTTCTTTGTTAATTTTTTGTCTAGATAATATATCCAGCGATGTGTGTGGGCTGCTGAAGCCCCCTGCTATGATTGTATTGCTGTTGCTTTCTCCTTTGAAGTGTTCCAGATAATTTGTAATATATATTGGTGCTCCTAAATTGGGAGAAATTATGTTTACCATGGTTATATTTTCGTGTTGGACAGACCCTTTCAATATTATGTAGTGGCCTTCCTTGTCTCTAGTTATGGCCTTCATTTTGAAATCTACTTTATCAGATAGGAGTATTGCTACCCCAGGTTTTCTGTCCTTTCCGTTTGCTTGAAAGATTTTTTTCTATCCCTTCACTTTCAACCTATGTAAATCTCCTTTTGGGAGGTATGTCTCTTATAAACAACATATATATGAGTCATGCCTTCATATTCAGTCAGCTACTCTCTGTCTTCTTATCAGAGCGTTGAAACCATTCACATTTAAGGTGATAATTGATATGTACTTATTTATTGCCTTTTTTTTTAGTTGGTTACATTTTTCTTCCTATGTCTTCTAATTACAGCTGTCCTTTTATCATAACTTGTAGTGCTTGTTTGGTGGTAAAATATTCCCTTAGCCTTTTTTTTTAGGGAAGTTCTTTATTTGACATTTTATTTTGAATGATAGTCTTGCTGGATAGAGTAACCTTGAATTCAGATCCTTGTTTTTCATGACCTTGATTACTTCATGCCATTCCCTTCTGGCCTGTAGTGCTTCTGTTTAGAAGTCAGCTGAGAGCCTTATGGGGTTTCCTTTGTAGGTAGCCTGTTGCTTATCACTTGCCTTTAGGATTCTCTCTTTGTCTTTAATTTTCAGCATTTTGATTACTATGTTCTTGGTGTGGGCCTGTTTGGGTCCTTCTTACTTGGGGCTCTCTGTGCTTCTTGAACTTGAGTGCCTTCTTCCTTCACCAAGTTAGGAAAGTTTTCTGTCACTATTTCTTCATATATATTCTCTAACACCTGCCTATTTTCTTCTTCTTTGGAGACACCTATGATGGGAATTTTATTATATTTCCAGTTGTCCAACAGTTCTCTTATGCTATCTTCCAGTTTTTTAAATATTTTTTTCTTTTGCATTTGTGATTGGTTGATTTTTTCTACCCTGTCTTCTAATTTACTGATTTGGTCCTCACCTTCCTCTACTCTGGTGGTTAGTCAGCCAATGTGTTCTTTATTTCTGCTATGTCATTCTTAATTTCTACTTGGTTATTTTTGAGTGTTTTTATATCTTTACTCATGGTGCTGATGTCCTTACTCATGCTGTTGAGCTTCCTCAAGATCATAGCTCTGAACTCTACCTCTGGTAATTTGCTTAACTGCATTTCTTTTATGTCATCTTCAATAGAGTTCTCTGGTTCTTTCATTTGAAATTTGTTTCTTTGTTTCACCATTTTGGCTATCTCACTGTGTTTTGGAGCCTGCCAAATTTTTCCTGTGAGTGTTGGTGTTCTGCTGTTTTTTGCTCCTTCTACTGGGTTTGGATGGGCCGGGGTGGGCCCACGTTAAACCCCACTGTGAAGTGTTACTTTCCTGGGTAGATTTTCAAGCCCAGGAAATGTTTATTTATCCTCTAGGTTTTTCCTGGTGGCTAGTAGTCTCAGTTACTCAGTGCCTTGGAATGCAGCCGTGGTGTTCTGCATAAGAGGATTTCTAGAGGGTGGGAAAGATGCTGGTTGTTAATGAGCCTCAATTTTCATTTCTTTGCCTCACCTGGGAAAGTTTGAATTTCCCAGTGTGGGGCTGCTGCTTTTCCCCACAGCTCTGGGAAGGAGCCCACTGGCCACCATCCTTTGTGGCTGCAAATCAGCAAAAACTCCGAGTGCCTTCCAAATCCCGGTTGTTCCTGCCGAGTTCCAGCCCAGTGTGCCCTCCCTCTGTCATAGCCCCCAGGTGAGTGGCTGTCGCTATTTTAGCGCTTTGTCCAGGCTCTCTGCACTGTGGAGCAGGCTTGGCTTTTATTCCCCAAGGGTGCTACTCACAGCGAAGACTGCTGCTGTCCGTGGGCTCCCTGCCCGCCATGCTCTCACACCTCCGCAGATCCTACCAGTGTCCCTGATTATATAGTCCTGTCCTGCTGCTTTTCTGTTGCTTTTTTCTGAGGATTTGTCTTTATTTTAGTTGTAATTCCCATTTGGTCCTGGGAGATCGTCTGTGTATCTTCTATTTAGTTTGCCTCCATTTTCACTTCCTCTATGCCTATTTTCTGTACAGCTGTGTCACACAGGCCTCTCTGGTGCTCCAGCACCCTGTAGGTACCCAGATAACTGGATCACACAGTCCCTTTGGGGACCCAGCTCTATTTCTATGTTATAGGCTGCTGGGATGCATAGGCCTTACTGGTGCTTCAGCACGTGCAGGTCCCGCGGGTCACTGGATGGCACAGTCCATGCTGGGTCGTGCTGGCCTCTCTGGTGTTTCAGCACCCTGCAAATTTCGCAAGTAATTGGATGGCACCATCTCTGCTGGGTTGCACAGACCTCTCTGGTGCTTCAGTACCCCGCACGTACTGCGGGTAACTGGATTGCTGTCCCTGCTGGAATGCACAGGCCTCTCTGGTGCCCCTGCACCCTGCAGGCCCCATAGGCGGGCAGCTGGATCACACCAGTTTTTCTCGGGCTCCTGCTTCCTACTACTCTTGTGATCTGGTGGAAGGTACAGGCCTCTGTGGAGCCCCCGGTCTTGCCACTGGCGGCTGGGGATTGCTGCTGCCCCGTGGTGGTCAAATCCTGCTCAGTTTTTATTTAGTCTTTGGGGATAGGTCTCAGCTGCTTGTCTGTGCTTCTGTTGCCTGGGGATGGATGTTTGCTCCCCAGCCTCTGTTGCTGGGGGTATATCTTGACTCTGATCGGGCTGCTACTATGCAGGATGGTGCTGGTCTTTCGGCTGTCCATGGCTTCCGTGACCAGCACCTTGGGGGCTCCACTACTGTGCATTGTTCTCTGTTGTCACAGAATGTCCACTGGTCTGATGGTGCCAGGTGTGCTGGTGGGCTCAGGTAGCTGGGCCCTAGCCGCTCCCACTGCCTTCTCCCAGGGAAGACCCAGGATCTTCCAAAATGGTGGGACCTCCCCGTGGTGCACGGAGTAACACCCTGAACAGCTACTTACTGTGGTAGCCAGTATCCGGCTGCTGCCATACACAGCACAGGAACCTTCTGCTTCGTATCTCTGTACTGCACGCGTTGGTCATCCACCTTCACATTCACTCACACTCTCTCACACATTAGTTCATTCTCTCACACACTCACTCTCCCTCTGTTCCTGCCTGCCATCATCTTCCGAGAGCCTGCCAAAGACACTTTTGTTAGTGAATGCTGTAGACAAAATAAACCAAGTCTGAGAACCATTATTAAAATGTTTTTCTTTTTCCTTAGCCCAATAGTATGTTATCCTGCCTCCGAGACTATTATGCTTTGTTTTTCCAGATAAAATTGTATTTTTGACAGGCTTTGTTAAGAATCCTTGGTAAACGTCAGGTATAAGCCATTTACTGGTTTTTCCTGGCTGCTATTATGTCATGGTAATAGAGATTCGAAGCAGTTTTAATTTTTTATCATTGTGTTTTGGATATGTCTCCAATGGATTTTACTTTTTCTCATACCAAAGCCCACAAACCTTGTAGGACATTCAGGACTGTGACTTTAGAATTTTAAAATGGGGTCATCCCTTTCCTTTCACCAGTCAACTTCTAGATCCAATCAGACACCAAATACAGATGATTCCACTTTATGAATATTTGTTAAATCCATTTATTTATTTCCATTCATTGCCACTGTCTCAAGTGACACTACTGCCATCTCCCAACTGTATCACTCAGGTATTTTAACTGGTCTCTCTGCCTCTGGTGCCTTGCCACCTCTAGTGCATCCTTTATTCTACCATAAGTGTGAGACTTCTAAGGCACAGATCAGATGTTAGTAACCCCCCTCCCACCCAGAACACACACAAATCCATAAACATCCTGAAGGAACACTGTGGCCTTACAATAAGTGTTCTGATAAAAAGGCTCCGTAGAGAGAGCCCTTGGGGATTAGGAAACATTGCACTGAACACATGACATTTGAGCAGGGTTTTGAAGGATGGATAAAGGTTCTCCGTGTAGGAAAAAGGAAAATTGTAGCTTAAACCGAGAGACTCGTACATATAGAAGCACAGAATAGAGAGCCCAGAAATAAATCCATGCATATACTATCAATTGATCTTCAACAATGACATCAAGAAGGTATAATGGGTTGCCTGGCCAGTGTGGCTCAGTGGTTGAACATCGACCCATGCACCAGGAGGTCGCCAGTTCAATTCCTGGTCAAGGCACATGCCCAGGTTGTGGGCCTGATCCCCAGTGGGGTGCATGCAGGAAGTGGCCAGTCATTGTTCTCTCTCCTCAATGTTTCTATCTCTCTCTCCCTCTCCCTTCCTCTCTCTCTAAAATCAATAAAGAAAAAAAATTTAAGAATGTACAATGGGGAGAAAAAAAAAAAGGGTGGCAGAGTGAATGGAAGCTATGCAGTCCATCTCCCAGGACCAAACTGGAAGTACAACTAAAATGAAGGCATATCACCTAGAAAAGTCAACTGAAGTACAACTGGAAAGAAACACTACAACCAGGGATGCCAAACTGAGCCTGGTAGGAATTGCGAAGGCGCATGGGTGCGGGCTGGGAGTCTGCAGAGCAGCAGAGAGCTGTATTAGCAGGGTGTACTTCCAGTTGCGGAAATGGGGTTTTTAATGCCAAATCATCTGGAAAACCCAATTGAAGAGCAGCTGGACAAAACCACTACAACCAGGGACACCAAATCAAGCCTGGTAGGAGTTGCAGACACACATGGTCACGGCCTATGTCCATGGGCAGCAGCGGAGAACTGTATAAGTGGTGTGTGCTTCCCACTGAGAAAGTAATGGTTTTTTAAAACAAGCACCAAACCAACTACAGCCACTCACCTTGGGTTCAGAAAGACAGAGGGTGGACTGGATTGGAACTGAGTAAAAATAGGGCTCCTGGCTCCAGAGGGGTGGAAGCAGGTGTTCGGTACTGAAACATTCCCTCACAAGACAGTAGCCATTTACTCAACTAGCCCCATCCTAGAGTCCTGGTGAGAAGCAAGGGACCTTCCAACAGCAATTCAACACCACCAAGCCAGTCCAGAGAAGTGCAAATTGAGGCGCATCAACATCTCAATTGAATAAGCTACTAAGAGCCACCAGAGGCTCATCAAGCTACTGAGACCAATAACCTACAGGCAAATAGCTAGAGGATAAGTGACCCTTTTATTGGCTTGGTGTTTAACTTGAGTTCTCCCACACTCATCAAAGCCCACTAGAGTGAGCCACAAACAGTGGAACACCAACACCCACAGGGAAAATTTGGCAGGCACCAAAACCCACTGAGAAAGCAAAAATGGTGAAAAAAGAAACAAATCCCAAATGAATGAACACAATAATTCTTCAGGAGAAGAAATAAATAACATAGAAATAGGCAACATATCAGAGGGAGAGTTCAGAGCAATAATCATGAGGAAGCTCAACAACATGAGTGAAGAGCTCAACAGCATGAGTAAAGATACAGAAACATTGAAAAGCAAACAATTAGAAATGAAGAATGACATACTAAAAATAAAGAACACATTGGAAGAAATAAAAAGCAGAGGAGATGAAGCCGAGGACAGGATGAGTGAATTAGAAGACAGGGTAGAAAAAAATCACCCAATGAGAAAACCAAAACAAAAAAACAATTGAAAAACAGGAAGACACACTAAAAGTACTGTGGGACAATATAAAGCATAACAACATACACATCATAGGTGTGTCAGAAGAAGAAAATGAGTAAGGGTTAAAGAATATATTTGAAGAAATAGTGACAGAAAACTTCCCTAGCTTGGTGAAGGAAAAAGGCACACAAGTCGAACAAGCACAAAGAGACCCAAGTAAGAAAAACAAAAAGAGGCCCACTCCAAGACACATAATAATTTAAATGCCAAAAATTAAAGGCAAAGAGACAATCATAAAGGGGACAAGAGATAAGCAACAGGTTACTTATAAAGTAACATCCATAAGGCCATCAGCTAAATTCACAACACAGACACTACAGGCCAGAAGGGAATAACATGAAGTAATCAAGGTAAGGAAAAACAAGGATCTCCCCCATGAAAATACCAATGACATAGTTCACATAATTAGAACAAATACTTCAAAAGTTCATATGAAACCACAAAAGACCTCGAATAGCCACAGCCATCTAGAAAAATACGAAAAAAGTGGAGGGATCACATTACCAGATTTCAGGTTATATTACAAAGCCACTGTAATCAAAACAGCCTGGAACTGGCACAAGAACCGGCATATAGACTAGTGGATCAGAACAGAGAACCCAGAAATGGACCCAAGGGAAAATGCTCAATTAAAATTTGACAAAGGTGGCAAGAGCATAAATTGGCGTAAAGACAGCCTCTTTAATAAATGGTGTTGGGAAAATTGGACAGCTACATGCATAAAAATAATGGAACTAGACCATCAACTTACACCGTACACAAGAATAAACTCAAAATGGATAAAAGATTTAAATGTGACTCATGACTCCATAAAAATCCTAGAAGAAAATGTAGGCAACAAAATTTCAGACATCATATGCAGCAGAATTTTCACTAATACATTTCACTGATACAACAGAAAAAAAGGAGAAAATGAACACATGGGACTACATCAACCTCAAAAGGTTCTGTGCAGCAAAAGAAACAATCATCAAAATGGAAAGGCAACCCACTGTATGGTAGAGCATAATTGTCAATGATATATCAGATAAGGGGTTAATTTCCACTGTATATAGAGTGCTCACACAATTCAACAAAAGGAAGACAAAGACCCCAATTAAAAAATGGGCAGAGGAACAAAATAGATACCTCTCCAAACAAGACATACAAATGGCTAAAAGACATATTAAGAAATGCTCAACATCACTAATCATCAGAGAGATGCAAAGTAAAACAACAATGATGTATCACCTCACACCTGTCAGAATGGCCGCCATCAACAAATCACCTCACACCTGTCAGAATGGCCGCCATCAACAAATCATCAAACAACAACTGTTGGCAAGGGTTTGGAGAAAAAGAGACTCTAATACACTGCTGGTGGGAAGTCTTGCGAACTAGGCTGAGTGCTACGCCCTGGGATGGTTCCGCAGACTGGGCCGCACTTAGCTGGGAGCAGCACCATCCCAGGTGGCTCCATGACGCAGAGTCTGGATACAGGCTAAATTGGCAGCAACCACTCACCTTGGGCTCTGGCAGAGGGAAGGCAGACTGGACTAGAACTCTATGGGGACACTCGGGATTTGGAGGGTGCTCAGAGCTTTTGCTGAGTGCAACCACCCAGGACTGTGGTCATCTTACTCCTTCCAGGGCCCTGGGGAGAGGCGGCAGCCCCTCCCTCAGAGATTCAAACCCACCTGGTGGCCATTGAAATGCTACTTGAGGCCCATTAACAACCAGCAGCTGCCCCACCCTTAGGAAATCCTCTTACACTGAGCACCTGAGGGAGTTTTTCAGGCAACTCAGATACCAAGGTTCTTCAGGTGACCTCTACTAATAGCCTCCAGGCAAAAAAAAAAGCTAGAGGAAAGGTAAGGCTTGACAGTGGTGGTTAAAGTGAGCCCTCCCTGCCTCATCCAAACCCAGGAGAGGGAGCCACAAACAGCAGAACACCAACACCCACAGGGAAAATTTGGCAGACTCCAAAGCCCACTGTGATAGCCAAAATTGTGAAAAACAGAAACAAAAGCCAAATGAAAGAACAAGAGACCTCTATGGAAGATGAGATAAATGACGTGCAGTTAAGCAAGTTAACAGAACTAGAATTCAGAGCCATGATCTTGAGGAAGCTCAACACCATGTGTAAGGACATGAGCACCATGAGTAAAGACATAGAAACGTTGAAAATCAACGAGTTGGAAATTAAAAATGACATATCAGAAATGAAAAACACATTGGAAGGTCTAAAAAGCAGAGTAGAGGAAGCTGAGGACCAGATCAGTGAATTAGAAGACAGGGTAGAAAAAATCAACCAATCGGAAAACGAAAAGGAAAAAACAATTAAAAAACAAGAAGACAGATTAAGAGAACTGTGGGACAACTGGAAACGTAATAATATTCGCATCATAGGAATCCCCGAAGAAGAAGAAAATGAGCAAGGGTTAGAGAATATATTCAAAGAAATAGTGACAGAAAACTTCCCTAATTTGGTGAAGGAAGAAGATATTCAAGTTCAAGAAGCACTGAGAGCCCCAAGTAAGAAGAACCCAAACAGGCCCACAACAAGACACATAGTAATCAAAATGCCAAAAATTAAGGACAAAGAGAGAATCCTAAAAGCAGCAAGAGATAAGCAACAGGTTACCTACAAAAGAAATTTCGTAAGGCACTCAGCTGACTTCTAACAAGAAACACTACAGGCCAGAAGGGAATGTCATGAAGTAATCAAGGTCATGAAAAACAAGGATCTGAATCCAAGATGACTCTACCCAGCAAGGCTATCATTCAAAATGGAAGGTGAAGTAAAGAGTTCCCCAGAGGAAAAAAAAAAGGCTAAGGGCATACATTAGCACCAAACCAGCACTGCAAGAAATGTTAAAAGAAATGCTGTAATTAGTAGAAGAAATAGGAAGAAAAATAGAACCACACTAAACAAAAATGGCAATAAATAAGTACATATCAATAATCACCTTAAATGTAAATGGACTGAATGCTCCCATAAAAAGACAGAGAGTAGCTGATTGGATAAGAAAGCATGACTCATCTATATGTTGTTTACAAGAGACCCACCTCACAACAAAAGACTCACATTGATTGAAGTGAAGGGATGGAAAAAAATCTTCCAAGGAATCGGAAAGGAAAAAAAAAAGCTGGGGTAGCAATAGTCATATCTGATAAAATAGACTTCAAAATGAAGGCCATAACTAGAGATAAAGAAGGACACTGCGTATTATTCATGGGGTCTCCTCAACAGAAAGGTATAACCTTGATAAACATATATGCACCCAATATAAGTGCACCAAAATATATTAAAAATCTTCTGGAGGACTTCAAAGGACAAATAGATAGGAATACAATCATATCAGGAGACTTCAACACCCCGCTGACATTACTAGATAGATCCTCTAGACAAAAAATTAGCAAGGAAACAGAGACTCTAAATGAAGCACTGGACCAAATGGATTTAATAGCTATCTACAGAGAATTACACCCCAAAACTACAGAATTCACATTCTTCTCAAGTGCACATGGGACATTGTCAAAGATAGACCACATGTCAGGGCACAAACTAAGTCTCTACAAGTTCAAGAACTGAAATCATATCAAGCATCTTCTTGGATCACAATGGCATGAACTAGAAATCAATTGCAAGAAGATCATAGAAAGATATTTGAACACATGGAAGCTAAATAGCATATTATTAAACAAAGAATGGGTCACCGAGGAGATCAAGGAAGACATCAAAAACTTCATGGAAACCAGTGAAAATGCAGACACAACAACACAAAATCTATGGGATGCAGTGAAAGCAGTTCTGAGAGGGAAGTTCATAGCACTACAGGCCTACCTCAAAAAACAAGAAAAATCTCTAATAGACTGTCTAACCTCACAACTTAAAGAACTAGAGAGCAAACAAAAAGAAAACCCAAGAACAAGTAGAAGGAAGGAAATAGTAAAGATCAGAGCAGAAATAAATGACATAGAGACAAAAAAAACAGTTCAACGGATCAATGAAACAAAGAGCTTGTTCTTTGAAAAGATAAACAAGTTTAATGGACACTTAACTAAACTCACCAAGAAACAAAGAGTGAGAACCCAAATACACAAAATCAGAAATGAAAGAGAAGTAACAACGGACACCACAGAAATACAGAAGATCGTTAACAACTATGATGAACAATTATATGGCAACAAGTTCGACAATCTAAGTGAAATGGACAAATTTCTAGAAACACATGGTCTCCCAAAACTGGATCAGGAAGAGATAGAAAACTTGAACAGACCAATATCAACAGAAGAAATTGAAGATGTAATCAAGACTCTCCCCGCAAACAAAAGCCCAAGCCCGGATGACTTCACAGGGGAGTTTTACGGAACATTCAAAGAAGAACTAACACCCATTCTCCTCAAACTATTTCAAAAAATTCAAGAAGGAAGACTTCCAAACTCGTTTTATGAAGCCAGCGCAATTCTACTTCCAAAACCAGAAAAAGACACTAAAAGAAAGAAAACTAGAGGCCAATATTTCTGATGAGCATAGACGACACCAAAATCCTGAACCAAATAATAGCAAGTTCGCTCCAGCAATGCACCAAAAAAATTATCCACCATGACCAAGTGGGATTCATCCCAGGGATGCAAGGCTAGTACAATATTCGCAAATCAATAAATGTGATACACCACATAAATACAATGAAGAATAAAAACCACATGATGATATCAATAGATGCCGGAAAAGCCTTCGACAAAATCCAGCAGCCATTTCTGATAAAAATGCTCAGCAATGTGGGAATAGAGGGATCATATCTAGACATAATAAAGGCCATATATGAAAGACATACAGCCAACATCATACTCAATGGGCAAAAACTAAAAGCATTTCCCTTAAGAACAGGAACAAGGCAACATGCCCACTTTCACCACTCTTATTTAACATAGTACTGGAAGTCTTAGCCATAGCAATCAGACAGGAAGAAAAAATAAAAGGGATCCAAATTGGAAAGGAGGAAGTGAAACTGTCATTATTTGCAGACGGCATGATACAATACATGGAAAACCCCAAAGACTCCATCAAAAATTTACTAGACTTAATAACTGAATTTTGCAAAGTAGCAGGATACAAAATTAACGTCAAGAAATCGATGGCATTCTTATACACCAAGGATGAACTCACAGAAAGAGAAACTAAGAAAACAATCCTATTTACCATTGCGGCCAAAAAATTAAGATACCTAGGAAAAACATAACCAAAGAAATAAAGGACCTATTCGCAGAAAACTACAGGTCATTGAAGAAAGAAATAGAGGAAGATATACAAAAGTGGAAGCACATACCCTATTCATGGATTGGGAGAATTAACATTACTAAAATGTCCATATTACCCAAAGCAATCTATAGATTCAATGCAATCCCCATCAAAATACCAACGGCATACTTCACAGAACTAGAACAAATACTTCAAAAGTTCATATGGAACCAAAAAAGACCTCGAATAGCCACAGCAATCGTGAAAAGGAAGAACAAAGTTGGAGGAATCACATTACCAGATTTCAGGTATACTACCAAGCCATCGTAATCAAAACCGCCTGGTACTGGCAGAAGAACAGGCATATAGACCAGTGGAACAGAACAGAGAACCCAGAAATGGACCCAAGACAATGTGCTCAATTAAAATTTGACAAAGGTGGCAAGAGCATACTGTGGAGTAAGGACAGCCTCTTCAATAAGTGGTGGTGGGAAAATTGGACAGCTACATGCAGAAAAATGAAACTAGATCATCAACTTACACCCTACACAAAAATAAACTCTAAATGGATAAAAGACTTAAATGTGACTCATGAATCCATAAAATCCTAGAAGAAACTGTAGGCAACATAATTTCAGACATCATACACAGCAGAATTTTCACTGGTACATCACCTAAGGCAATAGAACCAAAGGAGAAAATGAACACATGGGACTACATCAAACTCACAAGCTTCTTCACAGCGAAAGATACAATCATCAAAACGGAAAGGCTACCCATTGTATGGGAGAGCATAATTGCCAATGATATATCAGATAAGGGGTTAATTTCCAATATATATATATACTGCTCATACAACTCCACAAAAGGAAGACAAAGAACCCAATTAAAAAATCAGCAGAGGAACTAAATAGACACCTCTCCAAACAGGACATACAAATGTCTAAGAGTCATATGAAGAAATGGTCATTGTCACTAATCATCAGAGAGATGCAAATTAAAACAACAATGAGGTATCACCTCACTCCTGTCAGATTGGCCGCCATCAACAAATCATCAAACAACAAATGTTGGCGAGGGTGTGGAGAAAAGGGGACTCTAGTACACTGCTGGTGGGAATGCAGACTGGTGCAGCCTCTATGGAAAACAATATGGTGTTACCTCGAAAAATTAAAAATTGAACTTCCATTTGACCCAGTGACCCCACTTCTAGGAATATACCCTAAGAAGCCTGAAACACCAATCAGAAAGAATATATGTACCCCCATGTTTATAGCAGCACTATTTATATGAGCTAAGATATGGAAACAGTCCAAGTGTCCATCAGTAGACGAATGGATAAAAAAGCTGTGGTACATATACACAATGGAGTACTACGCAGCTGTAAGAAAGAAAGATCTCTTATCTTTCGAGACATCATGGAGGGACCTGGAAATTATTATCCTAAGTGAAACAAGCCAAACAGAGAAAGACAAGTATCATACGATCCCACTTATTTGTGGAATAAAATGAACATAACAGTATGAGGAATGGGGTAGTCCCAGAGTCATGGAAGTGGGGTTCAGACTGACAGTCCCCACAAGAGGGTATGGTGGGGGATAGATAAACCACAGAACTTATATGCATGTATGCATGAACAGTGGACATGGACAACAAACTGAGGACAGAGCTGGGAGGGAGGGGGAGCGGGAATCAGTGGGGGGAAAAGCAGAAACATCTGTAACAAAAATTAATTAATAAACTCACACTTCTGATGAAAAAAAGAAAAGAAAAGGCCACCTACTGAATGGGACAGAACACAGGGTTAATTTCCAAAAAAATATGAAGAACTCTTACAACTCAATAGAAAAAAGAAGATCCTAATAACCTAATTTAAAATAAGCTAATGATTAAAATTTTTTTTCAATTATCGTTTACATTCAGTGTTATTTTGTGTTAGTTTCAGGTGTACAGCATAAGGGTTAGATGATTATATACTTTACGGTGTTCCCCTTGATGTTCCCACTCTCCACTCGGTAACACATATAGTTATTACCGTGTATTGACTATATTCCCTATGTCATACTGTAAATCTCCAATGACTATTTTGTATCCACCAATCTGTACTTCTCAATCCCTTCACCTTTTTCACCCAGTCTCCGAAACCTCCTCCACTCGGGCAACCATCAGTTTCTTCTCTATATCTATTAGTCTGTTTCTGTTTTGTTTGTTCATTTATATTGTTCTTTACATTCCACATATAAGTGAAATTAAAATGGTATTTGTCTTTCTCTGTCTGACTTATTTCTTCTAGCATAATACCCTTTAGGTCCATCCATGATGTTGCAAATGGGAAGATTTCATTTTTTTTTTTTTTATGTGTGAGTAGTATTCCATTATGTAAATGTATCACAGCTTTTTATGTACTTATCCATTGATATGCACTTGGGTTGCCTCCAAAATTTTGCTATTGTGAATGATGCTGCAATGAATATAAGAATGCACATATTCTTTTGAATTATTGTTTAGAATTTCTTCGGAAATTTCTTCCAGAAATGGAATTGCTGGGACATAGTCAGTTTCAGTTTTTTTAAATATGTTTTCATTGATTTTTTTAGAGAGAGAGAAGGAAACATCCACGTGAGAGAGGAACATCGATTGTCTGCCTCCTGCATGCCCTGTACTGGGAATCAAGCCCACAACCCTGACATGTGCCCTGACCAGGAATTGAACTGGAACCTCTCAGTCTATGGGGTGCCCCATCCACTGTGCCACACCAGCCGGGCAAAGCAGTTTCATTTTTAATTTTTTGAGAAATCTCCATACTCTGTTCTATAGTAGCTGTAACAGTCTGCATTCTCACCAACTGTGCATGAGGATTCTCTTTTCTTCACATCTTTACCAACACTTGTTTGTTTACTTATTCATGGTTGCCAATCTGAAAGGTATGAGGCGATATCTCATTGTGGTTTCAATTTACCTTTCTCTCATGATTAGTGATGTTGAGCATCTTTTCATATGTTTATTTGCCATCTGCACATTTTCTTTGGAGAAGTGTCTATTCAGATCCTTTGAAAAATGGGCTAAAGATTTTAATAGACATTTCTTCAAATGGCCAACATTTATTTGAATAGAGGCTTAATATCTATAATCATCAGGGAAATGCAAATCAAAAGTACAGTGAGATATTATCACACTGGAAAAAATAGATAAGTGTTGGTGAAGATGTAGAGTAATTGGAACCCTTGTACATTGTTGGTGAGAATGCAGAATGATACAGCTGCTATGCTATGGAAAACATATCAGATTCCTCAAAAAATTAGAAGTAGATCCCTGGCTGGTTTGGCTCAGCAATTAGAGCGTTGGCCTGTGGTCCAGAGAGACCGGGGTTAGGGTCCCTCTAAGAACACGTACCTCGATTGTAGTTTGTCTCCAGCCCTGCTTGGGGTTGTGTGGGGGTCAGCCACTCAATGTGTCTCTTTCACATCGATGTTTCTCTTGCTCTCTCTCTCTTCCTCTCTCTCCCTCCTACTCTGCCTGAACAAAAATGGAAAAATGTCCTCGGGTGAGGATAAGAAAAAAAAATTAGAAGTAGAATTACCATATGATCCAACAATGCTACTTCTGGGTGTTTATCCAAAATAATTTAAATCAGGATCTCAAAAAGTTATTAGCACCCTAGTGTTCATTGCAGCACTATTCACAATAGATAAGATGTGGAAACAACCTGAATGTCCAACAGATGAATGGATAAAAATAACATGGTATATACATACAATGGTATTACTCAGCCATAGAAAAAGAAGGAAATCCTGGAATATGCAAGGACATGGATGAACCCTGAAGATTCCACTTATATGAGGTGTCTAAAATAGTCAAACTCATATAATCAGAGAGTAGAATGGTGGTTACCAGTGACTGAGGGGTGGGAAAAATGGAAAATTGCTAATCAGTGGGCATAAAATTTAACTTATTCATGATGAGTAAATTCTAGATATCTGCTGTACAACATCATGACTACAGTTAACAATATTGCATCATACGCCCTGGCCAGTTTGGCTCAGCGGTTAGAGCGTCGGCCTGCGGTCCCGAGAGACCCGGGTTCGGTTCCCGCTAAGGGCACGTACTTCGGTTGCAGTTTGTCCCCGGCCCTGGTTGGTCATGTGGGTGGCAGCCACTCGATGTGTCCCTTCACGTCGATGTTTCTATCTCTCTCTCCCTTCCTCTCTCTCCCTCCCACTCTATCTGTACAAAAAATGGAAAAATATCCTCGGGTGAGGATAAAAAAAAAAATATATATATATATATATATATATATATTGCATCATACACTTAAAAATTTGTTAAGTGGGTAGATCTCATGTTAAGTCTTAATATCACAATAAAACTTTAAAAAATTAAAGCACAGAGACATGAAAAGGCATAGCATATTAGAGGAATTTGAGAAGTTTGGTATGAATAAAGTAAAGTATATTTGGGGGAAGTGGTAAGAGATAAAGCTGATGCTATATTTGGGATAGATTTTCTGTGTATTTATCTGCCCTGCTTTCTCTTGATTTTTTTTTTTAAATAAGCTGTGTCTTATTAAGTCTTGACATCCAAGGGCCTAGCATACTGCCAGGCACAAAACAAGAATTGTTTTGTTGTTGTTGTTAAATTTTTAAAATTTTTTTCTTTTATTGGTTTTAGAGAGAGAGGAAAGGAGAGGGAGAGATAGAAACATTGATGAGAGAGAACATCGATTTGCCACCTCCTGCATGCCCCCCCACTGGGGATTGGGCCCACAACCTGGGCATGTGCCTTGACCGGGAATCGAACCAGGGACCTCTTGGTGCATAGGTCGACACTCAGCCACTGAGCCACACCAGCCACACCAGAATTATTCGAATGAATTGGATGAATTAAGGAGAGAGACAGTCTATCAATATTATTTCATTGATTACTTTATTCCAAAACGTATTGAATACCTAAATTAGACTCCAGCCTGGAGCAAAATTAATATCCTATGTATTCTTTTGTACAAAACAATAGTAAGACTTGTTTTAAACACAGGTTATTTATTTATTTTTTTTTGCAGGCTTTTCTTTACAGTCACGTTCTCTTCTGAAGTAGTCTAACTTTCTCCTTAGTAGTAGCTTTGACTTTAGCCCAGGGACCTCCCTAAAGAAGTTAATCACTTGTCAATACCCTGTATTGATACTCCTGTAGTGGAATTGATATAGGGGAGGTATGGATCTACAACAATATATTGGCATATTACAGGAATCTCTGTTTTCTCCTGTGTGTTTAATTTCAGAGGCAACAGCAGAGATTTATCATATATTCTTGAAAAACTACTCCAAATGGGGACCTAAGATTAGGGATGAAGAAAACATTAATAACAGGACATTAATAATACAGTATAGCAAAATTAATGGAGTAGGTGGAAGGAGGGCGGATAAAATTTTTGTACATGTAAATGAAGATTTACTGTATATATGCAGTTCTGTCATTAGGGAATGCTAAATTACAAAGTCATTGGTTAATTAGAATGTAATTAAATTGTAGCACAGTGATTGGATAAATAGTTAATGAAGACTGAATGAATGAAGGAAATGTGGTAAAAGCATTGTGTACATTTGGGGAAAAGCAAAGATACAAATGTTATTCATGCAGTACAGTGCATCAGTCTTAAAGGATACATATATCCTAGCATTAATTTAGAATATTAGCTCTCCAAAAACAAAAAGGGTTCCAACTCCCACTATCCCCTTCAAAGTGTCCTGCACTGAAATACAGATTTATCTGACTGCTACTTCAATTTTCCCTCACAGCATGTGAAATTATTTTGCTGAACTTTGTTTACCGTTTATTTACTGTTATCTTAAGAATCTGTTACCACAGTAAATTGCTGTACTCTGTGCATAGTAACTGTTCTTACTGAAATAGGTGGCTCAGCCTAAGATCCTGACCAGATCCAGCTGACTACCTACTTTTGAAAATCAGCAGAGTGGTTTCTGCAGGGAGAACTGTGCTTGCTTTTGATAATTACCTTAGCTTTATGAAATCAATCAGCTTGAATCATTACAGATCTGACAAGGTAGACTTCAATTTTAATACCTGAACAACTCTCTGTTTTCAGGCTCTGAAATCTGCAATTATTTATTTTATTTAGACAGACACCCATAATGCAATACCTCTGGGCACATTCTCATACATGTATTAAACAGATAACCTAATGGTCAGTGTGTTAATAACCGACCATATTCCTGTCACGTAAGTTGAAAATTGGCCCAGAGGAATTGTAGCATGGCCTAGAGCCAGCACAAAGTAGGCACTGATGAATAATCATCTTTCTGATCCCCCACCCCCAAAGATATGGAGAGAAGAGTAGTGGCTATAACTGTTCCCAGGAGCTAAACTATAGGAAAATAAGGCTTTCTCTTCTCAGTTCCTCTAAAGACTGCCAAACTTTATCCTTATCCTAAGGAAAATGATACACCACCTGTCTACCATCTGTCACTTTTTTTTTAAGAGAGAGAGAGTGAGAGAGAGAGAGAGAGAGAGAGAGAGAGAGAAACATCGATGTGAAAGGGACACATCGAGTGGCTGCCACCCGCACGACCCAACCAGGGCTGGGGACAAAATGCAACCGAAGTACATGCCCTTCGCGGGAACCAAACCTGGGTCTCTCTGGCCCGCAGGTCGACGCTCTACCGCTGAGCCAAACCGGCCAGGGCCCATCTGTCACTTTTAACTGTTCTAGCAAATGAACATTTTGTTGAACTTTGTTTCAATTTATAGATGTGATTTTGCTTTGTTTGCAAAGCCTTAAATTGTGCAGGGGAGAAGAGTGTGAAGCATTCTTCTTCTTGAAGTTGGAAATATGTATTTTGCTTTTCTGCTCATGGAACTCAAACACCTTAACAGATTTAGTTCAGACTTTCCTCAAATAACTCACCTTTGCCAGGCCTGGGACACATCAGTCCCACAGGAAAAACACAGAGAACAGTCTGAGCATAGGAAAATATGGATTTAGAGAGAAATGGTCCTTCTCTATTCCAGCTCTAGTGTCACTCTTAGTAGTGGTCTACTTGTAAAGCACCCAGCTGAAACTGAGCAGTGATTAAAGCTTTGGGGGAAGGCATTTCAGCTGTAAGAGGAAAATGTGGTTCTTTCGTGTTGAAAACCTTAAAGTGGTGATAAAAATAGTCTCCTCTCCTAAAAAATAGTATAAGCAGAGAGAAATCACTCTCTACTCCCAGCATTATTTATTAATGTTTTACAATGATGAATGTATTATTGGTAAAAGTTACAAAGTTAATGCAAAGCTAACGTCTTCCAAGCTGCAAATAGGATGTAGTCTGGGGGCCTAAGAAGCCACACTACTCTAATTTTCTTATTCCATTTAGGCTGCAAATTCACATAAATCCCTGGTTGGGTTAGAAAAAGGGAACTAACACTTATTTAGTGTCTAATATGTGCTGGATCCTAAACATACAGTCTCTTATTTAATTTTCCTCACTTCCCTAAGAGGGGGATGTTATCATTCCCATTTACAGTACAGAAACTGTCTCAGAGAGGTCAAGTGACTTGTTTTACACTCCTTGTAAATGGTGGCACACCTAGTAAGATGTGGGTTTGATTCTAGAAAAGCACTGTCTAGTCAAATTTTCCATGATAATGGAAATATATATTCTATTCTGCACTGTCTAATACAGCAGCTACTGGCAACATGTGACTATTGAACACTTGAAATGTGGCTAGTATAACTGGGGAATTGAAGTTTTAATTTTAATTTATTTATACTTAGATTTAAATGGCTATATGTGGATAAGTCAACTGTTTTATACAGTACATCTCTACGGATTGACTTTTCTTGACTGTAATTTGTAAAGCAGGAATCTGAAACTTGTGTCCCTAGAACTATTAAGAGAAGATCCATATATGAGGTTTACTTCATAGTGTTTTCTCCTGTAAGTATCTTAGTCAGTGGAAGGACTTTTTTTGCCTCTTAAATAGGGAGAATGAAGTTATGTAGAGTCGAGTTTAGAGGTAGATTGTATGATAGTCTACCAGTACATCCTACACAGTATTTAGGAATCCTAGGATAGAGTATATACAAGGAATACTGAATGAACCCCAAAATCATACTTCCTTCTTCCCTTTATAATAAAACCAGAAGCAGGTTGATTGGCGTCTAAGGTGGGAAACACAGTTAGTGCACCCAAAGTTGTAGCTGAGTTGTTTCATACACATTTCTGGAATGCTTATTATATTGTACAAGACAAAATGCTAGGCATCTTAAAGGAAGAGCGATTTTTTAAAGTGACTAGGATGTCTGTCCTCAAGGAATGTACATCTTAATGGTAGTGGGAAGCAAGGATAAAACAAATATTCAAAGAACTATAGCAGAAGGCATGCTCTAAAGTACATAAGTAAAGTAAAGATTAAGGCATGAGAAGGGCCAGAATAGTGTTTTAGAACTTCAAAAAGCCCAAGTTCCTTGTTCTACTGCTTATTAGTTGTGTGACCTTGGGAATTTTATTTAAACTCTATAAGTTTCTCTTTTCTTGTTGCAAAATGGGAATTATAACAAGAAAATAAAATAATGGGATAATGCATGTAAATAGGGCACATTCTTAATAGCCAGTGAATGGTAGTTGCCTGGTGGTCCTGCCCCATTGATATGCGTGTATTAGAATGGGTGGAGATGGATAAAGAAAGGTATAATGAAAGAAATAGCATCTGAGATAAACCCTAAAGAAAGGATAGCATTTTGAAGGTTGGAAATCAAGAAGAAGGTGGATGAGCAGTGTGAACCAAAGGTGTGGAGGTAGGAAAGTACTGTAATGATTCCATGAATTCTAGGTAGTCCCATTTTGCTAGTGTCAGCCTTTTCTACTCAGAGGGTGATTCCCACCAGAATAAGCATCATCTAAGAACTTCTTAGACAAGCAGAACTCAAACCCAGACTTGCTGAATTAAAATCTGCATTTTAACAAGATCCCATGGAGCATGTGCGCCCATTAAAGTTCAAGCAGTGTTGGCATAGGGAGGGTGAAAAATGCTGATGGAGTGAATGGAAGCTACACAGACTACAATTGCAACTGGAATTACAACTAAAATAAAGACAAATCATTGGGAAAAAACAACTGAAAAATAGCTGGAGAAAAGCCATACAACCAGGGACAGAAACAGGATGCCAAATTGAACCTGGTAGGAACTGTGGAGGCATGTGAGGGTGGGCTGGGAGTCCACGGACAGCAGTGGAGAGCTGTATTAGCCAAGTGTGCTTCCCGCTGAGAAAGTGGGGGTTTTAAAAAGCACCAAATCAGATAAAGCCACTCACCTTGGGCTCTAGCAGAGGGAGGGCGGACTAGACTGGAACTGTGTGGAGAGAGTTTGGGGCCCCTGGCTCAGAACAGCTGGACAGGAGGACACTTGTAGTTTTGGGCTGAATCACTTCTTCACAGGACAGTAGCCATTTACTCAAAGAGCCCCTTCCCAGAGCCCAGGTGAGAAGCAACAGCCCCTCCCACAGGAATTCAACACCACTAGGCCAGGCCAGAGAAATGCAAATTGAGGCTCATTAACATTGAGTCTGATAGCAAGCAAGTGTCCCACCCACTGGAAATCCTTTTACACCTGAGGGATTGTTTATTTAGCTGAGAGTACAAATCGAGGTTTATCAAGTAACTGAAACTAATAGCTTCTAGGCAAAAACCTAGAGTATAACAAACCTTTCCTTGGCTTGTAAATCTACCCAGGAAAGTAAGACTTGACAGTGGTGTTTAATATGGGTCCTTACACACTCATCTAAACCCAGTAAAGGGAGCCACAACCAGTGAAACACCAACAACCATAGGGAAAATTTGGCAGACTCCAGAACTGACTGAGACAGACAAAATGGTGAAACAAACAAACAAACAAAAATCCCAAATGAAAGAACTAGATATTTCTGGAGGAGAATAAATAAATGACATGGAATTAAATAAGATAGCAGAGGGAGAGCTCAGAGTAATAATCATGAGGAAGCTCAATAATATGAGTTATAGAAACATTGAAAAACAACCAATTGCAAATGAATGACATAGGAGACATAAAGAACACATTGGAAGTAATAACCAGTACAGTAGACGAAGCCAAGGACCATATCAGTGAATTAGAAGACAGGATAGAAAAAAAAAAAAAATCACGCAATCAGAAAACCAAAAAGAAAAAAAATTTAAAAACAGGAAGACAACCTAAGAGAACAGTGGGACAACATTAAATGTAAAAACATCTGCATCATAGGGATGCCAGAAGAAGGAAATGAGTAAGGGTTAGAGAACATATTTGAAGAAATAGTAACAAAAGACGTTCCTAGCTTGCTGAAGGGGAAAAGGTGTACAAGAAGCACAGGGAGCCCCAAGTAAAACGAACCCAAAGAGGCCCACACCAAGATACATAGTAATTAAACGGACAAAAATTAAAGACAAACAGAGAATCCTAAAGGCAGCAAGAGATAAGCAACAGGTTACCTACAAATGAACCCTCAGAAGGCTATCAGTGGAATTCTCCACAGAAGCACTACATGCCACAAGGGAATAGCAAGAAGTAATCAAGGTCATGAAAAAAAAAAAAAAAAAAAAAGGGGCTCTGACACCATGACTACTCTACCCAGCAAGACTATCATTCAAAATAGAAGGTCAAATAAAGAGCTTCCCAGACAGAAAAAAAAAAAAAAAAAAAAAAAGGCTAAGGGAATACATTAGCACCAAACCAGCACTGCAAGAAATGTTAAAAGTACTGCTCTAATTAGCAGAAGAAATAGGAAGAAAAATATAACCACACTAAACAAAAATGGCAATAAATAGGTACATATCAATTGTCACTTTAAATGTGAATGATTGGAATGTTCCAATAAAAAGACACAGAGGAGCTGATTGGATAAGAAAGCATGACTCCTATATATGTTGTTTACAAGAGACCCACCTCACAACAAAAGACTCACATAGGTTGAAAGTGAAGGGACAGAAAAATATCTTCCAAGCAAATGGAAAGGAAAAAAAAGCTGGGGTAGCAATACTCATATCTGATAAAATAGATTTCAAAATGAAGGCCATAACGAGAAACAAAGAAGGCCACTACATAATATTGAAAAGATCTATCCAACAGGAAGATATAACCTTGGTAAACATATATGCACCCAATATAGGAGCACCAAAATATATTAAAAATCTTCTGGAGGACTTCAAAGGAGAAATTGACAGCAATTCAATCATAGCAGGGGACTGAAACACCCTGCTGACATCACTGGATAGATCCTCTAGACAAAAAATTAACAAGGATTTATCTTTCCTTCCGACCCCCTCACAGAACTTATATGCATGTATGAATGAACAATGGACATGAGCAACAAAGCTGAGGACAGGGTGGGGAGGAGGGTAGGGGGGTATCAGTGGGGGAAAAAGTAGAAATATCTGTAACAATAATTAATTAACTAATTAATTAAAAAATTAACAAGGAAACAGACTCTAGATGATTCTCTAGATCAAATGGATTTAGTAGATCTCTACAAAGAATTATACCTCAAAACTGCATAATTCACATTCTTCTCAAGTGCACATGTGACATTCTCAAAGAGACCACATGTTAGGACACATACTAAGTCACTACAAGTTCAAGAAGATTGAAATTATGTCAAGCATCTTCTCAGATCACAATGGCATGGAAGTAGAAATCAATTAGAACAAAAACATGCAAAAAACATTCAAACACAAGGTGGCTAAATAACATGCTATTAAACAATGAATGGATTACCAAGGAAGAAATTAAAAACTTCCTGACAACCAATGAAAATGAACACACAACAACACAAAATCTGTAGGATGCAGCGAAAGCAGTCCTGAGAGGGAAGTTGCTACCATCACAGGCCTACCTCAAGAAAAAAGAAAAATTTCTAATTGACTTTCTAATCCTACAACTGAAAGAATTATAAAGTAAACAAAAAGAAAACCAGGAGCAAGTATAAGGAAAGAAATAGTAAAGGTCAGAGCAAAAATGAAAGACATAGAAACTAAAAAACAAAACAAAAAACAATTCAAAAGAGTAATGAAACAAAAAGGTGGTTCTTTTAAAAGATAAACAAGATTGATGAACTCTTAGCCAGACTCACCATGAAACAAAAAGAGAGGACCCAAATAAAGAAAATCAGAAACAAACGAGGAGACGTAATAACTGACACCACAGAAATACAAAGGATTGTTTTAAAAATACTTTGAACAATTATACGCCAACAGATTGGACAATCTAGGCAAAATGGACCGATTTCTAGAAACACACAGCCTCCCAAACCTGAACTGGGAAGAGATTGAAAACTCGAACAGACCAATAACAAGTAAGGACATTGAAGATGTAATCAAGAAACTCCCAGTGAACAAAAGCCCAGGTCCAGACAGCTTCACGGGGGAGTTTTACTGAACATTCAAAGCAGATCTAATACCCATTCTCCTAAAACAATTCCAAAAAATCCAAAAAGAAGGAAGTCTTTCAAACTCATTTTATGAGGCCAGCATAATTCTAATTCAAGACCAGATAAAGACACTACAAGCCAATATCCCTGATGAACACAGATGCCAAAATCCTTAACAAATATTAGCAAATTGGATACAGCAATACATTAAAAGAATTATTCACCATGACCAAGTGGGATTTATTTCAAGGATGCAGGTCTGGTACACTATTCGCAAATCAATAAATGTGATACACCACATAAACAAAATAAAAGATAAAAACCGTATGATTATATCAGTAGACACTGAAAGAACATTTGCCGAAATCCAGCACCCATTTCTTATAAAAATGCTCAGTAATGTGTTAAAAGAGATATTTATCTCAACATAATAAGGGCCATATATGAAAAACATACAGCCAACATCATACTTAATGGGAAAAAACTAAAAGCATTTTCTTTAAGAACAGGAACAAAACAGGAATACCCACTTTTGCCACTCTTATTTAATACAGTACTGGAAGTCTCGGCCACAGCAATTAGACAAAAAGGAAAAATAAAAGGGATCCAAATCAAAAAGGAGGAAGTGAAACTGTCATTATTAGCAGATGACATGATATTGTACATAGAAAACTCTAAAGACCATCAAAAATCTGCTAGAGCTCATAAATGAATTTTGCAAAGTAGCTGGATACAAAATTAAGATTATGAAATTGATGGCATTCTTTATTTATTTATTTACTTTATCCTCAGCTGAGGACTTTTTTTTGTTTTTTGTTCAGATAGAGTGGGAGAGAGAGAGAGAAACATACATGTGAAAGGGACACATCGAGTGTTTGCCAACCGCACGACCCAACCAGGGCCAGGGACAAACTGCAATCGAGGTACATGCCCTTAGCGGAAACTGAACCCAGGTCTCTCTGGACCACAGTCCAACGCTCTAACCGCTGAACAAAACTGGCCAGGGCAATCGATGGCATTCTTATACATCAATAATGAACACACAGAAAGAGAAACTATAAAAACAATCCCATTGAGGCAAAAAAAAATAATATACCTAGGAATAAACTTAACCAAGAAGTACAGGACTTGTTCTCAGAAAACTACACGACATTGAAAAAAGATATAGAGGAAGATATAAAATAGTGGAAGCACATACCTTGTTCTTGGGTTGAAAGCATTAATATCATTAAAATGTGCATACTATCCAAAGCAATCTATAGATTCAGTGCAATCCCCATTAAAATACCATTGACATATTTCATAAAACTAGAACAAATACTCAAAAAATTTATATGGAACCAAAAACGACCCAAAATAGCTACATCGATCTTGAGAAAGGACAAAGTAGGAAGGATCACAATACTGGCTATTGGGTTATACTACAAAGCTACTGTAATCAAAGCAGCCTGGTCCTGGCACAAGAACAGGCATATAGATCAATGGAACAGAGCAGAGAACCCAGATATTGACCGAAGACATTGTGCTTAACTAATATTTGAGAAAGGTAGCAATAGCATACAATATAGTAAGGACAGCCTCTTTTATAAATGGTGTTGGGAAAATTGGACAGCTACATGCAAATAAATGAAAGTACACCATCACCTTACACCATACACAAGAATAAACTTAAAATGGATAAAAGACTTAAATGTGACTTGTGAAGCCATAAAAATCTTAGAAGAATATGTGGACAAAAAAATTTCAGACATCCCTCACAGCAGAATTTTCACTTATACAATGCCTAAGGGAAGAGAATCAAAGGAGAAAATGAACACATAGGACTACCTTCAACTGAAAGCTTCTGCACTGCAAAAGAAACAACCATCGAAATGGAAAGGGAACCCACTGTATGGGAGAGCATAACTGCCAATGATACATTAGATAAGAGGTTAATTTCCAAAATATATAGAGCACTCATATAACTCAACAAAAGGAAGACAAAGAATTCAATTAAAAAATGGGCAGTGACCCTAGACACCTCTCCAAACAGAACATACAAATGGCCAAGAGACATATGAAAACATTTTCAGCGTCACTAATCAGAGAGATGCATAGTGAACCGACTCTGAGACATCACCTCACACCTGCCAGAATGGCTGCCATCAACAAATCATCAAACAACAAGTGCTGGTGAGGGTGTGGAGAAAACGGGACTCTAGAACACTGCTGGTGGGAATGCAGACTGGTGCAGCCACTATGGAAAACAATATGGTGTTTCCTCAAAAAATTACAAACTGAACTGCCATTTGACCCATTGATCCCACCTCTAGGAGTATATCCTAAGAAGCCTGAAACACCAGTCAGATAGAATATATGTATTCTATGAAATTTTTTTGTCCACATATTCTTCTAAGATTTTTATGGCTTCACAAGTCACATTTAAGTCTTTTATCCATTTTAAGTTTATTCTTGTGTATGGTGTAAGTTGATGGTGTACTTTCATTTTTTTGCATGTAGCTGTCCAATTTTCCCAACCCTATGTTCATAGCAGCACTATTTACAATAGCTAAGATCTGGAAACAGCCCAAGTGTCCATCAGTAGTTGTGTGGATAACAAAGCAATGGTACTTATATACAGTGGAATAGTATGCAGCTGTAAGAAAGGAAGATCTTTTGTCCTTTGACATGACATGGAGGGACCTGGAAAGTATTATGCTAATCGAAATAAGCCAATCAGAGAAAGACAAATACCACATGATCTCCCTTATTTGTGGACTATAATGAACAAAATAAGCTAATGAACAAAATAGACCCAGAGACATAGTAGTAGGCTACAGACTGACAAACCTCAGCAGTGGGGAGCAAGGGGGATAGAAGAGATAAACCAAGGAATTTTTATGCGTGTATGCATAACCAATGGACATAGACAATGGTGCTGAGGGGTGTGGCGGGGGCGGGATCAGGAGGAGGGTGTCGGTGGGGGAAAAAGAAACATCTGTAACCTAACTTAATTAATTTAAAAAAAGGAAATGTTGGCATAGAATTCAAGCTGGGGTATAGTAGGAAATATGGCTTGGAACGTGTGGAGCTTTGTTATGAAGGACGTGGATGCAGGACCAAGTAGTTTGGGGAGTCACTAAATTTGCTGAAAGATCAATGTCAATGAATATCAGCCCTTGATCACACCTTGAAAAAGGCTACTAAGCATAAATTTTGCCCTGAAGGTCTTATGTTCACCACAGTTCAGTCAAGCCCCTTAGTAGAAGAGGACTTTGGCCCTTTTCTTTCTCATCACTTCCCTTCACCTTCACTTACCCATTGATCTTTTACAATTACCTTTGCTGCTGCTAAACCAGTTATATAGAATATTGAACTCACAAAATTGACAATGTAGGTTTCATTTGTTTGATATCAGCTAAGACCTGGAACTGAGAAATGTTTATTTGTTTTGGTCGTTTACATCTGTGGCTGGAAAGTGATATTGCAGTCCAACTCTTTTAGACATTATAAATGTTCCCTCAGAAGTAACAGGTGGAGCCACTGGGTAGTGAGAGCTGAAATATGGAGTCAGAGGTTTTTAGGCTTAGACTGAGAAAGGAGGAGGGGCTTCTAGAGATGGATACATCTTACAAAAGCTCCTGGCAGCACATTAAGCAGCTGGCAATTATCCTAACCCCTTATTGCTCAAATATTGTGAATTAAAACTAATTTGGAGACCTTCTTCTTCCTCTTACCATGGAGTCCCCTATATTATTTTAAATGGAAGTCAATTGGAAAATAGGACTCAGGTTACAGAAATGTGTTTTATGCACAATTTTGACAAAAATTTTATTATATTTTTTCAACATAAATATCTGTCTGGATATTTCTGCCTTGAACTGAATTCACCTGATTTCTCAGGACCTAATCATATTATTTTAAAGGGAACTAATCCAGAATATAATTGCGTGCGTTTTTTGCTAAATTTTTAAAAGTCTTTGAGCCACAGATGCAAATAAGAAATAGTACATTTCCGTACTATTACCTGGGGCAGTCATTAAAAGTGTTAGATTGCCTCATGAAAGTTAATCCTAACTTAACCTGATACTGGAAAGTTCTGTAAAGTGAATTTTGACAGTAACTATTGCAGCAGCTGAGCACAAAGATATCTTCTTTCACAAGAATGATGACAATTCTTCAGTGCTTTCCTCAAAGCCTGGGAATCATTTGCATCTGTATGGCAGATATCATTGCATGTGAACTCCGTGACCTGCAGATTGGAGTGTTCACTGAGAACCACATTTCATCCTGAGATTTTAAATTCCCTGGTTCCATTGGATGAGAAATGTCATTTTCCAAATCCCCAGCCCCACCCTTCTTCAATATGCGTGCTGTATTTTCTAAAGTGGCCTCAGGTATTTTATAAAGTCAGATAATCTGTATTTTGACATGGCATGAAATAATAATTTGTCAACCTAGTTTCAGATTAAATTACATTACCATGTAAGCTTGTTTAATTGTGAACGTAATAAGATAAAGAAATAGCAGAAATCTATAACCCTAATGTTTATTATCTATTTTCCTTCATCATATCAATTTCTGCTTCCCTTTAGACAAACTACATTTTGTAGGCTTTGGCAATGAAGGCACAGGATATGAGGAGAAATGGGTGATCAAGGCTCAAAGTGTTATTAACTTTATCTTCAGGAATAAAAGCAAGGACTATGAGAAATATATAAGACTTTAGAAAACTTATAACTGCTCTGTTAATTATTTGTGACTCCCTCATTTATTTTTCTTGCAGAGATTATCAGTAGAACCCTTAAAAAGTTAGACATCCATGTGCTCATTTTAGGGATTGTAAATAAATTAACAGTTAAACAAAGTTCATGCTAGGTAGTTTTCAGAAGATGAAATGAACCTTCAAAATAGAGTAGGTGGTAGTTTTTTTTTTTTTAAGTAAGGAAAGCAAACTGAATTCCCAAGAGCATTGCAAAGAATGCTCCCTAGGCTAAGAAGTGCCCCCTGGTTTTAGGCCTGTCAGGAATTCATACATGATTCCCGTCTTGCAAAAAAGAATAAACTAGATAACCTCAGAAGTTTCTTCCTAATCTATTTTCAGGTTCATCATGTATGGTAGAAAATGATAGAAATACCTTCCATGAGAGATTTAAAGATCAATTCTGAATTTTGGGTGAGAAGTGCAATATCATAATTGACAATATTTTACATTTAAGTCATAATTGAAAATTTAGCAACAAGAATTCTTAAAATTAAAGTGGTGGCTTTCTTTTTTAAATTTAAATGTTTTTAATTGTTCGGTTTTACTTAAAATAGCATTCAACATTGATCACATATACATGACAAAAATTGATTTCTTGATGTCTTGGTTTATTTCTGCTGTCCTAAGGGAGGAATGAAACTATACAATAAAAGTAGCTAGGAATCACTGGTATCAAAAGATTTTGCTGCCCTGGCCGGTTTGGCTCACAGTTGGAGTGTCAGCCTGCGGTACACAGAGACCCGGGTTCGGTTCCCGCTAAGGGCACATACCTCGGTTGCAGTTTGTCCCCGGCCCTGGTTGGTCGTGCCAGTGGCAGCCACTCGATGTGTCCCTTCACATCGATGTTTCTCTCTCTCTCTCTTCCTCTCTCTCCCTCCCGCTCTATCTGAACAAAAAATGGAAAAATGTCCTCAGGTGAGGATAAAAAAATTAAAAAAAAGATTTTGCTATTTCTCTAGCCCTTGTTCTCCAACTACAAAGTTTTGGAGACTATATTGGGTCCTCAACAATACAAAATGTGGATTTGTATACAGTGAATCAGATTACTGAGTGGCATGTCTCTTTCTCCTTGATATATTTTTCTATAAGAAACAAAGCCTGAGATGGTGTACTGAATTATCAAGATTTTCCCTTATCTGTATCATATGTGGGGTGGATACACAGAAAGTACTTGAAATCTCAATCTTATTCAGTGCTTAACAAAAAATGTTTATATTAGTATGAGGAACAAAATACCTAAATTCCTGAAATATCATCTGGGACTAAGTAAAAGGCAAGCATGATTATAGTCAAGCATCTGTGACTGAATACCTTTAATCAGATTTTTTTCCTGGTCTCCTTCAACTTTTAGAAAAAGGTACAAACAGCAATGAAAGGTTTAATGAGGAAAGTAGGGTATATCCTTAAATCAGGATATGCCAATTCAGACTAATCTCCTCACATTGTACATCAACAATTCTATAAATTAAAAAGGGAAATTAAAAATTATAATAATAGCAGTTAATATATATTGAGCGTCTGCTATATGCCAGATGTGATGCAGATTGTTATATATACTTGATCTAATTTAATCTTTTTTTTTTAAATCCTCACCCAAGGATATTTTTCCATTTATCTTCAGACAGAGTGGAACTGAGAGAGAGACACACACACACACACACAGACATCAGTCTGAGAGAGACATATAGATTGGATTGGTTGCCTCCCACAGGACCCCTACCAGGGCTGGGACCAAACTGCAACCTAAGTAAGTGCCCTTGAATGGAACTGGTGACTCTAGTCCACCTGCTGTCACTCCAACAGCTGATCCAAAGTGGCCAGGGCTAATTTAATCTTTTTACCCATCATTAACGTACTGCTATTAACCTCCTTTTAAAGATCATGGCTCTGGCTCTGAAGTTCTGTAAGATCCCTAGTCATCTACTTAATAAGCTAGAGAAATGAATTAAGATATTATTCTGTAAAATTAACAAATGTAAAAAATAAGGAAAATTTTCTGATTAACCGTAGTAATGAGAACCTCCCAATCCCTGAGCATTCCTTTTGATTAAGATTTTACCATCCGGCTTTATAGTACTCAAGTGATGAAGATGCATTTGAATTTTAGATAAGTAATGTTGATATAATCAGCATCAGAACTTTTAAATTGTGGCATTAATTCTTGATTATCAGCTGTCAAGTCTTTAACTACATGAGTTAATAGAATGAATAACTTCTCCTTACCACATTGAGTATTAATTCATTTATTCAACATTCACATGTGGTAGGCATGGTACTGGGCACCAGGGATACAGTTGTGTGTGTAGGAGAGAGATCGAAATCTTTTGTTAGGAAAGCTTACAAACTTAACGGGGGAAGAGTTTATTTTAATTTACTTAGAGTACTAAGATGATCATAAATTTAAATATGTATATATGTTATACAAAGTATTATATATGTATACAGTATGTTTATTTTTGCAACAAACCTGTGAAATGTTATAAATCCCCTTTTATATACTATGAAAATTAAGACTAAGGGGAATTGAAATAATTGCAAAAAGCTACTTAGCTAGTAAAGGACAGAGCCAGGATTCAAACTCTGATATATCAAGATTAGAAGCACATACTGTTTCCACTACACTATTCAATCTTCCATGCAACTCATTTTGGTCAGTATGATATTGAAGAAAGAAATACCAAGAAAGGTTTGGAATAATACACTAATCATATTTGGCTCTGGAACTACTTGGGTGAAGGAAACATCTCTATTTGTAAGTTATATAAACATCTGGTGTTCTTTGAAAATCGTCGTGGTCATGATCTGAATGTTTTCTAATACAAAGGAATTGGTGTATGTTTCTTTAGTTCTAGTCATGGTAGGGATTTAATAGGACATAGATCTGATGCACTGAATGGCTAGATTAAGATAAAGAAGCAAGTTTTCATTATTTCACTTAGTTAATCAGATGATGTAAAGGAAGAATACTTGACAAGTCCCAGAAGACATTTAACGGAGGTGTTCCAAGTGAAGTCTGAATTCTGAAAAAATGGTACTTGTTATGTGGGCTGAAACATTAGTATAGGGATAATTTTTATTAAAAACAATAATGTATCCATGGCCAGTTTGGCTCAACAGTGTTGGCCCACGGACCAGAGAGTCCCAGGTTTGGTTCCCGCTAAGGGCACGTACCTCGGTTGCAGTTTGTCCCCAGCCCCAGTTGGGTTTGTGTGGGTGGCAACCAGTCGATATGTCTCTCCCATGTCAATGTTTCTCTCTCTCTCTTCCTCCCTCTCTCCTGCTCTATTTGAAGATAAGTGGAAAAAAAAAAGTCCTCGGATGAGGATAAAAAAACAAACAATAATGTAGTCATTTTGTTAGAGCATTAGCACTCATTTTACTGAAACTTGATTAACCTTTACCTGACGGATCCTAAATTTTATTGATATTTCCCAGCATTGCCTCAGAATTATATAGCTCTGAGTCATAGAAAAATTGAGGGTTAAAGAATGAGCCATGGGCCCTGGCCGGTTTGGCTCAGCGGTTAGAGCATCAGCCTGCAGTCCCGAGAGACCCGGGTTCGGTTCCCGCTAAGGGCACGTACCTCGGTTGCAGTTTGTCCCTGGCCCTGGTCGGTCGTGCGGGTGGCAGCCACTCGATGTATCCCTTTCACATCGATGTTTCTCTTCCTCTCTCTCCCTCCCACTCTACCTGAACAAAAAATGTCCTCGGGTGAGGATAAAAAAAAAAAAAAAAAGAATGAGCCGTGGCAGGCCAACCTGATTCCTCTGATAGAATTAGAGAACTAGTGGATAAAAGGCTCAGGAGAGATCACCTAACATTGGGCTTTAACAAAGCTTTTGATTCCACATTTCAGGGAATTTTAATTGAAGCACTTGAAAATTCAGGTACTGCTGCCAGAGGAGTAGCAATCTATCTGTGCTCATCACTGTCTGACTCATATAACGCTTAGAGAATATAAAATGCCTTTTGCCATTTTATGTGGTTTTTAACAGCTACTAGTAAAGTGACCATGCTTCTGACATCATTGGAAGAGGATGTGATGAACACTCCCCAAACCTGGGTCAAAATTCCCTAACACTTCAACGGCTGAATAATCCCCCTTTGCTAGTTCTATATCTTTGTTTCGTTTTCTCATTTCTGTGTACTTAAGGTTTTCTTGTTTGGAAACATCTATATCATCATTGGAAAAGACTGACACCAGTATAGTCTAATGAGTATATCTGCATCAATTGAACAACCCTTGGAATGGAAACATGGGAAAATGTCAAGAGATAATCTAAGGAATATGTGGCTAAGTTTTTTCAAAGAAAGATTGGGTCCAACTATAGCCGCATTTAAAGAGGGTCCTATCTCTTTAAGGGAGAAAGGAGAAGATAATTGATAGCTTGTGGCCAAACTTGTTAATTTCCCAGAAATAGGAGGGATCTTACAAATGACAGAGCCACATTCTTATAAGAACCTTTATTTTAATTCTACTTGTCAAAAAAATCTGTAAAAATTACAGAGGGCAACTAGTTTCAGGAATTCACTGGTTACTCTTAGACTCTTAAGATTTAGAGTTTTCCTGTAGTGGCTCATATAATAAAATCTGGAGACATTTCAGTCCTTAATGGAGTCTGGAATTTGGCTTCTTTTTCTTCTTTAGGATTGAACGAGCTGCCTTTTGACCCTGCCAACAACAACGAACCCTTGCAGTTTGGTAGTGCCAGTGGCACTTTGGTCACAGAAGGCCTCACTGAGAATGAAGGGGAGTCTAGCAAGAAAAGAAAGAAAACAAATGCTCCTTCAGGTAAGCTAGGCGATAATGCACTCTCTTAAGCCAGTGCTATTGATTCAACATTTTCCTAGAGCCTAGTATATGGCAGGACTTGTGCTAGAATTTGTAGAAACTACAGAAATGAGAAAGAGTCCCCTGCCTTCAAGGAACTCATAGTGAGATGGGGGAGAGGAGACACATACATAAATAACTCTAATAAAAAAATCATTGGTGCTGTGGTAAATGTGTAAAAGGGAAAAAGAAAACTATGGGCATCATGCACTACTTCACAGCATAAGTGACATTTGTTTATAGCTGGCCCTTGAATGGGCAGGCTTGAGACAGGAAGAGATTAGTAAAGAACATTGATTTAGGTAGAAGGGATTTTATGAGTGAATGGTTTCACCGTACATTTTTCTTTATATGTACATATGACAGGCTACCCTCACTTTTGCTTCTAATGAAGATATTTGCATCTCTCCACCCTACCCTGTTTCGCCCAGTACACACTATGCTCCCATGTGTTTTATGCCATCATAGCTCTCTTAGAACAGCTGATGAACAGATTTTCCTAAATCCTTTGTAAAAGCCTTCCCCGCAATCCTTCATCTCTTTCATGCTCCATTGGCCTATTCTCCAATTGTTAAATTCTCCAAAATGAATGGGGAAAAAATGGGATAACCAGATCTTAACTGATGACTTCATATTATAAAATTTCATCTTGTTGTTTGACTATTCATTTGAAAATAGTATCCTGAGTATATAGAGACTGATCTGAGAATTTGGGATGAGCCTAACAAACCATTTCATGGTATTGTTGTTTTTTGTTTTGTTTTGTTTTTTGTGTGTTTTTTTTTTTTTTCAAGTAAATTTATTCTTTATTTATTATATATTATTTATTTTATTTTATTTTTGTTACAGATGTTTCTCTTTTTTTCCCCATTGACACCTTCCTGCCATCCTCCTCACCCTGTCCTCGGCTTTGTTGTCCAGGTCCATTGGATATGCATACATGCATATAAGTTCTGTGTTCCCTCCCAACCAGCCCCTATTCTGAGGGTTCTCAGTCTGTACATTACTTCCACATCTCTGGGTCTAACCTATTATTCGGACTGTTAAGTTCATTATATTCCACAAATAAGTGAGATCATGTGGTATTTGTCTTTGTCTACTTGGCTTGTTTCGCTTAGGATAATACTTTCCAGGTCCCTCCATGTCGTCTTGAAAGATAAGAGATCTTTCTTTCTTACAGCTGCATAGTACTCCATTGTGTATATGTACCACAGCTTTTTTATCCATTGGTCTACTGATGGACACTTGGGCTGTTTCCAGATCTTAGCTATTGTAAATAGTGCTGCTATGAACATGGGGGTACATATATTCTTTCTGATTGGTGTTTCAGGCTTCGTAGAGTATATTCCTAAAAGTGGGATTACTGGGTCAAATGGAACCTCAATTTTTCATTTTTTTGAGGTAACATCATACTGTTTTCCATAGTGGCTGCACCAGTCTGCATTCCCACCAGCAGTGTACTAGAGTACCCTTTTCTCCACACTCACGCCAACACTTGTTTAATGATTTGTTGATGGCGGCCATTCTGACAGGTGTGAGGTGATACCTCATTGTTGTTTTAATTTGCATCTCTCTGTGATGCAAATTAGTGATGTTGAGCATTTCTTCATATGTCTCTTGGCCATTTGTATGTCCTGTTGGAGAGGTGTCTATTCAGCTCCTCTGCCCATTTTTTAATTGGGTTCTTTGTCTTCCTTTTGTTGAGTTGTATGAGTTCTCTACATATTTTGGAAATTAACCCCTTATCTGATATATCATTGGCAGTTATGCTCTCCCATAGAGTGGGTAGCCTTTCCATTTTGATGGTTGTTTCTTTCTCTGTGCAGAAGCTTTTGAGTTTGATGTAGTCCTACGTGTTCATTTTCTCCTTTGTTTCTGTTACCTTAGGTAATGTATCAGTGAAAATTCTGCTGTATATGATATCTGAAATTTTGTTGCCTACATTTTCTTCTAGTATTTTTATGGATTCACGGGTCACATTTAAGTCTTTTATCCATTTTGAGTTTATTCTTGTGTATGTTGTAAGTTGATGGTCTAATTTCATTTGCTTGCATGTAGCTGTCCAATTTCCCCAACACCATTTATTAAAGAGGCTGTCTTGCCCTGAATGGTTTGGTTCAGTGGTTAGAGCGTTGGCTTGCGGTCCAGAGAGGCCCAGGTTTTGTTCCCACTAAGGGCATGTACCTCCGTGGCGCTTTGTCCCTGGCCCTGGTTGGGTCATGCAGGTGACAGCCACTCGATGTGTCCCTTTCACGGCAATGCTTCTCTCTCTCTTCCTCTCTCTCCCTCCCACTCTGTCTGAACAAAAAATGGAAAAATGTCCTCGGGTGAGGATAAAAATAAAATAAAATAAATAAAGAGGCTGTCTTTACTCCATTGTATGCTCTTGCCATCTTTGTGAAATATCAATTGAGCATAATGTCTTGGGTCCATTTCTGGATTCTCTGTTCTTTTCCGCTGGTCTATATGCCTGTTTTTGTGCCAATACCAAGCTGTTTTGATTACAGTAGCTTTTTAGTATAACCTGATATCTGGTATTGTGATCCCACCTACTTTGTTCTTCTTTTACAAGATTGCTGTGGCTATTTAGGGTCTTTTTCGGTTCCATGTGAACTTTTGAAGTATTTGTTCTACTTCTGTGAAATATGTCGTTGGTATTTTGAAGGGGATTGCATCGAATCTATAGATTGCTTTGGGTAATATGGACATTTTAATGATGTTAATTTTCCCAAACCACGAACAAGGTATGTGCTTCCACTTTATTATATCTTCCTCTATTTCTTTTTTTAGTGTCCCGCAGTTTTCTGCAAATAGGTCCTTTACTTCTTTCATTAAGTTTATTCTTATGTATCTTAAATTTTTTGCTGCGATAGTAAATTGGATTGTTTCTTTACTTTCTCTTTCTGTGAATACATAATTGGTATATAAGAATGCTGTTGATTTCTTGACGTTAATTCTGTATCCTGCTACATTGCCAAATTCATTTATTAAGTTTAGAAGATTTTTCATGGAGTCTTTGGGGTTTTCCACAGGTAGTATCATGTCATCTGCAAATAATGACAGTTTCACTTCCTCCTTTCCCATTTGGATCTCTTTTATTTTTTCTTCCTGTCTGATTGCTGGGGCAAAGACTTCCAGTACTATGTTAAATAAGAGTGGCAAAAGTGGGCATCCCTGCTTTTTCCTCATCATAAGGGAAATGCTTTTAGTTTCTGCCCATTGAGTATGATGTTCATTGTAGGTCTTTCATATATGGCCTTTATTATGTCTAGATATGACCCCTCTATTCCCACATTGCTGAGCATTTTTGTCAGAAATGGATGCCGGATTTTCTCAAATGCTTTTTCAGCATATATTGATATGATCATGTGCTTTTTATTCTACATTTTATTTATGTGGCCTATCACATTTATTGATTTACAAATATTGTACCAGCTTTGCATCGCTGATCATGGTGAATAATTGTTTTGATGTATTGCTGGATCTGATTTGCTAGTATTTTGTTCAGGATTTTGACATCTATTTTCATCAGGGATATTGGCCCGTAGTTTTCTTTCTTTGTAGTTTCTTTTTCTAGTTTTGGGATTAGAATTATGCTGGCCTCATAGAAGGAGTTTGGAAGTCTTCCTTCTTCTTGAATTTTTGGAAATAGTTTCAGGAGAATGGGTGTTAGTTCTTTTTAATGTTCGGTAAAACTTCCCTATGAAGCCACTCAGGCCTGGGGTTTTCTTTGCTGGGAGAGTCTTGATTACATCTTCAATTTCCTTAGTTGTTATTGGACTGTTCAAGTCTTCTATCTTTTCCCGGTCCAGTTTTGGGAGACTGTGTGTTTCTAGAAATGTGTCCATTTTGCTTAGATTGTCAAATTTGATGCCATATAATTGTTCATAGTAGTTGTTAACAATCTTGTGCATTTCTGTTGTGTCAGTTGTTAACTTCTCCTCTTTCATTTCTGATTTTGTGTATTAGGGTTCTCTCTATTTTTTGGTGAGTGTAGCTAAGCGTCCATCAATCTTGTTTATGTTTTCAAAAAACTAGCCTTTTGTTTCATTGATCCTTTGAATGGTTTTTTTGGTCTCTATGTCGTTTATTTTTGCTCTGATCTTTACTATTTCCTTCCTTCTACTTCCTTTGAGGTTTTCCTTTTGTTTGCTTTCTAGTTCTTTCAGTTGTGAGGTTAGATAGTGTATTAGAAATTTTTCTTGCTTCTTGATGTAGGCCTGTAGTGCTATGAACTTTACTCTCAGAACTGCTTTTGCTGCATCCCATAGATTTTGTGTTGTGTGTTCATTTTCATTGGTTCCAGGAAGTTTTTAATTTCTTCCTTGATCTCCATGGTAATCTATTCATTCTTCAATAACATGCTCTTTAGCTTCCATGTGTTCAAATGTCTTTGGATGTTTTTGTTGCAATTGATTTCTAGTTGCATTCCATTGTGATCTGAGAACATGCTTGATATTATTTCAGTCTTCTTGAACTTGTAGAGACTTATTTTGTGTCCTATCATGTCGTCTATCATTGAGAATGTCCCATGTGCACTTGAGAAGAATGTGAATTCTGTAGTTTTGGTGTGTAATTCTCTATTTAATCCATTTGGTCTAGTGCTTCATTTAGAGTCTCTGTTTCCTTGGTAATTTTTTGTCTAGAGGATCTATCCAGTGGTGACAGCAGGGTGTTGAAATCCCCTATTATGATTGTATTCCTGTCAATTTCTCCTTTGAAGTCCTCCAGAAGATTTTTAATATATTTTGGTGCTGCTATATAGGGTGCATATATGTTTATCAAGGTTATACCTTCCTGTTGGATAGATCTTTTCAAAATTATGTAGTGGCCTTCTTTGTCTCTAGTTATGGCCTTCATTTTGAAATCTATTTTATCAGATATCAGTATTGCTACCCCAACATTTTTTCCTTTTCGTTTGCTTGGAAGATTTTTTTCCATCCCTTCACTTTCAGTCTATGTGAGTCTTTTTTTTTTTTTTTTTGAGGTGGGTCTCTTGTAAACTACATATAGATGAGTCATGCTTTCTGATCCAATCAGCTACTCTGTGACTTTTTATGGGAGCATTCAGTCCATTTACATTTAAGGTGATTATTGATATGTACTTATTTATTGCCATTTTTGTTTAGTGTGGTGCTATTTTCCTTCCTATTTCTTCTACTAATTACAGCAGTCCTTTTAACATTTCTTGCAGTGCTGGTTTGTTGCTAGTGTATTCCCTTAGCCTTTTTTTGTCTGGGAAGCTCTTTATTTGACCTTCTATTTTGAATGATAGCCTTGCTGGGTAGAGTAGTCTTTGATTCAGATCCTTGTTTTACAGGACCTTGATTACTTCATGCCATTCTCTTCTGGCCTGTACTGTTTCTTTTGAGAAGTCAGCTGAGAGCCTTATGGGGGTTCCTTTGTAGGTAACCTGTTGCTTATCTCTTGATGCTTTTAGGATTCTCTCTTTGTCTTTAATTTTTTGCAGTTTGATTACTATGTGTCTTGGTGTGGGCCTGTTTGGGTTCGTGTTAGTTGGGGCTCTCTGTGCTTTTTCAACTTGAATGTGTCTTCCTTCACAAATTAGGGAAGTTTTCTGTCACTGTTTCTTCAAATATATCCTCTAACCCTTACTCATTTTCTTCTTCTTCGGGGACTCCTATGATGCAAATATTATTACGTTTCCAGTTGTCCAGTAGTTCTCTTAAGTTCTCTTCCTGTTTTTAAATCCTTTTTTGCTTTTGGTTTTCTGATTGGTTGATTTTTTTCTACCCTATCTTCTAATTCACTGATCCGGTCCTCAGCTTCCTCTACTCTGCTGTTTAGACCTTCCAATGTGTTCTTTACTTCTGATATGGCATTCTTGATTTCTTCTTGGTGGTTTTTATTTTCAAATTGGTTGATTTTCATTATCTCTATGTCCTTACTCATGCTGTTGAGCTTCCTCACGATCATGGCTCTGAATTCTAGCTCTGTTAACTTTCTTAACTGCTCCACATTTATCTCATCTTCTGTAGAGGTCTCTTGTTCTTTCTTTTGGTTTTTGTTTCTGTGTTTCACCATTTAGCTATCACAGTGGGCTTTGAAGCCTGCCAAATTTTCCCTGTGGGTGTTGATGTTCTGCTGTTTGTGGCTGCCTCTCCTGAGTTTGGATGAGCAAGGGAGGACCCACGTTAAACACAACTGTTAAGTCTTTCCTGGTGAGGGTTGCTAGCCCAGGAATGGTACAGTTATCCTCTAGCTTTTTGCCTGGAGGCTATCAGTAGAGGTTACTTGAAGAACCTTGGGGTCTCAGTTGAATGAAAAACTCCCTCAGGTGTTCAGTGTAAGTGGATTTCCCAAGGGTAGAGCAGATGCTGGTTGTCAGGGAGCCTCATTTTGCATTTCTATGGCCCACCTAGGTAGTATTGAATCTACGAGGGAGGGCTGTTGCCTCTTCCCAGAGCCCTGGGAAGGAGTAAGGTGGCCACCATCTTACGTGACTGTAACTCAGCAAAACTCTGAGCCCCCTCCAAACCCCGAGTATCCCCGTACAGTTCCAGTCCAGTCTGTCTTCCCTCTGCCAGAACCCAAGGTTAGTGGCCATGGCTATTTTAGCATCTGTTCTGGCTCTGCGCTGTGTAGCCGCTTGGGAGTTTAACATGAGGGCGCTGCTCACAGCTATGGCCGCTGCTGTCTGTGGGCTCCCAGCCTCCCTGTCGCGCTTCTGCAATCCTCCCAGGATTGAGTCAGTGTCCCTGGTTATATGATTCTCGCAAGCTGCTTTTCTGTTGCTTTTCCCCATTGATTTGTCTTTATTTTAGTTTTAATTCCATTTTGGTCCTGGGAGACAGCTGTACAGCTTCTTTTCAGTCTTCCGCCATTTTGGAATCTTCCCAGACAACAGAATATTACTCACTGCTGAAAACAAGTGAGCTATAAAGCCATGAAAAAACATGGTGGAACCTTAAATGCATATTACTTAGTAAAAGAAGCCAATCTGAAAAGACTACATACTTGTATGATTATAACTATATGTCAGTTGGGAAAAGGCAAAACTATGGAGATGGTAAAAAGTTTCATAGTTGCCACTGGGTGGTGGTGGCTTTGGATGAATAGACAGAGTATAGAGGATTTTTAAGGCAGTGAATATTTACCATAATGATGAAAACATGTCATTGTACATTTATATAAACCTTTAGAATATTCAAGGCCAAGAGTGAACCCTAATGTGAACTATGGGCCATGGATGATTATGATGTGTCAGTTTTGGTTTCATCAGTTGTAACAATTTATACCAGTCTGGTTGTATAACTGCTGGGAGATGTTGATAATGGGAGAAACTTTGCATGTATGGGAGCAGGGAGTATATAGAAAATCTCTGTGTCTTCCTCTCAATTGTGCTGTGAACCTTAAACATCTCTAAAATAATAAATTCTTAAAGAAAAGGGAGAAATAAATGAAAGACTGATACATACTACAATTTTGTAACTCAATAGAGGTATTGATTATACAACATTATGAATGTATTAAATGCTACTGAATTGTTCACTTAAAAATGATTAATTTTGCCCTGGCCGGTTTGGCTCAGCGGTTAGAGCGTCGGCCTGCGGTCTGGAGAGACCCGGGTTCGGTTCCCGCTAAGGGCACGTACCTCGGTTGCAGTTTGTCCCCGGCCCTGGTTGGTCGTGCGGGTGGCAGCCACTCGATGTGTTCCTTTCGCATCGATGTTTCCCTCTCTCTCTCTTCCTCTCTCTCCCTCCCACGCTACCTGAACAAAAAATGGAAAAATGTCCTCGGGTGAGGATAAAAAAAAAAAAAAAATGATTAATTTTATGTAATGTGAAGCTCACCTCAATAAATAGAGAGAGAAAGAGACAGAGAAGGAAAAAGTGAGACGAAGTGAGTGAGGGAGACAGACACAGAGGAAGATAGACACACAGAGAGAGACCATAGACAAATTGACAGAAAGAGAGACAGGAAGACAAACCTGAAGAGAGCCAGGCAGGCAGACAAACTAATAAAGCGAAAGGTAAACACAGACAGACAGACAGATATACAGCCAGGCAGGCGG
Organism: Molossus molossus; assembly: GCF_014108415.1. Taxonomy (NCBI): domain Eukaryota; kingdom Metazoa; phylum Chordata; class Mammalia; order Chiroptera; family Molossidae; genus Molossus; species Molossus molossus. The sequence goes on along the minus strand of NW_023425355.1, from coordinate 63,973,132 downwards.
AAATAGGGAAACAGACAGATGGAGAGAGATAATGACAAAAACAGAGGGACAAACGAAGAGAGTGAAAAGACAGATATAGAGACACAGAACATGTAGAAACTCAGAAGAATGCAGAGAGGACTGATGTGGTGAGATACACAGAGTGAAACACAGGCAGAAAGAAACACACAGGTACAGAGGAGAGACAGAGAGCAACAGGGAGGAAAACTAACAGAGACATACACACTGACAGAGAGAAAGAACTAAATAGACCAAGAGACAGACAAGGAGACAGAGAGTAAAACAAACTGTTGAGAGAGAGAGCAACAAAGAAACTGACAGAGACAGGCAGGCAGGCAGACAGACAGAGACAATGTGTGGTAGACCAAAAGGTAAAAAACAGAGGAGCTTTGAGCAACAGCATGACAAGAGGACTACAGAGCCCTGGCTGATTTGGCTCAGTGCTTGGAGCATTAGCCCATGGACCAGAGAGACTTGGATTCGGTTCCTGCTGAGGGCATGTATCTCGTTTGCAGTTTGTCCCTGGCCCCAATTGGGGTCATGTGGATGGAAAGGACTTGATGTCTCTCTCTCTCTTTCTCCCTTTTTCCCTCCTGCTCTATCTGAAGATAAATGCAAAAAAAATGTCCTTGGGTGAGGATAAAAATAAATAAATTTAAAAAAAATAAGGACTACAGAGAGAGAAACAGCAACAAAAAAGAGAGAGAGAGGGGAAGAAAAAGCGAGAGAAGAAATATAAAGAAATACAGCTAGACAAAGAGAAAGACAAAAAAAGTTCAGAGTGATATAAGTACATGCAGATAATCAAAGACACAAGCAGAGACAGGCTGATAGAGAGACAGTCTTACAGATTGGACAGATAACCAGAGCACAGACATATAGACAGAGAGAGGCAGACAGATATAGAAAGAAACTGACATAGAGAATAACAAGAGACATATGCAGAGATAGAATGACAGAAATAATTAACAGAGACAAAGCAAATGAACAGAAAGAAAGAGGTATAGAATGGCAGAGAGATTGTTAAAGAGACAGGAAGGCAGATATACAACACCAAAATGTCAAACCAAAAGACAGACAAAGAACCAGACATGGACAGTTAAATAGAGACAGATATTCAAAGAGAAAAAGAAACAGAGATGGTCAAAGGTCATTGATCAGAGACAGACAGTGAGAGACAGATCAGAAGTTAGGCAGGCAAAGACATAATCACAGACAGATAGAGAGATAAAGTGAGTTACAGACAGGCAGAGGGATTGAGGGATGGAGAGAGAGAGAAAGAGATTGAAATGGAAAATGCGCAATGAAGACCCCCCCCCCCCAGTAAGAGATCCTTCTTTCTTACAGCTGCAAAGTATTCCATTGTATAAATGTACCACATCTTTTGTTTTTCTTATTGTAGAAAGTATTACAGATGTCCTCCTTTTTCCCCATTGATCCCCCTCCTTCCCACTCCCACCCCCTTCCTGCCTTCCCCAGCTTAATGTTCATGTCGATTGGTTGTGAACATATACATTATAAGTTCTTTGACTTATCTCTTCTCACCCCTCCTACTCCCCCCCATCCCTCTGAGGTTTGTCAGTCTGTTCCCTGCTTCCATGATTCTGGATCTCTTTTGGTCGACAGCTTATTTTGTTCATTATGTTCCATAAATAAGTGAGATCATGTGGTGCTTGTCTTTCTCTGACTGGCATATTTCACTTAGAATAATACTCTTCAGGTCTCTCCATGTCATCTCAAAGGGTAAGAGATCTTTCTTTCTTACAGCTGCATAGTATTCCATTGTGTATATGTACCACATCTTTACTCATTTAATGATGAGCACTTGGGCTGTTTCCAGATCTTAGCTATTGTAAATAGCGCTGCTATGAACATGGGGGTGAAACCATAAAAATCCTAGAAGAAAATGTAGGCAGAAAAATCACAGACATCATACGTAGTGGAACTTTCACTGATACTTCTCCTAGGGCAAGAGAAACAAAGGAAAAAATTAATAAATGGGACTACATCAAACTAAAAAGCTTCTGCACGGCAAAAGAAACCAGCATCAAAATGAAAAGGGAACCCACTCTCTAGGAGAACATATTTGCCAGTGACACATTGGATAAGGGGTTAATATCCAAAATATATAGAGTACTCATACCACTGAACAAAAGAAAGAGGATTAATCCAATTAAAATGGGCAGAGGACCTGAGGAGACACTTCTCCAAACAGGACATACAAATGTCCAGGAGACATATGAAAAAATGCTCAACATCTCTAATCGTTAGAGAGATGCAAGTTAAATGTACCACAGCTTTTTTATCCACTCATCAACTGATGGACACTTGGGCTATTTCCAGATCTTAGCTATTGTTAAATAGCACTACTGTGAACGTAGGGTTACATCTATTCTTTCTGATTGGTATTTCATGATTTTTAAGATATATTCCTAGCATACTGAGTTGGTCTTTACCCAACATTTTATTCCAAGTTGCCTGAAGTACTGCATGACATCCATGATAAGTAAAGAGATACCCAAATACCCAAACACATAGAATCAGAGAAATGTCTGCTTTCTTCCTTGTCAAGCCACAGTCTTTTCTCTGCTACCACTCTCAGGCCTCACTTTTCTTTCTCCACACTGTCTTCAAGAAGAGAGCCATCCTATGTCTATTCTCCTTTGTCTCTGTTCTTCAGAGACCAAGCAAAAGAGGTTGTCTGTGGTCCCCTCTGCTTAAATGATCTCAAAGGAGGCTTCTTCAGTAGCAGCCTTCAGAGCTGCTTGGAGGATTTTAATGAACTGTACTAGTTCTGACTCGAACCCAAAGCTTACTAACCTTCATTAATTTTGTTGTATGCCATCCCATTTCCAAATTTGTAAGAGCAATAACTAATATTCCAGTTAGAGGAGCAAATAACATCTCTGCGGGAAAACTCTGACTTGCTTTCCTATACCAGTAGTTCTCTGTAGCACATTACAATAGCGTGCCAAGCTAGAAACCCTGCCATAATCTGAGACATGCCTGAACTGTACTGGAAAGAGTAAGGTCTATTTCTACTCTGCTTTTTCTATCCATATTTTTTTCTTTCCTTTTATTAAATTATTTTTTTATTTTGATATAATTGAAGACTCACATGCAGTTGTAATAATACAGCAAGATCCCTTATACTCTTGATCCAATAACATCTTACAAAATTGTAGTACAATAGCACAACCAGAATATTGACATTGGTACAGTCAATATGCAGAACAATTTCTTACCACAAGAATCCTTCATGTTGCCCTACCTTTTCTGTCTTAGACCAGCTGCTAAATATGTCATCCATTTCTATAATTTTGGCGTTTCAATGTTACATAAATGGAATCATACAGTATATAACCTTTCTGGATTGGCATTTTACACTCAGCATAATTCCCTCAAGATCCATTCATATAAATCATGTGGCTCAATACTCGATTTTGTAGTATTCTATTGTTTGGATGAGCTACAGTTTGGCATTCACTGTTGAGAAAATCTTGCGTGTTTTTTTCTAGTTTTTTTGCTATTATGAATGAAGTTTCTATATACATTCAGGTACATGTTATATGAATATAAGTCTTTATTTTGGAGGAATAAATGCTCACAGTACAATTTCTGAGTTGTTTGGCAGTAGCATGTTTAATTTTTTTAAAGAAACAGCCAAACAGTTCCAGAGTGACTGTATCATTTAACATTTCCATCAGCAATGTATAAGTCAGTTTCTTCTCAACTTCGCCAATATTTGATTTACTCAATTTTTTATTTTAGCCATCTGACAAGTGTGTAGTGATCTCTCATTGTGGTTTTAATTTGCATTTCCCTAATGGTTAATAATGTTGAACATAACTTCATGTGAAAATTTGCTGTTTATATATCTTCTATTTTTCTTTTGGGTTTGAGTGTTCTTTATATATTCTAGATACTAGTCCTTTATCAAATATGTGGTTTAAAAATATTTTCTACCACTTTGTAGCATTTCTTTTCATCCTCTTAACACGTTCATAGATCATAAGTTTTTAACTTTGATGAAATACAGTTTATCAAATTTTTCCTTTATGTGTCTTGATTTTGGAGTCAAGTATTAGAACTCTTTGCCTAGCATCAGATCCTAAAGATTTTCCCTTTGTTTTTTCCTAAAGTTTTCTTTTGAAAACTTTTTTCCTAAAGTTAATTTTTGTATATGGTGTATGATGTAGGTCACGTATTTTTCCCCTAACATGTCCAATTGCCACAGCAGCATTTGTTGAAAATCATTGAATTGGCTTTACACTAATGTAAAAAATCAATTGTGAATATCTTTGTTTTTACTCCTGGCAATACCACCTCCATCTATACCTCCAAAACTGACAAAAGAGAACAAGGCAACCAGGATGTTATGACAGTGTGCTTTTCAGTAAATAATACTATAGAAAGAACAGTAGTTAAGATATTGAAACTTTGCTGTATGCCAATAACTTTACCCACCTTATTATATTTATTTCTCACAACAACCTATTATTACACATACCATTGTAACTGTTTTGCAGATGGGAAAACTAACTCAGAGAGGTTAATTACCTTATTCATGGTCAGTGGTGAATCTGGGAGTCAAACCCAGGTCTTGATCTTAGGGCCCATCTTAAACACTAGGCTCTTACTTCTCTCAAAACCAGTTCTTCATTGGCCAGACCATCCAACTACCCTGGGTAAGAACCAATGCTGTAATCTGTAATCATTATAATAGTAGCACCAGAGGAATGAGACCTGTTTTGAAAGTGAAGGCAAGCCAGCGCTGCTTTACAACAACTCCTGGTTTATATCAATGAATTTCTGACTTTCAGGAAGAAGTTCTAACTAAGTCAACAGACCCTACATTTCACCTCTTCCACCTGTCACCACCAGTATAAACTATCAAACTGCTCTGAGGCATTACTCCTTTTCCCATTCTATTCTTGACTATGTGATCACTCTTTGTGTGTATACGGGGGAGAGAGGGAAAGAGGAAAGGCTAGGGAAGGGTTACAAAGACTTGGGCCAGGGCCAAGAATGGAAAGAGCAAACACAGAAAGGTAAGCAGAGACCGATTTTCTGAAACTCCAATTGGTTAGTTTTCTAGCCAAAAAATAAAATAATCATACTATGCAAAATGGCTCAGACTTCTCTCTTTTACCAATGCTGATTGGGATCTTCGCCAAAACATGAACATATGGTATCCTGATGGTCCAGAGAACCACCTGGAAGCCTTTCTCTCTCTCTCTCTCTCTCTCTCTCTCTCTCTCTCTCTCTCTATCTTCTCCCAAGAACATTTTTGCATTTATTTTGAGATAGAGAGGGAGAAAGAGAGAGAGAAAGAAAAACATTGACGTGAGAGAGACACATCGAGTGGTTGCCACCCACACCACCCCAACCAGGGCCGGGGACAAACTGCAACTGAGGTATGTGCCCTTAGCAGGACTGAACCGGGGCCTCTCTGGTCCACGGGCCGATGCTCTAACTGCTGAGCCAAACCATCCAGGGCCACCTGGAAGCCAAAGTCCATTGGTATTACAGGCAAGTTTAAATAAACACCCTTTATTGAAAGCTGCTATGACTCCAAATGTAGTTGTTATTGCTGTGAGGCCTCTAAGATATGGGAAATATATAGTGGAAACTTCCTGGCAATTGAGCAGGCTAGCTGATTAACTATGATGCTTTTAGTGTCTCTGAATGTTATCTGGACCAGTGCTTCCTAAATTCTCCAAAGATGACCTTATATTATGCACAGAGAACATTTTAGTTGATTATCAGACCTTGAGATTTACATTTCCCTGTTCTCTCCTACTTAAATGTTTACCTTATATTTTGCATTTATTGAACTTTGGGGAGGCAGTATTATAATTTGAGGTGGTTGGAGGAAGGAGGATGCATGAAGACATAAAAAGAACAAAAGTAGTCTTGGCTGGGTGGCTCAGTTGGTTGGAGCATTGTCCCACACACCAAAATGTTGCAGGTTCTATTCCCAGTCAGGGCACAATCCTAGGTTGTGGGTTCAATTCCTGGTCAGGGTGCATGGGAGAGGAAGCTGATCAATGTTTCTCTCTCATCCTCTCTCCTTTCCTCTCTCTCTAAAATCAATAAACATATCCTCAGGTGAGGACTGAAAAAAAAATAGAGAACAAAAGTAGAAAGGTAGTGGTTAATTACTAACACATATTTGGGAAAATATTTTGAATTAAAAAAGAACTTGATTTCACAAATTCATGAATAATATAAAAATTATGATAGTGTTCTTTCACTGGTGAAAACCATCTCTCTTTGTGGCACTTGGAAAACATCCTGACACAACTCCAAACACCTGTTTTCTATCCTGAGGTTTCAGAAGTTTTCCCAGAATTCATGATATTTAAGATGTGTGAAATTTTCTATAAATTGGTCCACAGGAAATCCAGGTGAAAAAAAGGAAAATATTTTATCTCTGGTAGTAGAGGGAACATAACCTTGAACGTTGAAGAGGGATGCTGTGGACAATTATAGAGATTTTGAGTTCAATATTTGTCATTTTCTTAAAGAACGTGGTCATTCTGAGGCTGTCATCACAAATACCCACTCCCACATCAGAGCACCCAAGCTAAAGAACTTCAGGTACAGTTTAGATTAGGAATAATCATAATCCCTTTGAGTCTCATGGCCCAAGCAATCCTCAGACTCCAGTTTCCTCTCCTGTCTAGCAGCTTCTCTCCTCATTGAATGAATTCCAGCAGCTGAGAGGCCACAGCTATTCAATTAATTTTCTTGTACTGGAAAGCAAGACAGAGAAGTAATCTCTCACCTCCTAATAAGATTGTACTTGTACCTTTGACCTTGTCTCTGTGAAAAGGCTATCCTCCCTAACTACACTCTCCTCCTAGATGCATATTTTTGCCCTAGTAATAACCTTACTTTGAGATCTTGGAAGAGAGAGTTAACTGTATTGGTCTGGGATACATCAGGAAAGAGAAAACACAGTAATTTGAACAGAGAAAGTTTAAGTATTAACTATAATGGGATTGCTACTAAGAATTAAAGAGAACTATAAAGATGTAGGAATAACAGATATAAAGAGCAGCCACTATCCCTAGAGCTGAGTTAGACACCCCAGGTACAACCCTCCCTCAGGGATAACCCTCCCCCAGGGATGAGATCTGGACTTGTAGGAAAGGTCACAATTGTGGCTCAATGAATAGCAGAGAAATTTCTGTGGTGCTGTGCCAGCAGAACTTGCTGAAATTTTGTTTCCTGAAACTTTCCAAAAATCTGCCCTGTGAAACTTCTGGAAGATCTACCCACTAAAGTACCAAAGAAAGCTGTTTACAGAGATATCTCAGCATAAGCACCCACCACAAAACAACATGAGCAAGGAGTACTAGGAGAAGATTCTGGGTGCCATTGATCACCATGTACCACAAAAACTGAATGAAGTCTCTCTTGTGTCCCCTACTGATAAAGCTTAACACTGTGCCAGCTGGTGAAGGTAAAATATTTAAAGGGCCCAGACCATTTCACAGAGCAAGTAACAAGGGTGAATTTGGAGCTGAGAGGCAACCAACCCAACTCAGGTAATAGTAACTCTCAATAGTGTTAGCTACTAGCTCCAGCTCATGTTCTAAGTGGTCTCTCTTCCTCTTATAATTTGGGCATGAAGGAAGAGAAATCAGTTACCCTTCGCTTCCCTATGTATTTCATCACCCCTCCTGATACCCTTGTATACCAGGGAAAATAGAAGCTTTATCTCCAGCTCCACTACTCAATCACTCCTGCTCTGACTACCAAATTCAGGTTATCTTCAACTCCTACCTTCACTGTACTAGTCAGGATAGGGACAGTTACCAAATGTCTAACATATATCAGATTGCAATAGAAGTGGAAGAGTTTATTGGTTAAGAGCATAGGGTTTGGAGTCAGGCTTGGATTAGAATCCTTGCTCTGCCACTTACTGCCTATGTGATCTTACTTAACTTCTTTGAAAAAAACATTTTTTCAACTGATAATGAAGATAATCATACCTGCAGCTCAAGAATATTATGATGATTAGGCTTACATAATATGTGAAACATAATGCCTGACACCTAAAGTCAAAAGAAAGAACCTAGGTTCAAATCTTGGCCTATCTTTTACTAGTTATGAAGCCTATGAACAACTTACTTCAACTTCCAAGACTCAGTTTTTCCTCCATCAAATGAGGATGATGATAATACCTGCCTCATAAGATTGTTAGAAGGATAAAATGCTTATAAATTGCTTAATACAGTAATTTAGACAGAGAAAGTGCCCAATAAGTGGTAGCTATATTTAGAGGTGTGCCCATCAGGCAGGCACACCCATGCTATATACTTTACATCTGTTAATTTGTTTACTGTCCTGTTTCCCAGCTCATCCTCCCAACTTCAATATTCTTGAGCAGCTGGCTGCCTACTGCTTCAGTGAGCAAACCTAGACCACCAGCCAGATGCTCTTCTCAACCCAGAGGCCTTCTTCAGATAGAGACAGAAGGGCTTAGTTATTCATTCTGGCTATGACCAAAGGTTTCTATCCTTTTGGCAAATAACTAATTTCCTTAATAATTACACAATTGCTTCTTTGAACTTGGCCATACCCCAAGGGAAGAAAAAGCCAACTCACAGACCTCTAAATCATTCTAAAACCAAAGTCACATTCTACTTACAGTCATTAGAAAAAGACCATGAAGAAAAGGGAAATGGCACTAAATCTTGCTGAAAAGAACACAGTTTTCTAATGTAAGTGCAATGTGCCCCCGGCAGGATGCAGACCAAGTAACACATACAAACTCCTCCTTTATTGAAAAAACCTCAAGTGCTTTACAAGCAACCATTTATATTCATGTATAAATATTTGGTTAGCCTATTGTATAAGTGAAATTCCTTGGTAAGATATCTTAACCTTTGTGTTTGAAGCTCAGGCAATTTAGCAGGAAGCAGGGGTAGGTGTGAAAATGGGAGAAATCTGTAAATGTCCAATCAGTCTATCCCACTTGGCATGCTTGTCAGTTCTTCTATGCTGTGGACCACCAGCCATTAGTTTTAGTGTATATTCCATAGGCATTGATTCTACCCAAGGAACCTCTGCTTCTCATGGAAATCCTACAAATAAGGGAAAGGGCCTTGCTTTGTTGATGTACTTATTTTACAGTCGATGAGGAGTAAATAGCCCATGTCTGGTGTATTTCCTTGAAACTCACAACTAAGTACTTTTCGTACATAGCCTTGGAGCTATGATGCAACATGCCATTTGAAACTGTTCATTAGTGTGTACTCCAAGTTTCTTTGCTTGTGCAGCTTGCAACTTGAATGGTGTCCCAGAAAGTAAGAAATACGGGATGCTCTTGAGCTCTTCTTTTAAATATGTCTGTGAGAATTCCTACTTTTAATGTTATTATTGTTGATTGTATTATTTTATTTATTTCTACGTATTTGGTGTTATTACTAAGATTTTTCTCAGGTTTGACTCCCCAGCACTAGAGTATGCTGAACACCTTATGCCAATTGTTGTTGCCTAGATATTCCCTCCAGGCAAAAATTATGATTCTGACTAACCTCTTTACCCAGCCAATACCTAAGGAACTTTGCAACTAGCATCTACTCACAGTAGCTAATATAGTTGCAGCCACCACCTATAGAAACAAAAATTAGTCATCTTGCCAATTTCACACATGTCCTATCCAACATTCTGACCAGTTTCACTAGCATTCCTACAAATTAAAATGAACACTTAATGTGAAACACAAGCTTATCCAAACCAAGGTCTTGGAATCCAGCCAGCCCCCTAGAAGAGGAGCAATTGCTACTCATTGTGACATAGCCCCGTTGAGTAGACATGTGCAGATGGAGATAGGTGACAATGAGGTGACTAAAGCAGCTGCTATGTATTGAGGTAGAGTAGATCTATCCCCCAGACACCTGGATATTAGACTAGGATAACCAAAGATTTTTAAAGGACACAGAAAGTACCACTTTTTTCATTGCTTCTAATGGATTGCAGCAAGAACTCCCTGTTGTCTAGCCTCTGCCATTTTTTTAAATTTATTTTTGCTTTCTCTACTCAAGCAGAAGATAGCAAGATAGCTACTCAATCTCCTAACATATGTCTCTTCTTTCCAACTACCCCTATCTGACTCACCTTCTGTTGTTCCATGAAGTGAGAAAGCTATAGATGTTAAGATCTGTATTTTGTTTTCTATTTGTATCTTTTTTGTTTTGTTTTGTTTGGCTCAAAACACTACTAGGAGGAAATTTTAATAATGATTTCTTTAAAGGAAAAAAAGCACATTTAACAGATAAAAAGTGATTAGCAGATCATCCTCTGGGGAAAATAAAAACAATAAGAGTAGATTACTATTTCTGTAGGAAAGATTTTTCTATTTGGGTTTAATATAAGGAATAACTTTGATCACAATGGTTTCATTGAATATTCCGTTGAAAATAGGTCCCCATCCTCCAGGCTGATACTGGCCTGTGTGCACTGGATGGCCATACTGTTTTAAAATATTGAAAAACGTCTGTGTCAGTTGGTAAATAAGTACTTCCAGGAGCCCCCTAAATGATCATTGGCCACCCAGGCGAATAAATAATCACTGTACAGAACTCCCTAAGTGACTACCTGTCACCCAGGCTACCCTGATCGTCCTAGGATCCTCCAGGGTTCCCCATAATCTAACAAAAATGGATTGACCTCTGGTACAACAATGGGGTTTCCCAGGCCCTGCGCTAGTGCTAAGATTTGGTGTCTAATTCTGTTTGGTTGCTCATGCCATTCTGGTGTTTGAATATTTTAAACATCACTCCTGGATCCTCTAATCTTATTCCCATGACATAAGATCATTTTTGTAGACAGAAACAACTAGCTTACCAGAGGACATTAGTAGAATTTATTGCTCTTATGTAGGCTAAATTTAGTCAGTGAAAGAATAAATTAATATGGAAAATAGCTGGATTAACTTGAGAAAAATATTTATAAAAGTTAGGGAAAATATTTCTACTTCAATCAAAAGTGTAAATCACAGTCATTGTTAAGCATTATAATACTATCAGCAGATTGAAGAAGGTAAAAATTACTAATGCAACTCTGGCCATTTGTTCATTTACTATGCCATAATCTGGGGGTAAGTAAACAGTATATAAGGTAGCATTCCTGCCCTCAAAATTCTTATAATCCAGCAAGGAAAATATCACGGGTACCCATTTAACTATTCATATAAAGAAAAATTATGATAGCCATTTAAAGAATCATATTAGTGCTAAGTGTCTTTTAGAAAAGTACAATGTCAGCATTCTGTGATACAAGAGAACCCCCAGAGAACTGGACATTTTTCAGTTCCTGTGGGAAAAATATAAGAAGGGGCTCACTTAGACAAAACCAGATTATTTCTGTGACATTAAATTAATATTAAAGTTAAACTTACTGAAATCAGTAGAATGATGCCCAAAAGACCATTGAAGGATTCCATCTGCTCCTATGATGGAAACAAATTGGATATTTCTTTTCCTTTTCTTTTTTAACTTATCTTTATTGTTGAATGTATTACAGATGCCCCACTTTTTTCCCCCTTAACCCCCTCTTCCCCAATCCTGCCCACCTCCTGCTTTTCCACACTATTGTCTGTGTCTGTTGGTTATGCATATATGCATATAAGTTCTTTGGTTTCACTATTCCCACCCCACCTCCCCCCTTCCCTTTGAGGTTCATCAGTCTAACAACCAATTGGTACTTCCTAATCCCTCCATCTTTTTCATGCAACTCCCCTCCCATCTGGCAACCAACAAAAAGTTCTCTGTATCTATGAGTCTGTTTCTGTTCTGCTTGCTCATTTTGTTTGTAGATTCAAGTGTTGATAGATATGTATTTATTGCCATTTTATTGTTCATATGTTTTTATCTTCTTCTTCAAGAAGACCCGTTAACATTTCATGTAAAACTAGCTTGGTGGTGATGAACTCCTTTAGCTTTTTCAAGTCTGGGGACCTCTTTATATGGCCATCGATTCTAAATGATAGCTTTGCAGGATAGAGTAATCTTGATTGTAGGTCCTTACTTTTCATCATTTTAAATATTTCTTGTCACTCCCTCCTGGCCTGCAAAGTTTCTTTTGAGAAATCAGCTGACAGCCTTATGGGAGCTCTATTGTATGTAAATAACTGCTTTTCTCTTGTTGCTTTTAAGATTATCTCTTTGTCTTTAATATTTTGCATTTTGATGATGATGATGTATCTTGGTGATGAAGATGTATCTCTTTGGGTTCATCTTGTTTGGAACTTTCTGTGCTTCCTGGACTTGCATGTCTATTTCCTTCACCAAGTTAGGGAAGTTTTCTGTCATTATTTTTTCAAATAGGTTTTCATTTTCTTGCCCTGTCTCTTCTCCTTCTGGCACCCCCATGATGCGAATGTTGGCACGCTTAAAGTCGTCCCATAGGCTCCTTATACTATCTTCGTTCTTTTGTATTCTTTTTTCATTTTGCTGTTCTGATTAGTTGTTTTTTGCTTCCTTATATTCCTAATTGATGGTTTTCTTCTTGGTTTCACCTACTCTACTATTGATTCCCTGTAAATTATTCTTTATTTCAGTTTGTGCATCCTTCATTTCTAACTGGTCCTTTATTATGCTCTTGAGGTCCTCACAGAGTTCCTTGAAATTCTAAGTTTATTGAGTATCCTTATAAACAGTGTTTTGAACTCTGCATCTGTTAGATTGCTTATCTCCATTTTGTTTAGTTCTTTTCCTGGGTTTTTTTTTTCTGTTCTTTCATTTTGGACATGTTTCTTTGTCTGCTCATTTTGGCTGCTTCCCTGTGTTTGTTTCTATGTGTTAGGTAGAGTTGCTATGTCTCCTAGGTTTCCTAGGGTGGCCTGTGTAGTAGATATCCTGTAGCGTCCAGTGGCACAGCCTCCCTGGTCACCTCAGCTGGGCCCTCGAGGTGTACCTCTCGTGTGAACTTTACACCCTTCTGTTGTAATTGAGTCTTGTTTGCTGTTGGCACGTCAATGGGAAGGTTTTACTCAGGTCAATCAGCTGCAAGGACTGGCTGTACCCACTAACAACTAACCTCTGACTACCTTGGAGGATCAGTTGTGTAGGGACCCACCACACAGAGCAAGACTTACTTCAGCAGTGCTCTGGTACCCCCTGAGTTCATTTTTTGAGTGTGTCACTTGTGGAGGTGGTTGGGTGGTGGTGTTTCGATGTGGTCTGAAGCTGTCCACTGGGTGTGCTGGCTCTGGGGCAAGGTCATCCACCATCTGTGTTCTACCTAGGGCCACTTGGCATAAGCTACAAAGTGATCTGCCAATGGCTGTTTCTTGTGCTGGGCTTGAAGTTGCCCAGAAAAAGCCAAGCTGTGAACCAAGGCTGGCTGCTTTCAGTGCCAGGCCTGGGGCCAATTACCGAGAGGTATGGGGCTCTTCAAATTGCATAATTTTTATTCCCTGATGCCAGATGTTGCTTGTTTGAGAGAATTTAGGGAAATCTGAAGCAGGAGCCAAAACAGGCCAATCCTATGGTAAAGCCACTGGAAACAGCTTGGGTGAGCCTGAAAGTTGGGTGTGGCAGGGCCTCAGGGACTCACTAGGGCAGGGCAAACAATGTGAGCCAAGTTGCTGGAGTCTCAGATATGGCGGCCATATGCCTGCTTTATGTGGGAAGAGCTCACCAAAGAAACAATGGCCTCCACCAGCGTGTCTTTCCCAGAGAAAGTTGCCTCTCCAGTCCTCGCCCCGATGCCAAACAACTTAGTTCTTCCCCATATGCCTCTGGTGCCTTTCAAGCTGCTTCCCCTCCATGCTGGAGCTCAGAAGAAGTGGATCTGAGTAAGTCCTGTGTAAGCCCTTTAATAGGAGCTACCTGGGGCTCCAGCAGCCTCAGCCTCCCTCAGCCTCAGTTCCCATTGTTTTTTACTGCCAGAAGTTATGGGGATTCTCTTCCTGGCACTGGAGCCCTGAGCTGGGCACCTGATGTGAGACAAGGACCCCTCACTCCTCAGGAGGGACCTTCACAACCGAGGTATCCTCCTGATTTTTATCCTACACACGTGGGTGTGGGACCAGCCTGCCAGCATCTCTGCTCCTCCTACCAGTCTGGACGTGGCTGCTTAATTTCATAGTTGTAGGACTTCTATTCAGCTTGATTTCAGGCAGTTCTGGAGGATGTTTGTTCTGTTGTTTAGTTGTAATTTTGATGTGGTTGTGGGAGGAGGCAAGTACCACATTTACCTACACTGCCATCTTCAAATTGGATAATTTTTATTCCCTTATCATGCCATATGAAATTCTATTTGCTAATAATTGTATTTGCAAATATCACTGGTAAAGAAAAAAGAGCAGCCCTGGCCAGTTTGGCTCAGCGGTTAGAGCGTTGGCCTGCGGTCCGGAGAGACCCGGGTTCGGTTCCCGCTAAGGACACGTGCTTCAGTTGCAGTTTGTCCCCGGCCCTGGTTGGTCGTGCGGGTGGCAGCCACTCGATGTGTCCCTTTCACGTCAATGTTTCTCTCTCTCTCTCTCTCTCTCTCTCTCTCTCTCTCTCTCTCTCTCCCCCCTCCCTCCCTCCCACTCTATCTGTAAAAAAAAAAAAAGAAAGAAAAAAGAGCAGAGATGAATCATTGTAATGAATGTTTCAATAAAAAGCATCACATTCAGAAAGTTACATTATTATATTGCGTAAATAAAACCAACCAGAATTTCCCACTTTCAACAGGCCTTTGTGTATATAACACACTTGTTAAAGTGTGGTGACTAGAACACTGATTTCTCCTGGGTAATGCTGGCGTTAGTTCTACTGTTGCAGAGGCTTTCTGAAAACCCAACAGAGTTATCTTGTTTGAGGTATTCCTAGCCATCTTGGACAGGATGCATATTTCTTAACTCTTTGGTATCCATTTGTCTTTCTTTATTTCTGATTAGCAGTCTCCTGCCCCAAACGTCTTACCACCAGTTGAAATGGCAGGGGAAGGCAAGATGGCATGTCTTGTACCATCCCTAACCCACTCACCTTCTCACCATGGGGTCTCTGGCACTTGCCAAAGGCCTTCCCTGTGTGAGAATCTCATAGTGATTGATGCTGCATCAGTGGTGCTAGAGGAGGGGCTCCCTAGGTGTCAGATATCAGATTTGGCTTACTCTTTGACTCATTCATTAAGTCAGTTCTCACTGAGTGCCTACTATGCACCAAGTGTAGCCCCTTTCACTTTATTTTTAGTCTATCTTCCTTTTCTTTCCCACATGGTTTGGCCAATTCATTGGTGTCCTGAGATGCATCAACTTCAGTTCTTCCCTGTGATGAGCTTAAGTGGAATTTAATAATCCTTGTTAAGTTGTCTTGTGACTCTGCCATATAAATAAAGGCTACAGCCTCTCGGTTAGATTGTAAGCATCAAATTAATTTTACTGCATAGGTCAGACTGCTCTCCTGGTATTCTGTTGTGCCTGAAGGTTAGTCTCTGCATGCTTGACCAAAACCTTCCTGTCTGTGCTGTATTCAAAACAGATTTCAAAATATATCCGGATTGAAAACCAGACATTTGGAGATAAAAGACTGTGTACTCTGACCCCTTGGAAATAGCAAGCAGCTGCAGTGATTTTATGTGTATATACAATATATCATCATCCCCAGAAGATGATGGGCATTATTCTCAGCACCTCTTATTCCCAAAGCAAATGTCTGCTCATCTTTTACACCTAGCTGCTCATGTCAAGGAAAAGAAATATTTCTTCCCAAATGACTTCTAAGCTTGTTTGCCTAAGAAGTACAGCCCTTGAGGAAGCAAGACCTATCAGTGAAATTTGGCTCAAAAAAAGTATATCATATTCAGATAATGGTAGACATCTTCATCCTGGTTCCCCTTAACCTTCATCTGTATTCCTAATTTACCATGGGCTCTCTTTCCAGTTCACCTCCTTTCGACAACCCTGTTTTGAGTTCATGCACTCCTGATGTATGTGTCTAATATACTCATCAGTTCAAGTTCTACAAGTAACATTCATGTAATAACTTTTCATTTATATTCCTGCAAATATCCAAGGGTGGGCTCTGAGGCTATAAAGTAGCTATCATACATTTAACCTATAGGGGCTGGGGTCACAAACTTCTTATAGCATGACAGTTCCTTTGGGTATAATTGTGGTCCCTTTCAAATTTCCTTTAAAAAAATAGCAATGGTCAATTTTCTACTCCAGAGAGTAGGTCCTATAAAGAGAGATATAGTCAGTTGCAATTTTGAATTTAATTTTTCTCAGTGAGAACTGTGCTAGTAGATCTAGGGAAGCTCTATAGCCTGTTGCTCCTCATAATGCTCAGCTTTCATCTGTGATAGTCACACTGCTGACCCACTGTGTGAAGGACAATGTGTGTGTTTAGTTGTTGAGTTTTATAGACTAATCCACATCCACTGCCCAAGTCTCTTACAGCTACTTGTGTTTGCAAGACAAGGCAAGGTGAGATATGTAGCCTGAGGCTATGGAGCAGAGGAGAGTAGAGGTTTAAGTAGCCTAGGAAAGCATCATCTGAAATATTGATGAATACCAGCTAAGTCACTAAAACAGATCCAAAATGCTTTTTTCAGGGAAATGCAATCCCTCCTTAAGGGGGCTAACACTCCATCTGTACAAGCACACAAGTCAAACACCTTAATTTTTTTTTAATTCTCACCTGAGGATATTTTTCCATTTATCTTCAGATAGAGCAGGGGGCAGGGTGAAATAGAGATAGACAGCGAGAGAAACATTGATGTGAGAGAGAGACATCGATTGGTTGCCTCCTGCATGACCCCAACCAGAGCCGGGGACCAAACCACAACGGAGGTATGTGCCCTTGTCTGGAATCAAACCCATGACTCTTTGGTCTGTGGGCTGATGCTCTAACCACAGGCCATGGCAAACACTTTCATTTTTTAAAAAAGAATGACAGCTTAGCTACTTTGTATGTCTAATAGCTAAAACATGTGGGCCTCTCTTCAGCCCACAACACAGATTATCTGCCTTTCATATGTTCACCAGAGTACTCTATCTTGAATTTTTTGCCCTCTAGCTCTTAGCTGTATATAGGGATATGCCAACCAGATGTGCTTACCTGAAAAACACTGTCCCCAGGGAAGCAGGTCCTATTAGTGGACTTTGGTTAAAAAATGACATGATCATGTTCAAATAATGGCAGACACCTCCATCCTGGTTCTCTTTAACCTCATTTGTCCTTCTAATTTACTTCGTGCTCTCTCCTGTTCATTTGTTTTGGCCACTCTCATTTGTGAGTATATTTATTGCTGATGAAAGTGTCTTAATATACTTGTCAGTTTAAATTCTACTGGTAATATTCAGGTAAGAACTTACCAACATCCCACTTTTCAGGTTTTCTCATTCTTTTTCTCTAACCAGTAGGACAAAGTATAAAGTACTTTATACTTAGTACTTTATACTTAGGCCTTCTATGGAGACTTGTTTGGTCTTTATTTTGTGTGTGAATTTGCCTACCTCCACCCCTCGTAAACTATAAGCTCTCTGAGGGAAGGGACTTCCCTTGTGTCCCTCTCAGATGCTAACAAAAAGCATAATAGAGGCTAATTAAATACTGTTTGTTCATTCATGAAACTGGGAAATACTACCCAAATGGATTATACTAGTTTTTGAATTCCAGTGTACTCTTTTTTCCTTCTCAGGAGTAAAATTTTACTATGAAGTTGCATTGTATTGGGCAAGAAGTAAAAACGTATTCTGTGCTTCTGTGTTTTGAGATACAATCAGAAATTCATACTGTAGTGGCTTAAGGAATCTACACATTCTCTGTAGCTGAACAACAGACTGAACAATCTGATCCACTGCATTCAGTAGGCACTACCATCATAGAAAGAACAGCCCAAAGCCCTTTGCTTCTGTACTTTGGCTCCCTTTATAACTTACATTCTGTTATGGAGTGGTGGTGTTGCCTCCGCTAATATTCACTTAACCTCAACATACCTATTATTTTCTTCAAAAAAAATAATAATAAAAACATCAATATCGACCTGACTTGCAGGGATGTTTTGAAGACATAATGCTGATAATAAAACATTCTCTACAGAGGAATATTGTAGAATATTGCAGCTATTTTCTAGCTACAAAAGGAGAGGGCACTCAGCAGTAATTGGGAGCCATGTTTAGCCACCCAACCACCCATATCATTAGTTCTCAGATTGATTCTAATGCATCATAATAATGCAGTTTGTAATCTACATGTAAGGGGGAGTAATTTATTGTCAGGTGGTGGTTGTTAGTAATAAGCTATTTGAACATACTCAGAACATACACATCTCTTGTTTTTCTTCTCCCATTGTTGGCAAGTCTAATTTTACTCCTTTTTGTCTATCACTTTTTCTCCTATTATACTGCATATTATGGTATTGTTTTTATTCTTTAAATAAGTGTAATGTCTCAACGAACAGCTAGAACACAGGACACTGATTAAGAAACATAGGTTAAGTAGCCACATCCAATTTAAGAGTGGTGGTAGATTTTGTCACTCAGCTTTATTAATGGACCTCATTCTTGCTATATTGAGTTTCGTTCACTAATGCATTTGTATAAAAACCCCTACATCTCCCATTAACTCCTTTTGATGGTATTAACTCATTTCCTGGGCATTTGTTGCCATAACTGCAGTGGTCCTCTCAGCTGGAGCCCTAGTGCTAGCCCCTGCAGAGTCCATGTAGGGCTGGCCTGCTTGTTGTAGGCATCAGCTGTTAGGCAGAGGGCAAGAGCCCTGCAACCTCAGAGGTCAAACAGCCTGTCCCATGTGTTTAAGCCATATCTATTTTTTTTTTCTTAGCAGCAGATGGGCATATGGTTGTCTAGTCTCAAGACTGGGAAACGTGGGAATATGACCCACACTCTTTCACCCTTACCCCCTCCTGGGCACCCAAGCTGGTAGTCTAGCTCCATATTGAAAAAGTCGATTGATATTTGCCCTCTGTTGTTTGAATCTCTTCCTTTAACACCTGCAGCATCTATAGGGAATCGTGCACAACTGAGTCTGTTCACTGCAATAATTGCCAGCAGTTTTATGGAGCGTCTCTTGTGCATATTTTTGCCCACTTACAGATTTGATTATATCATTTGCAGAATAGAAATGTGGCTTTCCACTGCTTACTCTCATTCTTGTAGCTCTTCAAGGAGAGACCCCTTTAAAATCAAAATGCAAATTACATGCAAATGATTATGTTAATATCACACAGGCAAATTTCAGGACCTTCAGAAGGTTCCTCAAATGTAAACTGATCAGGTGATGAGCAAGTCTTGCATACATTTCTGTTTGAGTTACCAGCTAGCACCTTCCTCTGAGAAATGACAAAGAAGGGATAATGTTAGATGCTTGTAATATGTTACTTACTTTCTGCCCTACACTGCAGCACACACTGAGATAGTTTAGAACAAACACAACTCCCACGCATGCCAATTGGGCAGGTATAATGAGGTTTACGGAAGATGTTTCACTAGGTGGAAAGTTTCCACATAGACTGGTAATACAGATTTGGAAAAGAAAATATAATTTTGTCAATGCTGTGCCAGCCTTGCCAGACAGCTTGTAAGGATAAATCTGTGAATTAGCTTCAGAGGTTGAAAATTCATAACCATCTAGTCCTTTACCTTGACTTTAACAGAACTGATATTACAGCATCAACAAAAGAAACAGAGAAGCAGCGTCATTGAAAAATAACATTTATAGACTACCTTACAGTTTTCAAAACATTTTTATAATTAATAGTCTCTTGTTTGACCATCTCACCAATAATACTGTAATATCAGTATTATTGTGATGAGGAAACTAAGGCTCAGAGATATTAAATGACTTCCCCAAGGTCACACATCATAATCTTCTGACTCTAAACCCTTGAGGTACCCATTTTAGACAATATACACAGCCCCATCACCCTGATCTCTAGCCCACTGTCATGTCCATGTCCCCAAACCTCCAGGTAAACAAATTAAGGCCATGCAGATATTTGCTTGGGGGGAAAAATGAAAGTAGCCATGTTACAAAAGAATTACTCTTTCCATATGGATTCAGTACTAAATGATACCTTTGACACTCATGTTTGCTCATAGGTCACTAATAACTGGACAAGCTATGTGAGAGGAGTGAGGGAGAAGGGAGGAATATAAAGAAAACAGCACAAATTAAAGTTCCTGGCACCTAAAGAATCCTTCAAAAATTGAGATTAAACATTTCTTAAGGGACAGCCTCATCATATATAGTAGTACTACAAAGATAAGCAAGAAATTATTAACACAAAATTCAGAATAGTTATTATCTCTGAGGGGAGATTGAAGGAATCAGGGAAAGGCACACGGTGACCTTTAAAGGTAATAGTTATATTCTTTCTCTTTTTCTCTTTATTTTTTTTTTATTCAACAGATATTTATTTATTTATTTATTCATTCATTCATTCATCCATTCATTCATGTTTAAACGTATCTTTATTGTTGAATGTATTACAGATGTCCCCTTTTTCCCCCATTGACCACCTCCTCCCCAGTCCCACCCCCCTCCTGCCTTCCCCAAACTATTGCCTGTGTCCATTGGTTATGCATATATGCATATAAGTTCTTTGGTTTCTCTCTTCCCGTCCTTCTTCCCCCCTTCCCTTTGAGGTTGGTTCATCAGTCAAATAACCAATTTGTACTTCTTAATTCCTTCATCCCATTCACCCATCCACCCATGCCCCCATCTGGCAACCAACAAAAAGTTCTCTGTATCAATGAGTCTGTTTCTGTTCCTCTTGCTCATTTTGTTTGTAGATTCATTTGTTGAGAGATATGTATTTATTGCCATTTTATTATTTATATGTTTTTTCTTCTTCTTCAAGAAGACCCTTCAACATTTCATATAGTAGTGGTTTGATGGTGATGAACTCTTTTAGCTTTTTCTTGTCTGGGAAACTCTTTATATGTCCATTGATTCTAAATAGTAGCTTTGCAGGATAGAGTAATCTTGGTTGTAAGTCATTGCTTTTCATCACTTTGAATATCTCTTGCCACTCCTTTCTGGCCTGCAAAGTTTCTTTTGAGAAATCAGCTGACATTCTTATGGGAGCTCCTTTGTAGATAAACTGTTTTTCTCTTGCTCTTATAAGATTCTCTCTTTGTCTTTAACCTTTGGCATTTTGATTATGATGTGTCTTGGTGTGGGCCTCTTTGGGTTCATCTTGTTTGGGACTCTCTGTGCTTCTTCGAACTGTATGTCTGTTTTCTTCACCAGGTTTGGGACACTTTCTGTCGTCATTGTTTCAAATAGGTTTTCAGTTTCTTGTTTTCTCTCTTCTCCTTCTGGCACCCCCATGACGCGAATGTTGGTACACTTGAAGTTGTCCCAGAGGCTCCTTACACTATCCTCATTTTTTGCATTATTTTTTTTTTCTGTTCTGATTGGGTGTTTTTTGCTTCCTTATGTTCTAAATTGATGGTTTGCTTCTTGGTTTCATCTACTCTACTATTGATTACCTATAAATTATTTTTTATTTCAGTTAGTGCATCCTTTATTTCTGACTGGTCATTTTTCATGTTGTTGATGTTCTCACTAAGTTCCTTGGAGTTCTCCTTAAGTTCCTGGAAGGTCTCACTAAGTTCCTTGAAGTTTTCCTTAATTTCTTTGAAGGTCTCACTGAGTTCCAAGAAGTTCTCACTAAGTTCCTTGAGCATCCTTATAACCAGTGTTTTGAACTTTGCATCTGATTGATTTCTTATCTCCATTTTTTTTTGTTCTTTTTCCGAAGTTTCATTCTGTTCTTCATTTGGGACATGTTTCTTTGTCTCCTCATTTTGGCTGCTTTCTTGTGTTTGTTTCTATGTATTATGTAGCGTTGCTATGTCT
Organism: Molossus molossus; assembly: GCF_014108415.1. Lineage (NCBI taxonomy): Eukaryota > Metazoa > Chordata > Mammalia > Chiroptera > Molossidae > Molossus > Molossus molossus. Next base: position 63,951,293 of record NW_023425355.1, on the reverse strand, counting down.
TCTGGGCTTCGTAGGGTGGCCTATTATAGTAGGTGTCCTGTAGGATTCTGTGGCACATCCTCTGTGGTTACCCCAGCTGGGCCCTTGAGGTGTACCCCTGGTGGGGACTGTACACCCTTCTGTTTTAACTGAGTCTTGATTGCTGTTGGCATGTCAATGGGAAGGTTTTACTCAGGCTGATCAGCTGCAAGCCTGGCTGTGCCCACTGAACACTGGCCTCTGACTACCTTGGATTATCAACTGTGTAGGGGCTCACCATACAGAGCAAGACTTACTTCAGCAGGGTTCTGGTACCCACTGAGTCCACTCATTGAGAGTATCACTTGTGGCGGTGGTTGGGTACTGGTGCTTTGATGTAGTCTGAAGCTGTCCACTGGGGGTGCTGGCTTTGGGGAAAGGTCAGCAACTGCCTTTGTTCTACCCGGGGCCACCTGACATAAGCTACAAAGTGGTCTGCAAATGGCTGCTTCTTGTGTTGGGCTTGGAGGTGCCCAGGAAAAGCCAAGGTTGAACCAAGGCTGGCTGCTTCTAGTGGTAGGCCTAGGGCCTCTTAATGAGAGGTATGGGGCTCACTGCTGAGACCAGATGCTGCTTGTTTGAGAGATTTTCGGAAACTCTGAAGCAGGACTCAAGACAGGCCAATCCTATGGTAAAGCCATTGGAAACATCTTGGGTGGGTCCAAAAGTTGGGTGGGGCAGGGCCTCAGGGAATCACCAGGGCAGGGCAAACAGTATGAGCCAGGTTGCTGGAATCCCAGATATGGCTGCAGTCTGCCACCCCAGGGAAGGGATCATCAAAGGAACAACAGCCTCCACCAGCACATCTGTCCAGGAGAGAGCTGCCCCTCCAGCTCTCACCCCGATGCCAAACAGCTCAGTTCTTCTCTGTCTGTCTCTGGTGCCTATCAAGCTGCCTCCCCAATGATGGAAACCAGAATGAGCGAGTCCTAGTAAGTTCGTGCACAGGCCCTTTAAGAGGAGCTGCCTAGGGCTCCAGCAGCCTCAGCCTCCCTTAGTCTCAGTTCCCTCTGTTTTTTACAGCCAGAAGTTATGGGGATTCTCTTCCTGGTACTGGAACCTTGAGCTAAGCACCTGGTGTGGGACGGGGACCCCTAACTCCTCAGGGAGGACCTTCAGAGCCATGGTGTCCTCCTGATTTTTATCCACCACATGTGGGTATGGGACCAGGCTGTCCACACCTCCGCCCCTTCTACCAGTCTCGATGTGGCTTCTTCTTTAATTTCGTAGTTGTAGGACTTCCATTCAGCTCAATTTCAGGCGGTCTGACTTATGGGTGTTCTGTAGTTTAGTTGTAATTTTGATGTGGTTGTGGGAGGGGGTGATTTTGTGTTTACCTATGCTGCCATCTTGACCAGAAGTGTCCTATATTCTTTTTGTTAAACTGCATGTTGAGTATTGTTTTCTTTGCAACATTGGTTTATAATTTGCACTTGTATCTTATAAATTCCCCTTTATATCTTATAAAGTCCCTTTTGTATCTTATAAATTCCCCTTTGTATCTATTCAATATTTAATTTGAGCAATAAAAAAACAGTGTGAGTCAGTGGAAAACAGGATTTGATAGACATAAATTCTCTTTATATTTTTAAAGAACGGTACTCTTGAAAGCTAGGTGTACTCTGATAAAAACCTCAGCCAATTTGCCCTGACTATGTGTCCCAGTGACATAACAGTTAGTTTCTCCAGAAACTGTGATTTGTGAGGAGAGCATGCTTTCCCAGAATTTTCCCAGTGTTATTGAATATTTCAGCTGCTTTACCTCCCCCCTCCCTTCCTCTCCCTTTCTGACAGTAAACTTCTAGCTTGGTCATTTGGGAATTTGAAATTAAGTGCTTGAACTGTAACCATGGATTTATGGGTTGTTACCCAAAGACATATTATTCTTATGGCTTTTCTTGGTGTTGGACCTGACAGAAAATACTGTGAAAGAGTGAGCTTGTGTATTTATTTTCATCACTGGTTAGTTTCTCTCTGGCCAATCTAGGCATGCTATAAGCACAGGCTGACAAGAATTATGGCTTTTCTTCCATGTGGAAATAAGTGCATAAGCAAATACTCCAAGCCTGATTTTCTTTCCAATTCATTATTTACAGGGAATTCACCCTTTGTAATCATTTTGCAATCAAATTTGCTCTACCAATCCCTGGAAAATTTGTTCTGAAGATCATCACCAACCTAGTTGTCTTATTTTTTAAAAACTTATATTTCCTCCATGTTAATGCCAATTAAAACACACACACACACACACACACACACACACACACACAAATAGCCCTGGCCAGTATGGCTCAGTAGTTAGAGCATCGGTCCATGGACCAGAGAGTTCCAGGTTCTTTTCCCACTAAGGGGCACCTACCTCGGTTGCAGTTTATCCCTGACCTCGGTTGGGGCCCTGTGGGTAGGTGGCAACAAGTCAATGTGTCTCTCTCACATCAATGTTTCTCTTCCTCCCTCTCTCCCTCCCACTCTATCTGAAGATAAATGCAGAAATGCCTTCAGGTGAGGATAAAATATGTGTGCGTGTGTGTGTGTACACACACACACAAATAGATAAAAAGTGATGTCACTAGTGGCCTAAAGATTCACCCAAGAAGATTTAAGTTACAGCAGGAATAGATAGAAAGAAAGGAAAGTCAATAATTCACATGTTTGTTATTTGGACTACTATTGCTATATTAAGATATTCAGGAACACTATTGAATTAAATGGAGCAAAATATGTCATTATAAATAATTATTTCTGGAAAAGCACTATTATTAATACTGTCTCAGAATCATAAACTGATGACCAAATTGCTTGCATGTGGATTGTTCCTCAAGTAGACAGATACAGTAGGTGTCTTCCGTCCAACTGTTACAGAGGTCATAGCCATGGTTATAACCTCCCTCTGTTTTATTTAAAAGCTGGTGGTGAATAGCAAGTATTTCTGTCTTGCCTACCCCATTGATTCCTGTCATTATCAGATGAGGTGATGTCCTTATCATATGGGGTGATTATGAGGGAAAGAGCATGATGCAAATGCCATTCATGCTTTTGAAGAAAAAAGGAAGTGGATTTTGGCAGCAGGTCTGATGGATTGGGGATATATACAATGGAGGAGAAGGGTAACACTAGAAAATATTTTGAAGATTTTATTAGCAGCACCACTTTTAGAAAATGAATCAATAAGAGGACAGGCATATAAATTAGTCCCATTATTCTTTCCAGCAGTGTTCTTGGTAAAGAACTTGTTAAAGAGAAACCACCTTGTTCTTTTTTGTTTAAATACATTCCTTACTATTATTAGTGGTTGGTTCCTGTACTGGTACTGTCCTGTCCTTTTCACCTGAAGGAATTACAACACTCTTCTCTCTCTCCACCTGCTGTGGCCCCTGTTTTCCATAAGCTATCAGAGGTAATGTCCACTATGGTTAATATATTAATAATAATCACTAGCATTCCACTACCACTTCCTGCAGCTAGGCAGTGCAATGGGCCCCTTCCTCACATTTTTTTCTCCTTTATACCTTATGACAGCCCTGTGAGTTAGCTACTATTATTATCCTCATTTTTCAGATGTGGAAAATGATGAACAGACACATTATGTCACATTCCTAGCATCACCCAGCTAATAAGTGGCAGGTCAGGATTAGAAATGAGCTCTAATCCAAAGACCACGATCTTTACTACTGTTGTAACCAGTTTTTCTTCTTTCAGGGTCACATAGCATTAAGTCTTGAGAGTTTATCATGCTTGGTCTATCCAAAGACTTAATGGTGAAGGGTGATGCAGAAAAAAAATAGTCACTTTAAAACATATAAAGGGTTGTAGGGGCAGTGTGAAGTTCTTTTTTTTTTTTTTTTTTTCAGTTTTTACTTATCACTTTAATTTTTTTTTTTTTTTTTTATGAATTTTTATTTATTTTTTTGTTACAGATATTTTACCTTTTTACCCCATTGGCACCCCCCACCCCACCCCCTCCACCCTGTCCCCGGCTTAGTTGTCCATGTCCATTGGTCATGCATACATGCATATAAGTTCTGTGGTTTATCTCTTCCCACCCCCCCACCCCCCATCCCCTCTTCTGAGGGATGTCAGTCTGTGCCCTACTTCCATGTGTCTGGGTCTACTGTATTCCTCAGACTGTTATGTTCATTATATTCCGTATATAAGTGAGATCATGTGGTATTTGTCTTTTTCTGCTTGGCTTCTTTCACTTAGGATAATACTTTCCAGGTCCCTCCATGTCGTCTCAAAGGATAAGAGATCTTTCTTTCTTACCGCTGCATAGTACTCCATTGTGTATATGTACCACAGCTTTTTGATCCATTCGTCTACTGGTGGACACTTGGGCTGTTTCCAGATCTTAGCTATTGTAAATAGTGCTGCTATGAACATGGGGGTACATATATTCTTCCTGATTGGTGTTTCAGGCTTCTTAGGGTATATTCCCAGCAGTGGGATTACTGGGTCAAATGGAAGTTCAATTTTTAATTTTTTGAGGTAGCACCATATTGTTTTCCATAGCGGCTGCACCAGTCTGCATTCCCACCAGCAGTGTATTAGAGTTCCCTTTTCTCCACACCCTCGCCAACACTTGTTGTTTGATGATTTGTTGATGGCGGCCATTCTGACAGGTGTGAGGTGATACCTCATTGTTGTTTTAATTTGCATCTCTCGGATGATTAGTGATGTTGAGCATTTCTTCATATGTCTCTTGGCCATTTGTATGTCCTGTTTGGAGAGGTGTCTATTCAGCTCCTCTGCCCATTTTTTAATTGGGTTCTTTGTCTTCCTTTTGTGGAGTTGTGTGAGCTCTCTGTATATATTGGAAATTAACCCCTTATCTGATACATCATTGGCAATGATGTTCTCCCATACAGTGGGTTGCCTTTCCATTTTGATGATCGTTTCTTTTGCTGTGCAGAAGCTTTTTAGTTTGATGTAGTCCCATGTGTTCATTTTCTCCTTTATTTCTGTTGCCTTAGGTGATGTATCAGTGAAAATTCTGCTCCGTATGATGTCCGAAATTTTGTTGCCTACATTTTCTTCTAGAATTTTTATGGATTCACGGGTCACATTTAAGTCTTTTATCCATTTTGAGTTTATTTTTGTGTATGGTGTAAGTTGATGGTCGAGTTTCATTTTATTGCATGTAGCTGTCCAATTTTCCCAACACCATTTATTAAAGAGGCTGTCTTTACTCCACTGTATGCTCTTGCCACCTTTGTCAAATATTAATTGAGCGTATTGCCTTGGGTCCATTTCTGGGTTTTCAGTTCTGTTCCACTGGTCTATATGCCTGTTCTTGTGCCAGTACCAGGCTGTTTTGGTTACAGTCGCTTTGTAGTATAACCTGATATCTGGTAATGTGATCCCTCCAACTTTGTTCTTCTTTTTCAAGATTGCTGTGGCTATTCGGGGTCTTTTTTGGTTCCATATGAACTTTTGAAGTATTTGTTCTAGTTCTATGAAATATGTCGTTGGTATTTTGATGGGGATTGCATTGAATCTATAGATTGCTTTGGGTAGTATGGACATTTTAATTATGTTAATTCTTCCAATCCATGAACAGGGTATGTTCTTCCACTTTTTTATATCTTCCTCTATTTCTTTTTTCAATGACCTGTAGTTTTCTGCAAATAGGTCCTTTACTTCTTTGGTTAAGTTTATTCCTAGGTATCGTAATTTTTTTGGAGCGATGGTAAATGGGATTGTTTTTTCAGTTTCTCTTTCTGTGAGTTCATCATTGATGTACAAGAATGCCGTCGATTTCTTGACGTTAATTTTGTATCCTGCTACTTTGCCAAATTCATTTATTAAGTCTAATAGATTTTTGATGGAGTCTTTAGGGTTTTCTATGTACAATATCATGTCATCTGCAAATAATGACAGTTTCACTTCCTCCTTTCCAATTTGGATCCCTTTTATTTTTTCTTCATGTCTGATTGCTGTGGCTAAGACTTCCAGTACAATGTTAAACAAGAGTGGCGAAAGTGGACATCCCTGTCTTGTTCCTGTTCTTAATGGAAATGATTTTAGTTTCTGTCCATTGAGTATGATGTTGGCTGTAGGTCTTTCATATATGGCCTTTATTATGTCGAGATATGATCCCTCTATTCCTACATTGCTGAGCGTTTTTATCAGAAATGGATGCTGGATTTTGTCGAATGCTTTTTCAGCATCTATTGATATGATCATGTGGTTTTTATTCTTCATTTTGTTTATGTGGTGTATCACGTTTATTGATTTGCGAATATTGTACCAGCCTTGCATCCCTGGAATGAATCCCACTTGGTCATGGTGAATAATTTTTTTGATGTATTTCTGGATCCGATTTGCTAGTATTTTGTTCAGGATTTTGGCATCTATGTTCATCAGGGATATTGGCCTGTAGTTTTCTTTCTTCGTAGTGTCTTTTTCTGGTTTTGGAATTAGAATTATGCTGGCCTCATAGAACGTGTTTGGAAGTCTTCCTTCTTCTTGAATTTTTTGAAATAGTTTGAGGAGAATGGGTGTTAGTTCTTTTTTGAATGTTCGGTAAAACTCCCCCGTGAAACCATCTGGGCCTGGGCTTTGTTTGCTGGGAGAGTCTTGATTACCTCTTCAATTTCCTTAGTTGTTATTGGTCTGTTCAAGTTTTCTATCTCTTCCGGGAATAGTTTTGGGAGACTGTGTGTTTCTAGAAATTTGTCCATTTCGCTGAGATTGTCGAATTTGTTGCCATATAGTTGTTCATAGTAGTTGTTAACGATCTTTTGTATTTCCGTGGTGTTGGTTGTTACTTCTCCTCTTTCATTTCTGATTTTGTGTATTTGGGTTCTCTCTCTTTGTTTCTTGGTGAGTCTAGCTAAGGGTCCATCAATCTTGTTTATCTTTTCGAAAAACCAGCTCTTTGTTTCATTGATCCTTTGAATTGTTTTTTTGGTCTCTATGTCATTTATTTCTGCTCTGATCTTCACTATTTCCTTCCTTCTACTTGCTCTGGGGTTTTCTTTTTGTTTGCTTTCTAATTCTTTAAGTTGTGAGGTTAGACAGTCAATTAGAAATTTTTCTTGTTTTTTGAGGTAGGCCTGTAGTGCTATGAACTTCCCTCTCAGAACTGCTTTCACTGCATCCCATAGATTTTGTGTTGTTGTGTGTTCATTTTCATTGGTTTCCAGGAAGTTTTTGATTTCTTCCTTGATCTCCTCGGTGACCCATTCATTGTTTAATAACATGCTATTTAGCCTCCATGTGTTGAAATGTCTTTGCATGTTCTTGTTGCAGTTGATTTCTAGTTTCATGCCATTGTGATCTGAGAAGATGCTTGATATGATTTCTTTTTTTTTTTTTTTTTTTTTTTTTTTTTTCGTGTTTTTCCTTTAATAGTAGTGAGTCGTGTGCAGAGGATTTAAATATTTTATCCATGAGAAAAATCTGAGCGAGAACCAGCTTTTCTTCATCGTTAGCACCATCATCATTTTTGTCTTTATTTTCCACCTCCTCTTCTCGTTCTTCTGCCTTCCCCCCTTGCTCATTTTTCTTGCCAGTCTTGCTCACTCCTTCCCACTGCATCTGGTGGGCTGCATATTTTTTATTGCCTCTTCTATGTGACCATGGTTTTATAATATCACTTTCTATATAGAGAACTGAGAGACGATTCAGATAACTCAGTCTTTCCTACAACATGGTTGATCAAAACCTGTTTTGTATCCTTGATAATTTAGGGAAGTCTATTTATTTTTTTGTTACAGATATTTTACCTTTTTACCCCATTGGCACCCCCCACCCCACCCCCTCCACCCTGTCCCCGGCTTAGTTGTCCATGTCCATTGGTCATGCATACATGCATATAAGTTCTGTGGTTTATCTCTTCCCACCCCCCCACCCCCCATCCCCTCTTCTGAGGGATGTCAGTCTGTGCCCTACTTCCATGTGTCTGGGTCTACTGTATTCCTCAGACTGTTATGTTCATTATATTCCGTATATAAGTGAGATCATGTGGTATTTGTCTTTTTCTGCTTGGCTTCTTTCACTTAGGATAATACTTTCCAGGTCCCTCCATGTCGTCTCAAAGGATAAGAGATCTTTCTTTCTTACCGCTGCATAGTACTCCATTGTGTATATGTACCACAGCTTTTTGATCCATTCGTCTACTGGTGGACACTTGGGCTGTTTCCAGATCTTAGCTATTGTAAATAGTGCTGCTATGAACATGGGGGTACATATATTCTTCCTGATTGGTGTTTCAGGCTTCTTAGGGTATATTCCCAGCAGTGGGATCACTGGGTCAAATGGAAGTTCAATTTTTAATTTTTTGAGGTAGCACCATATTGTTTTCCATAGCGGCTGCACCAGTCTGCATTCCCACCAGCAGTGTATTAGAGTTCCCTTTTCTCCACACCCTCGCCAACACTTGTTGTTTGATGATTTGTTGATGGCGGCCATTCTGACAGGTGTGAGGTGATACCTCATTGTTGTTTTAATTTGCATCTCTCGGATGATTAGTGATGTTGAGCATTTCTTCATATGTCTCTTGGCCATTTGTATGTCCTGTTTGGAGAGGTGTCTATTCAGCTCCTCTGCCCATTTTTTAATTGGGTTCTTTGTCTTCCTTTTGTGGAGTTGTGTGAGCTCTCTGTATATATTGGAAATTAACCCCTTATCTGATACATCATTGGCAATGATGTTCTCCCATACAGTGGGTTGCCTTTCCATTTTGATGATCGTTTCTTTTGCTGTGCAGAAGCTTTTTAGTTTGATGTAGTCCCATGTGTTCATTTTCTCCTTTATTTCTGTTGCCTTAGGTGATGTATCAGTGAAAATTCTGCTCCGTATGATGTCCGAAATTTTGTTGCCTACATTTTCTTCTAGAATTTTTATGGATTCACGGGTCACATTTAAGTCTTTTATCCATTTTGAGTTTATTTTTGTGTATGGTGTAAGTTGATGGTCGAGTTTCATTTTTTTGCATGTAGCTGTCCAATTTTCCCAACACCATTTATTAAAGAGGCTGTCTTTACTCCACTGTATGCTCTTGCCACCTTTGTCAAATATTAATTGAGCGTATTGCCTTGGGTCCATTTCTGGGTTTTCAGTTCTGTTCCACTGGTCTATATGCCTGTTCTTGTGCCAGTACCAGGCTGTTTTGGTTACAGTCGCTTTGTAGTATAACCTGATATCTGGTAATGTGATCCCTCCAACTTTGTTCTTCTTTTTCAAGATTGCTGTGGCTATTCGGGGTCTTTTTTGGTTCCATATGAACTTTTGAAGTATTTGTTCTAGTTCTATGAAATATGTCGTTGGTATTTTGATGGGGATTGCATTGAATCTATAGATTGCTTTGGGTAGTATGGACATTTTAATTATGTTAATTCTTCCAATCCATGAACAGGGTATGTTCTTCCACTTTTTTATATCTTCCTCTATTTCTTTTTTCAATGACCTGTAGTTTTCTGCAAATAGGTCCTTTACTTCTTTGGTTAAGTTTATTCCTAGGTATCGTAATTTTTTTGGAGCGATGGTAAATGGGATTGTTTTTTCAGTTTCTCTTTCTGTGAGTTCATCATTGATGTACAAGAATGCCGTCGATTTCTTGACGTTAATTTTGTATCCTGCTACTTTGCCAAATTCATTTATTAAGTCTAATAGATTTTTGATGGAGTCTTTAGGGTTTTCTATGTACAATATCATGTCATCTGCAAATAATGACAGTTTCACTTCCTCCTTTCCAATTTGGATCCCTTTTATTTTTTCTTCATGTCTGATTGCTGTGGCTAAGACTTCCAGTACAATGTTAAACAAGAGTGGCGAAAGTGGACATCCCTGTCTTGTTCCTGTTCTTAATGGAAATGTTTTTAGTTTCTGTCCATTGAGTATGATGTTGGCTGTAGGTCTTTCATATATGGCCTTTATTATGTTGAGATATGATCCCTCTATTCCTACATTGCTGAGCGTTTTTATCAGAAATGGATGCTGGATTTTGTCGAATGCTTTTTCAGCATCTATTGATATGATCATGTGGTTTTTATTCTTCATTTTGTTTATGTGGTGTATCACGTTTATTGATTTGCAATATGATTTCAATCTTCTTGAACTTGTAGAGATTTAGTTTGTGTCCTATCATGTGGTCTATCTTTGAGAATGTCCCATGTGCACTTGAGAAGAATGTGTATTCTGTAGTTTTGGGGTGTAATTCTCTGTAGATATCTATTAAATCCATTTGGTCTAGTGCTTCATTTAGAGTCTCTGTTTCCTTGCTAATTTTTTGCCTAGAGGATCTATCCAGTGCTGTCAACGGGGTGTTGAAGTCCCCAGCTATGATTGTATTGTTGTCGATTTCTCCTTGGAAGTCCTCCAGAAGATTTTTAATATATTTTGGTGCTCCTATATTGGGTGCATATATGTTTATCAAGGTTATATCTTCCTGTTGGATAGATCCTTTCAATATTATGTAGTGGCCGTCTTTGTCTCTAGTTATGGTCTTCATTTTGAAATCTATTTTATCAGATATGAGAATTGCTACCCCAGCTTTTTTTTGCTTTCCATTTGCTTGGAAAATTTTTTTCCATCCCTTCACTTTCAACCTATGTGAGTCTTTTGTTGAGAGATGGGTCTCTTGTAAACAACATATAGATGAGTCATGCTTTCTTATCCAATCAGCTACTCTGTGTCTCTTTATGGGAGCATTCAGTCCATTTACGTTTAAGGTGATTATTGATATGTACTTATTTATTGCCATTTTTGTTTAGTGTGGTTCTATTTTTGTTCCCATTTCTACTGCTAATTACAGCAGTCCTTTTAACATTTCTTGCAGTGCTGGTTTGGTGCTAATGTATTCCCTTAGCTTTTTTTTGTCTGGGAAGCTCTTTATTTGATCTTCTATTTTGAATGATAGCCTTGCTGGGTAGAGTAGTCTTGGATTCAGATTCTTGTTTTTCATGACTTTGATTACTTCATGCCATTCCCTTCTGGCCTGTAGTGTTTCTTGTGAGAAGTCAGCTGAGAGCCTTATGGGGTTCCCTTTGTAGGTAACCTGTTGCTTATCTCTTGCTGCTTTTAGGATTCTCTCTTTGTCTTTAATTTGTGGCATTTTAATTACTATGTGTCTTGGTGTGGGCCTGTTTGGGTTCTTCTTACTTGGGACTCTCTGTGCTTCTTGAACTTGAATGCCTTCTTCCTTCACCAAATTAGGGAAGTTTTCTCTCACTATTTTTTTGAATATATTCTCTATCCCTTGCTCCTTTTCTTCTTCTTCGGGGACTCCTATGATGCGAATATTATTACGTTTCCAGTTGTCCCATAGTTCTCTTAAGCTGTCTTCCTGTTTTTTAATAGTTTTTTCCTTTTGTTTTTCTGATTGGTTGATTTTTTCTACCCTGTCTTCTAATTCGCTGATCCGGTCCTCAGCTTCCCCTACTCTGCTTTTTAAACCTTCCAATGTGTTTTTCATTTCGGATATGTCATTTTTTATCTCTTCTTGTTGGTTTTTAATTTCCATTTGGCTTATTTTCAGTGTCTCTATGTCCTTACTCATGCTGTTCAGCTTCCTCAAGATCATGGCTCTGAATTCTAGCTCTGTTAACATGCCTAATTGCTCCACATTGATCTCATCTTCGGTGGAGGTGGTTTGCTCTTTCATTTGGCTTCTGTTTCTGTGTTTCACCATTTTAGCTATCACTCTGGGCTTTGGAACCTGTCAAGTTCTCCCTGTGGGTGTTGGTGTTCTGCTGTTTGTGGCTCCCTCTCCTGTGTTTAGATGAGCGAGGGAGGACCCACGTTGAACAGCACTGTCAAGTCTTACTTTCCTGGTTAAAGTTACCAGCCCAGGAAACGTACTGTTATCCTCTAGCTTTTTGCCTGGAAGCTAGCAGTCTAGGTTAATTGATGAGTTTTGGGTTGTCAGTTGATTGAAAAACTCCCTCTGGTGCTCAGCCAAGGGGCTTTCACGAGGGTGGGGCAGATGCTGGTCCTTAGTGAGCCTCAATTAACACTTCAATGGCCCACAGGGTGGGGTTGGATCTCCGAGGGAGGGGCTGCTGCCTCTCTCAGAGCCCTGGGAAGAAGCAATGTGGCCACCGTCCTGAGTGGCTGCACTCAGCCAAAGCTCCGAGAGCCCTCCAAACCCCGAGTGTCCCGACACAGTTCCAGTCCAGTCTGCCCTCCCTCTGCCCGAGCCCAAGGTGAGTGGCTGTGGCTGTTTTAGCCTCAGTCCCGGCTGCGCTGTGGGGCCGCCTGGGAGTGTAACCCGCGGGCGCCGCTTATAGCTAAGGCCGCTGCCGAGCTGCCGACCTTGGGCTCCCAGCCCCGTCTCGCGCCTTCGCAAGCCTACCGGGATGGAGTCAGTGTCCCTCGTTGTATGGTCCTCGCAAGCTGCTTTTCTGTTGGTTTTTCCCGTCGATTTGTCTGTGTTATAGTTGTAATTCCAGTTTGGTTCTGGGAGACGGTCTGTGTAGCTCCGTTCACTCCGCCGCCATTTTTCGGTCTCCTGAAGTTCTTATAATACTAAAAGTTTCTGATTATTTGTCAAATTGGGATAGAGTTTGAAAACTTGATTTAGGCTGCCTGTAAAGGTAAAGAACCGAGAAAAGGGCCAGGCCTGCAGGCCAAAGTAAAGCCATGTAGGTAGTGATTTGCAAAGCAAGTCAGCAATATAATCTCACGCTCATCCCTTCAAAGTCCAACCAACTGGAAAATACAAAATAATTCCAGTTTTTTAACATTGTACTTGTAGGAGAGAGGTGTAACAAGTGATATGAAAAGTATTCACCACAAATGCCCATCCCTCAAACAAGAACGATTTCTATTCCAGATTTCAGATGTAGCACAAATATAGCCGTATGTTTTACACATTTTAAGATATACAGGGTACCATAATAACTGGTTATATTTCGAGATTCCAAAATGACAGCAGAGTGAATAGAAGATACACAGACCATCTTCCAGAACCAAACTGGAATTACAACTCAAATAAAGATAAATCGTCAGGAAAAAAACAACATAAAAGCAGCAGGAGAGGACTCGAATTACCACGGTCAGAAAGCAGACACTAAATTGAACCTGGTAGGAACTGTGGAGACACGAGAGCCAACTGACACCATCTGTTGCAGCTGTGAGCAACTCCCTCGGGCTTAAAATCCCAAGCAGACTGCACAGTGCAGAGATCTGGAACAGACCACTAAATTAGCTACAGCCACTCACATTGGGCTCCAGCAGAGGGAGGGCAAACTGGACTGGAAGAGCATGGAGAGACTTGCGAGCTTAAAGAGCTGGGACGGCAATGGAAATGTTATGCTGAATCACTCCCTCACAAGATATTAGCCATGTCATACACAGAGCCCCTTCCCAGAACAGCTAGGGAGGGGGTGGGGGAGCTACAGCTCCTCCCTCAGAAATTAAACACGACCCAACCAGGCCAGAGAAATGCAAATTAAGGCTCAGTAACAGCCAGCAAGCATCTGCTCCACCCACTGGAAATCCTCTTACCGTGTCATCTGAGGGATTTTTTTCATTCAGTTGAGCCTACAACCAAAAGCTTATCAAGTAACTAAGACTACTAGCCTACAGGCAAAAAGATAGAGGATAACTGAACTTTTCCTGGGCTTACAAATCTACCCAGAAAAGTAAGAATTGACAATGGTGTTTAACATGGGCCCACCCAGGCCCATCCAAATCCAGTAGAGGGAGCAACAAACAGCAGAACACCAACACCCACAGGGAAAATTTGGCAGACTCAAACACCCACTGAGACAGCCAAAATGGTGAAACATAGAAACAAATCCCAAATGAAAAAAGATGATAATTCAACAGAAGATTAAATAAATGAAACAGAATTAAGCAAGATATCAGAGGGAGAGTTCAGAATAATAATCATGAGGAAGCTCAACAGCATGAGTAAAGATATAGAAGAATTAAAAACCAACAAATTTAAAATGAAGAATGACATAGCAGAAATAAAGAACACATTAAAAGGAACAGCCAGCAGAAAACAGGAAGCCGTGGATTGGATCACTGAATTAGAAGACAGGGTAGAAAAAATTGCCTGATCAGAGAACAAAAAGAAAAACAATTAAAAAACAGAAAGACAGTCTAGAGAACTGTGGGACAATATGCAACATAATAACATTCGCATCATAAGAGTTCCAGAAGAAGAAGAAAATGAGCAAGGGTTAGAGAATATACTTGAAGAAATAGTGACAGGAAACTTCCCTAAAATGGTGAAGGAAAAAGACATTTAAGTACAAGAAGCACAGAGAGCCCCAAGTAAGAAGAACCCAAACAGGCCCACACCAAGACACATAATAATTAAAATGCTAAAAATTAAAGACAAAGAGGGAATCCTAAAGGCAGCAAGAGACGAGCAACATGTTACCTACAAAGGAACCCCCATGAGGCTGTCAGCTGAATTCTCAACAGAAACACTACAGGCCAGAAGTGAATGGCATGAAGTAATCGAGGAAATGAAAAACAAGGATCTGAATTCAAGACCACTCTATCCAGCAAGGCTATCATTCAAATAGAAGGTGAAATGAAGAGCTTCTCAGCCAAAAAAAAAAAAAAAAAAAGCTTAAGGAAATATATTAGCACCAAACCAGCACTCCAATAAATGTTAAAAGGACTGCTGTAATCAGTAGAAGAAATAGAAAGAAAAATATAACCACAATAAACAAAAATCACAATAAATAGGTATATATCAATAATAACCTTAAATATAAACAAATTGAACACTGATCAAACCACACAGAGTAGCTGATTGGATAAGAAAGCATGACTCATATATGTGTTGTTTACAAGAGACCCACCTCACAACAAAAGACTCACGTGGGATGAAAGTGAACGGATGGGAAAAAGTCTTCCAAGCAAACAGAAAGGAAAAAAGAACTGGGGTAGCAATACTCATATCTGATGAAAAAGACTTCAAAATGAAGGCCAAAACTAGAGAAAAAGCAAGCCACTATGTAATAATGAAAGGATCTATCCAACAGGAAGATATAAACTTGGTAAACATATATGCACCCAATATAGGAGCACCAAAATATATTTTAAAACTTCTGGAGGACTTCAAAGGAGAAATTGACAGCAATACAATCATAGCAAAGGATTCAACACCCCACTGACATCACAGGATAGATCTTTTAGACAAAAATTTAACAAGGAAACAGAGACTTTAAATGATGCACTAGATCAAATTGATTTAATATCTGCAGAGAATTACACCCCAGAACTACAGAATTCACATTCTTCTCAAGTGCACATGGGACATTCTCAAAGACAGACTACATGGTAGGACACAAAATAAGTCTCTACAAGTTCAAGAAGATTGAAATCATATCAAGCATCTTCTCAGATCACAATGGCATTAAATTAGAAATCAATTACAACAAAAACATTTAAACACTTAGAAGCTAAATAGCATGTTATTAAACAATGATTGGGTTGCCATGGAGATTAAGGAAGAAATTAATAACTTCCTGGAAACCAATGAAAATGAACACACAACAACACAAATCTATGGGACACAGAAAAAGCTGTCCTGAGAGGGAAGTTCATAACATTATAAGGCTATCTCAAGAAACAAGAAAAATGTATAATTGAGTATCTAACCTCACAACTTAAAGAACTAGAAAGCAAACAAAAAGAAAAACCCAAACCAAGTAGAAGGAAAGAAATAGTGAAACAGTAAAGATCATAGCAGAAATAAATGACATAGGACCAAAAAAAAAAAAAATTTAAAAGGATCAATGAAACAAAGATCTGGTTTATTGAAAAGATAAAGAAAATTAATGGACCCTTAGCTAGACTTAACAAGAAAAAAAGAGGGAGGACCCAAATACACAAAATCAGAAATGAAAGAGAAGTAACAACTGACACCACAGAAATACAAAGGATCGTTATCAAATACTATGAAAAATTATACACCAACAAATTGGACAATCTAGGTAAATTGGACAAATTTCTAGAGACACATAGTCTCCATAACTGAACCGGGAAGAGATAGAAAACTTGAACAGACCAATAACAACTACGGAAATTGAAGATGTAATCAACACTCTCCCAGCAAACAAAACCCTGTGCCCAGACTTTTTCGCAGGGGAGTTTTACCGAACATTCAAAGAACTAACACCCATACTCCTCAAACTATTGCAAAAATTCAGGGAAAAGGAGACTTCTTCAAATATGTTTCATGAGACCACCATAATTCTAATTCCAAAACCACATAAAGACACTACGAAGAAAAAAAAACTATAGGCCAATATCCCTTATGAACATAGATGCCTGAATCTTCACAAAATGTTAGCAAATCGAATCCAGCAATACATCAAAAAAATTATTCACCATCACCAGGTGGGATTCATCCCAGGGATGCGCAAGACTGGTACACAATATCTGCAACTCAATTAATGTGATACACCACATAAACAAAATGAAAGATAAAAACCATATGATCATATATAGATAGATGCTGAAAAAGCATTTGACAAAATCCAGCACCCATTTCTGATAAAAACTCTCACAATGTGTGAATAGAGGGATCGTTTCTTGACTTAATAAAGACCATATATGAAAAACCTACAGCCAACACCACGCTAAATGGGCAAAAACTACAAGCGTTTCCCTTAAGAACAGGAATAAGCCCTGGCCAGTTTGGTTCAGCGGTTAGAGCGTCGGCCTGCGGTCCTGAGAGACCCAGGTTCGGTTCCCGCTAAGGGCACGTACTTCGGTTGCAGTTTGTCCCTGGCCCTGGTTGGTCGTGCAGGTGGCAGCCACTCGATGTGTCCCTTCACGTCGATGTCTCTCTCTCTCTCTCCCTTCCTCTCTCTCCCTCCCACTCTATCTGTACAAAAAATGGAAAAATATCCTCGGGTGAGGATAAAAAAAAAAAAAAAAACAACAGGAATAAGACAGGGATGCCAACTTTCGCCACTCCTATTTAACATAGTACTGGAAGTCTTAGCCACAGCATTCAGACATGAAGAAAAAAATAAAAGGGATCCAAACTGGAAAGGAGGAAGTGAAACTGTCATTATTCGCAGAAGACATGGTATTGTACATAGACAACACATAGACTCCATGAAAAATATGCTAGATTTGCCCAGCCAGTGTGGCTCAGTGGTTGAGCATTGACCCATGTATCAAGAGGTCACTGTTTCAATTCCTGGTCAAGGCACAGGACCAGGTTGTGGGCCCAATCCCCAGTATGGGGCATGTAGGAAGCAGCCAATCGATGTTTTCTCTCATTGATGTTTCCGTCTCTATCTCCCTTTCCTCTCCTCTCTCTCTAAAATCAATAAAGAAAAAAAATAAATCTACTCGATTTAATGAATGAATTTGGAAAAGTAGCAGGATACAAAATTAACATCCAGAAATCGATGGCATCCTTGTACCCCAATGATGAAACTAAAAAAAAATCCCGTTTACCATTGCGGCAATTAAACTACCTGGGAATAAACTTAACCGAGGAAGTGAAGGACCTATTTGCAGAAAACTAAAGGACATTGAAACAAGAAATAGAGGAAGATATATAAATGTGGAAGCATATACCTTGTTCATGGATTGGAAGAATTAACATCATTAAAATGTCCATACTACCAAAGCAATCTATAGATTCAATGCACTCCCCATTAAAATACCAACAATACATTTCACAGAACTAGAACAAATACTTTATAAGTTCATATGGAACCAAAAAAGGCCTCAAATAGCCACAGCAATCTTGAAAAAGAAGAAGAAAGGAGGAGGGATCACAAAACCAGATATCAGGTTATACTACAAAACCACGGTAATCAAAACAGCCTGTAATTGACACAAGAACAGGCATATAGATCAGTGAAACAGAACAGAAAACCTGGAAATAGATCTGAGACTTTATGCTCAATTAATATTGGACAAAGGTGGCAAGAGCATACAATGGAGTAAAGATAGCCTCTTTAGTAAATGGTGTTGGGAGAACTGGGCAGCTACATGAAAAAAAAAAAAAAAATGAAACTAGGCCACCAAATTACACCATACACAAGAATAAACTCAAAATGAATAAAAGACTTAAATGTTACTCAGGAATCCATAAAAATTTTAGCAAATATAGGCAAGAAGATTTCAGACATCACATGCAGGAGAATTTTCACTGATAAAACACCCAAGGCAAGAGAAACAAAGGAAAAAATGAGCACATGAGACTACATCAAACTAAAAAGCTTCTGCACAGCAAAAGAAACATGATCAAATGGAAAGTGAACCTTCTCTATGGGAGAGCATAATTTCCTATGAAACATCAGATAAGGTGCTAATTTCCAAAATATATAGAGTACTCGTAAAACAACAAAAAGAAGATAAAAAAAAAAAAAACAATTAAAAAATGGGCAGAGGACCTAAATAGACACCTCTCCACACAGGACATGCAAATGGCCAAGGGACATATGCAAAAATGCTCAACATCACTAATCCTCAGAGAGATGCAAATTAAAACAACAATGAGGTATCGCCTCACACCTGTCAGAATGGCTGCCATCAACAAATCACCAAACAAGTCTGGTGAGGGCGTGGAAAAAAGGAGACTCTAGTACACTGCTGGTGGGAATGCCGACTGGTTCAGCCACTATGGAAATAAATGTGTTTCCTCAAAAAAATAAAAATTGAACTGCCATTTTTGGCCCAGTGATCCCACTTTTAGGAATATACCCTAAGATGGCTGAAACACCAATTAGAAAGAATATATGTACCCCTATGTTCATAGCAGCACTATTTATGCTTTCTAAAATCTGGAAACGGCCCACGTGTCAATCAATAGATGAGTGGATAAAAAAAGCTGTG
The DNA here is from genome assembly GCF_014108415.1 of Molossus molossus. NCBI lineage: Eukaryota > Metazoa > Chordata > Mammalia > Chiroptera > Molossidae > Molossus > Molossus molossus. Next base: position 63,932,504 of record NW_023425355.1, on the reverse strand, counting down.
GTACATATACACAGTGAAACACTATGCAGTTGTAAGAAAGAAAGATCTCGTGTTCTTTGAGATGACATGGAGGTGAACTTTGAGGTGACCTGTAGAGTATTATGCTAAGCAAAATAAGCCAGTTAGAGAAAGACAAATACCACATGATCTCACTTATTTTGGAATATAATGAACAAAAAAAGCTGAAGAACAGAACACACCGAGATACACAGAAAAGACTATGGTTCAGAATGACAAACCTCAGAGGAGAGGAGCCGGCAGGTGCGAGGAGGTAAACTAAAGAACTTATATGCAGAGAGTAAAAAATGGCAGCGGAGTGAATGGAGCATCTCCCAGGCCATCTCACAGACCATCTCCCAGGACCAAACTGGATTTACAATGAAAATAAAGACAAATCGTCAGGAATGGGCAACCAAAAGACACCTTGGAGGACCACATAACCAGGGACACCGACTCAATCCTGGTAGGCTTGGGAGGACGTGAGAGGAGGCAGGGAGCCCAAGGTCCGCAGCGTCCTGGGCGGGGCCCAGAGGACTCGATGGGAAGCTGCTGCCGCCGCCTCTGCTGCGACCCCGCATAAGTCCTGCGAACTCTGCTGCCTGCTAAGCCCTCGGCTGGTGCCGCACGGACTGCCTGAGACCAGGGGACTCTGCTGGAAGCTGTCACCACCTCGGCAGTATCCCGCTACCGCGGCTTAGTCCTGGGGCTTCGGCTGAGTGCAACACCCTCGGCTGGTGCCACAGCCTCGGGAACCCTTGGCTGGAAGCAGCGCCCTCAGGTTAAAAGACCCACGCAGCTCCACGATGCAGAGTGTAGACAGAGGCTAAATGGGCAGCAGCCATTCACCTTGGGCTCTGGCAGAGGGAAGGCAGACTGGACTAGAACTGTGTGGAGACACTCGGGTTTTGGAGGGTGCTCAGAGCTTTTGCTTAGTTCAGCCACGCAGAACTGTGGTCATTTTACCCCTTCCCAGGACCCTGGGGAGAGGCGGCAGCCCCTCCCTCAGAGATTCAAACCCACCTGGTGGCCATTGAAATGCTAATTGAGGCCCATTAACAACCAGCAGCTGCCCCACCCTCAGGAAATCCTCTGACACTGCCACCTGAGGGAGGTTTTCAGGCAACTCTGAAACCAAGGGTCTTCAGGTGACCTCTACTAACAGCCTCCAGGCAAAAAAAAGCTAGAGGATAATTACCATTCCCTGGGCTAGCAACACCAACCAGAAAAGCTGAGACTTGACGGTGGTGTTTAAAGTGGGTCTTCCCTGGCTCATCCAAACCCAGGAGAGGGAGCCACAAACAGCAGAACACCAACACCCCCTGGGAAAATTTAACAGACTCCAAAGCCCACAATGATAGCCAAAATGGTGAAAACCAGAAACAAAAGCCAAATGAAAGAACAAGAGACCTCAACGGAAGATGAGATAAATGAGGTGCAGTTAACCAAGTTGACAGAACTAGAATTTAGAGCCATGATGTTGAGGAAGCTCAACATCATGTGTAAGGATATGAGCACCATGAGTAAAGACATAGAAATGTTGAAAATCAACCACTTGGAAATTAAAAACCAACAAGAAGAAATGAAGAATGACATATCCGATATAAAAAACACATTGGAAGGTCTAAAAAGCAGAGTAGGGGAAGCAGAGGACCGGATCAGTGAATTAGAAGACAGGGTAGAAAAAATCAACCAATCAGAAAACCAAAAGGAAAAAACGATTAAAAAAGAGGAAGACAGCGTAAGAGAACTGTGGGACAACTGGAAACGGAATAATACTCACATCATAAGAGTCGCTGAAGAAGAAGAAAATGAGCAAGGGTTAGAGAATATATTCAAAGAAATAGTGACAGAAAACTTCCCTAATTTGGTGAAGGAAGAAGGCATTGAAGTTCAAGAAGCACATAGAGCCCCAAGTAAGAAGAACCCAAACAGGCCCACACCAAGACACATAATAGTCAAAATGCCAAAAATTAAAGACAAAGAGAGAATCCTAAAAGCAGCAAGAGATTAGCAACAGGTTACCTACAAAAGAAATTCCGTAAGGCTCTCAGCTGACTTCTAACAAGAAACACTACAGGCCAGAAGGGAATGGCATGAAGTAATCCAGGTCATGAAAAAGAAGGATCTGAACCCAAGACTACTCTACCCACCAAGGCTATCATTCAAAATGGAAGGTCAAATAAAGAGCTTCCCAGACAAAAAAAAAAGTCTAAGGGAATACATTAGCACCAAACCAGCACTGCAAGAAATGTTAAAAGGACTGCTGTAATAACCAGGAGAAATGGGAAGAAAAATAGAACCACACTAAACAAAAATGGCAATAAATAAGTACGTATCAATAATCACATTAAATGTAAATGGATTGAATGCTCCCATAAAAGACAGAGAGTAGCTGATTGGATAAGGAAGCACGACTCATCTCTATGTTGTTTACAAGAGACCCACCTCACAATAAAAGACTCACATAGAGTGAAAGTGAAAGGATGGAAAAAATCTTCCAAGGAAACGGAAAAGAAAAAAAAGCTGGGGTAGGAATACTCATACCTGATGAAATAGATTTCAAAATGAAGGCCAAAACTAGAGAAAAAGAAGGCCACTACATAATATTGAAAGGATCTCTCCAACAGGAAGATATAACCTTGATAAACATATATGCAACCAATATAGGAGCACCAAAATATATTAAAAAACTTCTGGAGGACTTCAAAGGAGAAATTGATAGCAATACAATCATAGCAGGGGACTTCAACACTCCGCTGACATCACTGGATAGATCCTCTAGACAAAAATTAGCAAGAAAACAGAGACTCTAAATGAAGCACTAGACCAAATGGATTTAATCGATATCTACAGAGAACTATGCCCCAAAACTACAGAATTCACATTCTTCTCAAGTGCACACGGCACATTGTCAAAGATAGACCACATGTTAGGGCACAAACTATGTCTCTACAAGTTCAAGAAAATTGAAATCATATCAAGCATCTTCTCAGATCACAATACCATGAAACTAGAAATCAATTGCAAGAACATACAAAGACATTTGAACACATGGACGCTAAATAGCATGTTATTAAACAATGAATGCGTCACCGAGGAGATCAAGGAAAAAATAAAAAACTTCCTGGAAACCAATGAAAATGAAGACACAAGAACACAAAATCTATGGGATGCAGCAAAAGTAATTCTGAGAGGGAAGTTCATAGCACTACAGGCCTACCTCAAAAAAGAAGAAAAATCTCTAATAGACTATCTAACCTAATAACTTAAAGAACTAGAGAACAAACAAAAAGAAAACCCCAGAGCAAGTAGAAGGAAGGAAATAGTAAAGATAAGAGCAGAAATAAATGACATAGAGACCAAAAAAACAATTCAAAGGATCAATAAAACAAACAGATGGTTTTACGAAAAGATAAACAAGATTGATGGACTCATAGCTAGACTCACCAAGAAACAGAGAACCCAAATACACAAAATCAGAAATGAAAGAGAAGAGGTAACAACTGACAGCACAGAAATAAAAAAGATCGTTAACAACTACTATGAACAATTATATGGCAACAAATTTGACAATCTAAGTGAAATGGACAAATTTCTAGAAAAACATAGTCTCCCAAAACTGGATCAGGAAGAGTTAGAAAACTTCAACAGACAAATAACAACAGAAGAAATTGAAGATGTAATCAAGACTCTCCCTACAAACAAAAGCCCAAGCCCGGATGGCTTCACAGGGGGTTTTACCGAACATTCAATGAACTCATACCTATTCTCCTCAAACTATGTCAAAAAATTCAAGAAAAAGGAACACTTCCAAACTCATTTTCTGAAGCCAGCGTAATTCTACTTCCAAAACCAGACACTACAAAGAAAGAAAACTACAGGCCAATATCCCTGATGAACATAGATGCCAAAATCCTGAACAAAATACTAGCAAATCCGATCCAGCAATACATCAAAAAAACTTATCCACCATGACCAAGTGGGATTCATCCCAGGGATGCAAGGCTGGTACAATATTCGCAAGTCAATAAATGTGATACACCACATAAATAAAATGAAGAATAAAAATCACATGATCATATCAACAGATGCCGAAAAAGCCTTCGACAAAATCCAGCATCCATTTCTGATAAAAACGTTCAGCAGTGTGGGAATAGAGGGATCATATGTAGTCATAATAAAGGCCATATATGAAAGACCTAAAGCCAACCTCATACTCAATGGGCAAAAACTAAAAGCACTTCCCTTAAGAACAGGAACAAGGCAAGGATGCCCACTTTCGCCACTCTCATTTAACATAGTACTGGAAGTCTTAGCCACAGGAATCAGATAGGAAAAAAAATAAAAGGGATCCAAATTGGAAAGGAGGAAGTGAAATTGTCATTATTTGCAGATGACATGATACTGTACATAGAAAACCCCAAAGACTCCACCAAAAGTTTACTAGACTTAATAAATGAATTTGGCAAAGTAGCTGGATACAAAATTAACGTCAAGAAATTGATGGCATTCTTATACACCTATAATGAACTCACAGAAAGAGAAACTAAGAAAACAATCCCATTTACCATTGCGGCAAAAAAAAATTACGATACCTAGGAATAAACTTAACCAAAGAAATAAAGGACCTATTCACAGAAAACTACAGGTCATTGAAGAAAGAACTAGAGGAAGATATAAAAATGTGGAAGCTCATACCCTGTTCATGGATTGGGAGAATTGACATCATTAAAATGTCCATATTACCCAAAGCAATCTATAGATTCAACACGATCCCCATCAAAATACCAACGGCATACTTCACAGAATTAGAACAATTATTTCAAAAGTTCATATGGAACCAATAAAGGCCTTGAATACCACAGCCATCTTAAAAGGAAGAACAAAGTTGGAGGGATCACAATACCAGATTTCAGGTTATACTACAAAGCCACTGTAATCAAAACAGCCTTGTACTGGCACAAGAACAGGCATATAGACCAGTGGAACAGAACAGAGAACCCAGAAATGGACCCAAGGCAATATGCTCAATTAATATTTGACAAAGGTGGCAAGAGCATACAGTGGAGTAAGGACAGCCTCTTTAATAAATGGTACTGGGAAAATTGGATAGCTACTTGCAGAAAAATGAAACTAGACCATCAACTTACACCCTACACGAGAATAAACTCAAAATGAATAAAAGACTTAAATGTGACTCATGAATCCATAAAAATCCTAGAACAGACTGTAGGCAACAAAATTTCAGACATCATATGCAGCAGAATTTTTACTGACACATCACCTAAGGCAATGGAAACTTAGGAGAAAATGAACACCTGAGACTTCATCAAACTCAAAAGCTTCTGCACAGCGAAAGATACAATCATCAAAACGGAAAGGCTGCCCACTGTATGGGAGAGCATAATTGCCAATGATATATCAGATAAGGGGTTAATTTCCAATATATAGAGAGTGCTCATACAACTCCACAAAAGAAAGACAAAGAATCCAATTAAAAAATGGGCAGAGGTACTAAATAAACACCTCAACAAACAGGACGTACAAATGGCTAAGAGACATATCAAGAAATGCTCATCATCACTAATCATCAGAGAGATGCAAATTAAAACAACAATGAGGTATCACCTCACACTTGTTAAAATGACCACCATCAATAAGTCATCAAACAACAACTGTTGGCGAGGGTGTGGAGAAAAGGGGACTCTAGTGCAGTGCTGGTGGGAATGCAGACTGGTGCAGCCACTATGGAAAACAATATGGTGTTACCTCAATAAATAAAAAATTGAACTTCCATTTGACCTAGTGACTCCACTTCTAGGAATATACCCTAAGAAGCCTGAAACACCAATCAGAAAGAATATATGTACCCCCATGTTTGTAGCAGCACTATTTACAATAGTTAAGATCTGGAAACAACCCAAGTGTCCATCAGTAGACAAGTGGATAAAAAAGTGTGGTACATATACACAATGGAGTACTACACAGCTGTAAGAAAGAAAGATCTCTTATCCTTTGAGACTACATGGAAGGACCTGGAATGTATCATCCTAAGTGAAACAAGCCAAACAGAGAAAGACAAGTTTCATATGATCTCACTTATTTGTGGAATATAATGAACATAACAGTCTGAGGAATGGGGTAGTTCCAGATACTTGGAAGTGGGGTACAGACTGACAATCCCCAGAAGAGTGGTTAGTGGGGGAGAGATAAACGACAGAACTTATATGCATGTATGCATGAACAGTGGACATGGACAACAAACTGGGGAAAGGGAAGGGTGGGAGTGGGAGGGGGGAATCAGTGGGGGAAAAAGGAGAAATATCTGTAACAAAAATTAATTAATAAAAAAAAAAGAACTTATATGCAGGTATGTGTAACGAATGGACATAGACAACAATGCTTGGGATGGAGGAGCAGGATAGGGATGAGGGTGTCTGCTGGGAAAAAGGATAATCATCTGTAACAAAATTAAATTAAATAATAAAAAATAGTAATATTTGACTTATTTTTTTAAACTTACTTTCAAGTCACCTCCTCGTGCTTTACAACACTTCTTCTGTTCTCTTCATCCTCCTCTACCACCTCTTCTTCTAGCAGAGTAACTGCTTCCCTCTTCTTCATATCTCTCTGTTTGGCCATTATCAAACTAAATAATAGTTTTTCTTTTCATTTCTGTCTTTCCTGATAGCCTTGAGCCCCTCAAAGGGCAGGAAAACATGGAATTTTCACCTTGATACCACCCAATAGTGATGGATTTAACATAGTTGTTAATTTAAAACTCAGGTGATTCCAATGTACATGGTAGGTCTGCATTTTCACAGGTCCAAGTGTAAGTGATTGTTACACACTGCAAGTGAATTGTCGAACCAGTGTTCACACTCAGCCCTCCTAATTCCAGATCTATTCCATATTTCTCTTTATTGTATTGTATCTCCTATGGCAAGGAAGTGGACTGAAAATGTTGGAAAATTTTTCAGTAGTAAAGGCTAAAGCAAAATGGCTTATAGATTAACACCAGGGCTTTCCTTATGTTTTTTGCCTCCAAGAGATCTTGCTAAACTTCCAACAGCATAGCAACAGCATTGTCATGTCAACTTAGCTCAGAAAAGCATAGACCACAGAGCTCTGGGAACTTACAGAGCTCATTCTTTTTTTTTTTTTTTTTTTTTTAATCCTCACCCGAGGACATTTTTCCATTTTTTGTTCAGATAGAGTGGGAGGGAGGGAGGGAGGGAGGGAGGGAGAGAGAGAGGGAGGGAGAGAGAGAGAGAGAGAGAGAGAGAGAGAGAGAGAGAGAGAGAGAGAGAAACATTGATGTGAAAGGGACACATTGAGTGGTTGCCACCCGCACGACCCAACCAGGGAGGGCTGGGACAAACTGCAACCAAGGTACGTGCCCTTAGTGGGAACCGAAGCCAGGACTCTCTGGACCACAGGTGGACGCTCTAACTGCTGAGCCAAACTGGCCAGGGCCAGAGCTCATTCTTCTCTCTCTCCTTCCATTATCCCTCCTTTACCACCAGCCATGCCACTAATTTAAAGAGCATGCTCAGTACCTGAAATGCAATGAGTTGATTTGATAAATATTAAGCTTTCTAGTTGAAAATCAGTAGCTACAATGTTTAGGATCCTGACAGTAATATTACCATGACTGTTTCAAAACCTGGAAGGGAACTATATGGCTTAACAGGCAATTAGTGTAGATGTTAAAAGAGCTAGGGTAAGGTAGCATTTTTGCCATACATTTATGCTTTCAGTGTTATTTATCTAAATATTAAGTGAAGAAACAGAATGGATGTGATGATGCAGTCCTAAAGACTAGATGGCCATAGTCAACCATTCACCCTAGACCAGGTTAGTATGAGTTTGCTGGTATTTCAGAAGCCCAAGAAGCCAGAGATGGGGAATTATAGTCCAGAGAACCTCTCTAGTACAGTTAGCTATTGCTCTAAACCTCCAAGGTTTCCATGATTGAGCCTACTAGTATTCCAAGACGTCTGCATAAAACCTCAATCTATTCTCCTGGCTCACATTTAACTAATGACCTTGAAGTGACAAAGACTATCCTTGAGATTCTTCAACCTGTGCAAGCCTACCCCAAAATAGCAAAGAAGACCCCTGGCTTTAGTTCAGAGAAGTGGGAGAAATTTCCCTCATAGGGCAAATGAATGTTGTTTTTTTCCCTAACTGATAAAAAGGAAGGGAAAGATAAAGAAAATGGGACTAAGATCATGCCTGAGTACTTGCTGTGTCAGATACCCAGCTCAGCATTGTTTATACTCTAGTGATGATATATAGCTCAGTGGCTAAAAGTGTGTACTCTGGAGCCATACTGCCTGAATTTGAATTTCAACTCCAGCATTAACTCCATCTGTGACCTTGGGCAACTTCCTAACTTCTGTTTCATTTTCTTTATCTGTAAAATGGTTCTAATGATAAATATTACCTATCTCACAGGTTTGTGAGGATTATATTACATAATATATATAAAGCCTTAAAATAGTGTTTGGCACATAATAAAGATTTAAGTCAATAATAGGAATCAACATTATCATTAACTTAGTACCTGAGAGATAGGTATCATTATCTTTAAATACAGGTGAATAAAAAGCCTACAAAGTTTGAGGAACTTGCCTAAAGTCACAAAGTTAGTAAATAATAGAGCCCAGATTTGATTCTAGTTCTATCTGGCCCCAACGTCTGGATTCTTTCCACTATACCCTGTTGCCTTCATAAATGTAGGGTATGTCCTGTGAGTTCTTTTGAGAGGCACATGACAAAACCTATGGACTTTTTTTTTTTTTATCCTCACCCGAGGACATTTTTCCATTTTTTGTTCAGATAGAGCAGGAGGGAGAGAGAGGAAGAGAGAGAGAGAGAGAAACATCGACGTGAAGGGACACATCCAGTGGCTGCCGCCCGCACAACCAACCAGGGCCGGGGACAAACTGCAACCGAGGTACGTGCCCTTAGCGGGAACCGAACCCGGGTCTCTCTGTACCGCAGGCCGACGCTCCAACCACTGAGCCAAACCGGCCAGGGCTGGACTTCTTTTTTGAAACAATCCCACCCCCACTGCAATTGTCATCGCAAAGTCTGGCTTGGTGCCCTAGCTTCTTATAGATCTAGTTAAAAGCCTTGAACATCCTTATAACTGCTCTAATATGGATGTAGCTATCTCGAGGATCCTCCAGCTTTTAGACTGAAACAGTGAATCTTCCAGGATAGGTAAGGCTCAGTTTGTGAAAGCACTCTGTACCCAGAGGTTTTTATCTGCATACCTTGAGAATCAAGCTACTGTCTCTCACCCTGCACCCTGCCACACTCACAGTCCATGTGATGATGATTCTCTACTATATAGGCTGGCATAAAAACCTTCCCTTTCTCACCCTGGCCGGTTTTGCTCAGTGGTTAGAGCGTCGACCTGCGGTCCAGAGAGACCCGGGTTCGGTTCCCACTAGGACACATACCTTGGTTGCAGTTTGTCCCCAGCCCTGGTTGGGTCATGGAGGGGGCAACCACTCAATGTGTCCCTTTCACGTCGATGTTTCTCTATCTCTCTTTCTCCCTCCCACTCTATCTGAACAAAATATGGAAAAAATGTCCTCGGGTGAGGATAAAAAAAAACAAACCTTCCCTTTCCCTTTTATTTTTCCTTTTCTTTTTCTTTTCCCCTCCCCTTTCCCAAAGAACATACTATGACATCTGGATCCCCTTGAGGGCTATTTGATCTTTTTTTGGTAGCATTCACTAGGAGACAAAGCCCATGCCTGCCTGATAGCATCACCCCTCTTAAGCCTCCTGGGAACCTTGTCACCTGGGAACCTTGTCTTACAAAAGCCTCTATCAGTTGTCTCACTGAGCATAGTGATGTTGCAAGCTGTTGTGTCACTGCTGGTGATGCCTGTGGTCAGAGAAAGACTGGGGCTTCAGTGCATTGATCATAATGATGGATTGTTACTTTTCAAAGAAAATGTAGAGGGATTCAAAGTAACACCTACAATGCACACTGTATTGCTTCATGGGCAATAAATACCAAACAGAAGGTAAAACCTTGAGCCCTAGGACTAATGCAGACCCAAAACATTATTTATCCTATTGTTTCCTTTTTCTTAGCCAGAGACAGAAAGCACAAAGTTATTTTGTTCTAGGTCACCAAATTGTGCCCTTGTGCTGTAATCTTTCACAGGAAACACTTCTTGAGTGCCTACTGTATGGGTGTGATATGCCAGAGATTGGTATTTCTTCTATGTTCCATGCAAGCATTTTCTAAACTTCCTCTCTCTTTCCTTTGTCATTATATTCCTAGTGCTATTTCCAGGACCACTCTGTAAACAGTACCCTGTCAGCCTTCCATGGCACCTGAACTCCCCACCAAGATGATTTTTTTTGGTGTGAATCATAAAAATAACTATGCTAAACATGTTAATAGCTTATTGGTTGGGGAGAAGTGATCAGTTTAGTTTTAGCATGGTAGCATAATGGAGTAAAGCGTAAACTGCAGATGTTGGGATTGGCTGCACATGTGGTGGATGGGAAGGGATTGTGAAACCATGGGTATAAGGGACATTCCAGTAAGAACACATGAAAATTGCTGCAATAGACCAGGGTTTCTCAACATTTGCACTATTGGCATTTTAGGCCAGGTAATTGTTTGCTGTTGGGAGGGCAGTGATGACAGTCCTGTACATTGAAGGATGTTTAACAGTATTCCTGGCCCCTATGCACTAGATGTCAGTTGCACTTCCTCTCTCCTAACTGTGACAACCAAAGATGTTTTCAAATAGTATCAAATGTACCCTGGGGAAGCAAAATTACTTCCAGTTAAGAATCACTGCAATAGATGGGAGCCCCCATCTCTATAATGATTTCTATAACTCTCCCAGCTTAAATATTCTATAACTTCATGGCTTCCCTAATTTTAGTATAGCATAGTAGTTAAGAGCATGAATTGTGAAACCAAACTGCCTGGGTTTGAATCCTGGCTCCACAGCAACTTAGCTGTATGACCATGAGCAGTTGCTTAAACTCTCTATTCCTGGTTCCTCAGCAGTAAAATGGGATTAATGACAGAAATAATGAAAGGTCGTACTTCATAGGTTATGAGTTTTAAATTAATATACATAAAGTACCTAGAACAGTGCCTGGCATATATAAATTAAATAAGTGTTAACTATTATTAGTTTTGTTATAATTATTATCATTAATATTATTATTCACCATTTATAGAAGTCCTAGTGTATTCCAGAGGTCTAATGTCTCACCTAGCTTTGGACCACTATCTTTCTTCTACAGAAATGACTAGAGAGCTAAGTCCATGATTCAGGACCACACAGTGCAAAGAGATTTTATGTGGATATGGGTCTATGAAATAGGCATTGCAGATAAGCCACACTTTGTACAAATTGCTAAATTCTTGCAGAATTAACTTATAGTACACTTATTTGCACCTACTTAGAGCTAGTCACTGTAGAATATGCAAAAGTAAATGAGGTTTATATTCTCTATCCTCAAGGAACTAACAAATATGGCTGCTACGTGCCCATTTATTTTAGTAAATTTAATTACCTTAAATTCTAAAAGAAATTCCAGTCAGTTTCTTTCTTACCAATGAAGATTTTTTCTGTGATGAAAATTATTTTCCCATCTCCAGATTTATCTTTCTTAAAGTTTGCATTTATGTAATTGTGATTTTTCTCATATTATCAGCATGTTAGGATTATAATAACCTTAAATTATCATCATTTTATCTTCCTTTCGCTCTTCATTTAAAATGTTTAATATTCTGGACTCAGAAGAAAACCACCAAAAGAGATTTTATCTTAATGCAACAACAGAGTAGTATCCCATTCTGAATAGCTTGGCACCTGCTTCTTGGAAGAAGAATGTCTGTGCAGGACTCTCTTATACATACTCATATTTTTCTTCATTTATTTGTTTAAAATAGTTTATTGAACATCTACTCCATGTCAGACATAGGTGTCTAGGTACTAGGAATAACAAGGAGGAATAAGGGATTTGAGAGTCTAGGGGATATATAAACATAGAAAGAGGTAATAAAAATGTAATCTAGTAAGGACTATAATAGTAATGAGCTCAATGAACTAGGAGAACAAAGAAAATAAAGAGGCTCTTTAGGAGGCAGTTTAGTGTGACAAATAAGACTGTGAGCATTGGCATCAGAGCTGCCTGGATTCATATTTCTTTTCTACCACTTTTAGCTGTGAGATATTGAGCTGATTACTTAAACACTCTGTGCCTCAGTTTTATATCCATAAGATGTATTATAATAAGTCATATATATTCTGTGTCTTTCAGTATACTTCAAGCCCTTCAAGGGCTAAGACCATTCATCATCATCATCATCTTAATTATTACCATGTTATTATTACCATTTACCAAGTGCTTACTATGAGAGAGAAGCCATGCTAAATTGTTTACCCACGTTATCTGATTTAGTCTTCAACAAACTTATCAAGTGGATACTGTCATTTTCCTAACTTTGTCATTTGCCTTTTTTCTTCATCAAACCCAGTTATTTATTCAGAGCACTTATCACAATATGTGATTAGTTTATATTCATTTGTATTTTAATGTCTCCCTCCTGCACTGGAGTATAGCTTCATAAGACCAAAGATGAGAGCTGTTTGACATACCATAATGTTTTCAACAACTAGAATGGTGTCAGACACATACAAAATGTTTAATGAATGAACAGTAAATGTGAAAAGATAGGTGGAAGGCAGACCAACAAAAGAGAAGAAAAGAAAAGAGAAAGAGAATGAGCACCATTATAGGAGTAGAACTAGACTCTAGTCCAGAACCATCTGAATCTCAAATCCATGTTCTTGATCACTGCAAATTATTACTTCCTACTCTTAGCAGACTTTCAATAGATGCTTGTTGACAGAATCCTCTCTCAGTTTTGTGCAATACTATGTAACAAAATTACAGAAAGCTTAAAAACTGGTGGGTATAACACTGGATATAAGAAAGAGAATTATAAGAGAATAAATTGTCAGAGAGCTTTTATCTTAATAAAATAATATAGTTGGTGAGATGACACCAACGTAATAAATTTGTTTCTTTTTTTAACTTTATTTTTATTGTTTACACTATTACAGTTTTCCCCATTTTCCTCTCCTTTAACCACATCTATCTGGACCCTCCCCTTCTCCTTCCTACTGGCCATCACCACAATGTTATCTGTCTCTACGGGTTATGCATATATGTAGTTTGACTAATACCTTCACCTTCTTTCATCCAGGGCCCCCTTCCCCCTCCCCTCTGATATCTGTCAGTCTGTTCCATGAATCCATGCCTCTGGCTCTATTCTGTTCATCAGTTTATTTTGTTCTTTAGATTTCACATATAAGTGAGATCATATGGTGCTTGTCTTTCTTTGACAAATTTGTGGTTTATTTCAGTTAGCATAATAATCTTCAGGTCCACGCATGCTGTTACAAAAGGTAAGATTTCCTTTTTTTATGGCTACATTATATTCCATTATGTATATGTACCACAACTTTTTTCTCTACTCATCTACTGATGGGCACTTGGGTTGTTTCCATACCTTGGCTACTGAAAATAATGCTACTATAAACATACGGGTGCATATATGCTTCTGAATTGCCGTTTCAGGATTCTTAGAATATATTCCCAGAAGTGGGATCACTGGGTTAAAAGGCACCTTGATTTTTAACTTTTTGAGGAAAATCCATAATGTTTTCCACAGTGACTACACCAATCTGCATTTCCACCAATTGTGTACTAGGGTTCCCTTTGCTCCACATCTTCACCAGCACTTTTTGTTTGTTGATTTATTGATGATAGCCATTCTGTCAGGTGTGAGGTAATTGGATTGTTTGTCTTCCTTTTGCTGGGTTGTATAAGTTCTTTATATATTTTGGAAATTAACTCCTTATCAGATGTGTCATTGGTAAATATATTCTCCCATACAGTATGTTACCTTTTCACTTAGTTGATGGTTTCTTTTGCTGTGCAGAAGCATTTTAGTTTGGTGTAGTCCAGTTTGTTTATTTGTTCCTTGGTTCCCCTTGCCCTAGGAGACATATCAGCAAAAATATTGCTGCAAGAGATGTCTGAGATTTTGCTGCCTATGTTTTCTTCTAGGATTTTATGGTTTGATGATATATACCTAAATCTTTTATCCATTTTGAGTTTATTCTTGTGTATGGTGTAAGTTGGTGGTCTAGTTTCATTTTTTTTTAATGTACCTGTCAAATTTTCCCAATATCATTTATTGAAGAGACTATCTTTACACCATTGTATCCTCTTGTCTGCTCTGTCAAATATTAATTGAGCATATAGGCATGGGCTTATTTCTGGGGTCTCTTTTCTGTTGCATTTATCTATATGCTTGTTCTTATGCTAGCACCAGGCTGTTTTGATGGCAATAGCCTTGTAGTATAATTTGATATCAGGTATTGTGATGCCTCCAACTTTGTTGTTCTTTCTCAAGATTGTTGAGGCTATTCTGGGTCTTTTGGTTCCATATAAATTTTTGGAATATTTGTTCTAGATCTGTTAAATATGCCATTGGTATTTTAATAGGAACTGTGTTGAATCTATAGATTGCTTTTGGTAGTATGGACCTTTGAATGATGTTAATTCCTCCTATCCATGAACATGGTATATGCTTCCACTTATTTGTATCTTCTTCAGTTTCTTTCTTCAATATCCTATAGTTTTCCAAGTACAGGTCTTTTACCTCCTTGATTAAATTTATTCCTGGATACCTTATTTTCTTTCTTACAATAGTAAATGGTATCGTTCTCTTAATTTCTCTTTCTGATAGTGTACTGAATTTCTTTATTAGATCTAGTAGATTTTTGTTGGAGTCTTTAGGGTTTTATATGTACAATATCATGTCATTTGCAAATAATGACAGTTTTACTTCCTCCTTTCAAATTTGGATGCCTTTTATTTCTTCTTGTCTGATTGCTGTGGCTACCACTTCCAGAACTATGTTGAATAAGAGTGGTGAAAGCAGCCCTGGCCAGTTTGGCTCAGCAGTTATAGTGTTGGTCTGTGGACCAGAGAGTCCCAGGTTTGGTTCCTGCTAAGGGCATGTACCTCAGTGGCAGTTCATTCCCGGCCCCTGTTGGGGTTATGTGGGTGGCAACCAGTCGATGTGTCTCTCTCACATCAATGTTTTCTCTCTCTCTCTCTCTCTCTTATCCTTCTCTTCCTTCCACTCTATTTGAAGATAAATGCAAAAGCGTCCTCAGGTGAGGATAAAAAAAAGAGTGGTAAAAGCAGACATCCCTGTCTTATACCTGAAATTAAGGGAAACACTTTTAGTGTCTGCCCATTATGATGTTGGCTGTAGGTGTTTCATATATGGCCTTTATTGTGTTGAGGTGTGATCCCTCTACTCCCACTTTCCTAAGAGATTTTATCATAAATGGGTGCTGGATTTTATTAAGTGCTTTTTCTACATGTATTGCTATTACATGTGTTTTTTATCTTTCATTTTATGTGATATATCATATTTATTAATTTATGGATATTGTACCAACCTTGCCTCCCCAGAGTAAATCCTACTTGATAATGGTATATGATCTTTTTAATGTATAAGTGGATCCTGTTGGCTAATATTTTGTTGATGATTTTAGCATCTATGTTAATCAGGGATATTAGCTTATAATTTTATTTCTCTGTAGTGTCTTTGTCTGATTTTGGAATTAGGATAATGCTGGCCTCATAGAATGAGCTTGGGAGTTTTTGCTCCTCTTAAATTTTTTGGATAGTTTGAGGATAGGTGTTAGTTTATCTTTGAAAGTTTGATAAAATTTGACTATGAAGCCATTTGGTCCAGGACTTGTATTAGCTGGGATTTTTTTTTTTTTTTTCATTACTGCTTCAGTTTCACTACTTATACTCTGTCAATTTGGATTCTCTGATTATTTCAGATTTAGTTTTGGAAGATTGTATGTTTCTAGGAGTGTTTCCATTAATTCCGTGTTTTCCAATTTATTGGCATAGAGTTATTGTGACATTTTTTTACATTCACTTGTATTTCTTTGGTGTCAGTTGTTACTTCTCTTTCATTTCTGATTTTATTTATTTGGGTACTTTCTCATTTTTTCCATTTGAGTCAGTGGTTAAGTGTTAGTCTTGTTTGTCTTTTCAAAGAATAAGCTCTTGGTTTCATTAATCTTTCATATTGCTTTTATAGACTGTATTTCATTTATTTCTGCTCTGATCTTTATTATTTCCTTCCGTCTACTCATTTTGGGCTCTGTTTGTTGTTTTTTTCCAGTTTCTTTAAGTGTAGTTAGATTTTGTTTGTTTTGTTTTTAGTTTTTTTCTTATTTCCTGAGGTAGGCCTGTAATGCTATAAATTTCTCTCTTAGGACTTCTTTTGTTGTGTCCCATAGATTTTCGGTTGTTGTGTTCTCATTTTTATTTGTTTCCAGGTAATTTTTTATTTCTTCCTTGATGTCATTGCTAACCGACTCATTGTTTAGTAACATGTATTTCGCCTCTATGACTTTGTGTGTTTTTCTGTTTTGTTTCTGGTTTGTTTGTTTGTTTGTTTTCTTGTGGTTGATTTCTAGTTTCATAACATTATGGTCAGAGAAGATGCTTGATATAATTTAAGCCTTCTTAAATTTATTGAGACTTCTTTTGTGTCCTAACATGTTATCTATCCTAGAAAATGTTCCATGTGCGCTTGAAAAGAATGTATATTCTGCTACTTTGGGGTGAAGTTCTCTGTAGATATCAATTGAATCCATCTGACCTAGTGTGTCATTTAAGACTACCATTTGTTTCCTTGTTGATTTTTTTTTTTTGTCTGGAAGATCTATCCACTGATGTCACTGTGGTGTTAAAATCCCCTGCTATGACTATACTACTATCAATATTTCCATTTCTGTCCATAAAGACTTGCTTTACACATTAAGGTGTTCTTATGTTGGGTGCATAAATGTTTACCGGAGTTATATCTTCTTGTTGGACTGTTCCTTTTATCATTATGTAGTGTCCTTCTTTGTCTCTTACTATAGCCCTTGTTTTAAAGTCTGTTTTGTCACATACATGTATTGCTACCCTAACTTTTTTTTTCATTTCCATTTGCATGAAATATCTTTTTCCATACTTTTATTTTAGTCTGTGTGTATCATTTGTTCTGAGGTGGGTCTCATATAGATAGCATATGTATTGGTCTTGATTTCTTTTCCATTCAGCTACCCTATGACTTTTTTTTTTTAATATTCTTAAATAGGTTTTTATTTTTATTTTATTTTTATTTTTTCCAAATTTCTAACATTTTTTTTCAATTTTTATTAATTTATTCTTGTTACAGATGTTTCTGTCTGTTCACCCCTAGACACCCTCCTCCTCATACCCTTTGCCCTTCTATTTGAGCATTTAAGCCATTTAAATTGAAAGTGATTACTGACAGGTATGTATTTATTGTAATTTTATTCTTTTAACCGATTTTCTCTTTTTTGTTTTTTGTTTTTTGTTTCTTCTTCTTTATATTTCTTAATGCAGAGCCTTTAACATTTCTTGCAATAGTGTTTTGGTGGTAAAAAGCTCCTCTGGCTTCTTCTTGTCTGGGAAGCTGTTCATTACTTCTTCCTTTTTAAATGATAGATTGGGTAAAGTATTCTTCGTTGTAGGTCCTTGTTTTTCATCACTTTGAATATTTTATTCTAATCTCCTTTTGCCTGAGATGTTTCTGTTGAGAAATCACCTGAAAGTTTTATGGGAGCTCCTTGTAGTACAGTCAAACTTCAGTTTTCAAACATACCCAACTAAAACAATTTGGTTCTCGACCAAATTGTTCATGACAAAAATGTCCAGGTTGTCAAACAAAACTTTAGTTCTTTATTTCTTTCTTTATTTTTTTTTACAGATGTTTCTCTTTTTTCCCCCACTGATACCACATCCTTGGCCCTCCCCGCCCTGTCCCAAGCTCTGTTGACCATGTCCATTGTTCATGAATACATGAATATAATTTCTGTGCTTTATCTCTCCCCCACCACCACTGCTTCTGGGGTTTGTCAGTCTGTACCCCACTTCCAAGTCTCTGAGACTACCCCATTCCTCAGACTGTTATGTTTATTATATTCAACAAATAAGTGAGATAATATGATGTTTGTCTTTCTCTAATTGGCTTGTTTCGCTTAGGATGACACTTTCCAAGTCCCTCCATGTTGTCTCAACAGATAAGAGATCTTTCTTTCCTAAAGCTGCATAGTACTCCATTGTGTCTATATACCACATCATTTTTATCCATTCGTCTACTGATGGACATTTGGGAGGTTTCCAGATCTTAGCTATTGTAAATAGTGCTGCTATGAACATGGGGATACATATATGCTTTCTGATTGGTGTTTCAGGCTTCTTAGGGTATATTCCTAGAAGTGGGATCACTGGGTCAAATGGAAGTTTAATTTTTAATTTTTTAGGATAACTCCATAGTGTTTTCCATAGTGGCTGCACCAGTCTGCATTCCCACCAGCAGTGTACTAGAATCCCATTTTCTCCACACTCTCGCCAATACTTGTTCTTTGATGATTTGTTGATAGCAGCCATTCTGACAGGTGTGAGGTGATACCTCATTGTTGTTTTAATTTTCATCTCTCTGATGATTAGTGATGTTGAACATTTCTTCATATGTATCTTACCCATTTGTATGTCTTGTTTGTAGAGGTGTCTACTTAGTTCCTCTGCCCATTTTTTAATTGGGTTCTTTATTTTCCATTTCTTGAGTTATATGAGCACTCTCTATATATTGAAAATTAACCCCTTATCTGATATATCATTGGCAATTATGCTCTCCCATACAGTGGGTTGCTTTTTCATTTTGATGATTGTATCTTTTGCTGTGCAGAAGATTTTGAGGTTGATGTAGTCCCATGTGTTCATTTTTTCCTTTGTTTCTGTTGCCTTCGGTGATGTATCAGTTACAATTCTGCTGTGTATGATGTCTGAAATTTTGTTTCCTACAGTTTCTTTTCTTCTAGGATTTTTATGGAGTCAAGAGTCACATTCAAGTCATTTATCCATTTTGAATTTATTCTTGTGTATGGTGTAAGTTGATGGTCTAGTTTCACTTGCTTGCATGTAGCTGTCCACTTTTCCCAACACCATTTATTAAAGAGTCTGTCTTGACTCCACTGTATGCTCTTGCCACCTTTGTCAAATATTAATCGAGCATATTGCCTCGGGTCCATTTCTGGGTTCTCTGTCCTATTCCACTGGTCTATATGCCTCTTCATCTGCCACTACCAGGCTGTTTTGATTAGTCGCATTGTAGTATAACCTGCAATTTCATAATGAGATCGCTCCAACTTTGTTCTTCTTTTTCAAAATTGCTGTGACTATTCAAAGTCTTTTTTTTTTATATATGAATTTTCGAAATATTTCTTCTAATTCTGTGAAGGATGTCGTTGGTATTTTGATGGGGATTACATTGAATCCATAGATTGCTTTGGGAAATATGGACATTTTAATGATGTTGATTCTTTCAATCGATAAACAAGGTATATGCTTCCACTTTTTTATATCTTCCTCTATTTCTTCATTCAATGTCCTGTAGTTTTCTGCGAATAGGTCCATTATTTCTTTGGTTAAGTTTATTCCTAGGTATTTTACAACTTTTGCCACTATGGTAAATGGGATCGTTTTCTTAGTTTCTCTTTCTGTAAGTTCATTATTGGTGTATAAGAATGCCATTGATTTCTTGACGATAATTTTGTATCCTGCTACTTTGCCAAATACATTTATTAAGTCTAGTAAATTTTTGATGGAGTCATTGGATTTTCTATGTATACTATTATGTCATCTGCAAATAATGACAGTTTCACTTCCTCCTTTCCAATTTGGATCCCTTTTATTTTTTCGTCTTGTCTGATTGCTGTGGCTAAGACTTCCAATACTATGTTAAATAAGAGTGCCGAAAGTGGGCATCCTTGCCTTGTTCCAGATTTAAGGGAAATGCTTTTAATTTTTGCCCATTGAGTATGATGTTGGCTTTAGGTCTTTCATATATGGCCTTTATTATGTCAAGATATGATCCCTCTATTCCCACACTGCTGAGTGTTTTTATCAGAAATGGATGCTGGATTTTGTCGAAGGCTTTTTCAGCATCTATTGATATGATCATGTGGTTTTCATTCTTCATTTTATTTATGTGGTGTATCACGTTTATTGATTTGCGAATATTATACCAGACTTACATCCCTGGGATGAATCCCACTTAGTCATGGTGGATAATTTTTTTGGTGTATTGCTGGACCCAATAGTATTTTGTTCAGGATTTTGGCATCTATGTTCATCAGGGATATTGGCCTGTAGTTTTCTTTCTTGTAGTGTCTTTTTCTGGTTTTGGAATTAGAATTATGCTTGCTTCATAAAACGAGTTTGGAAGTGTTCCTTCTTCTTGAATTTTTGAAATAGTTTGAGGAGAATGGGTGTTAGTTCTTCTTCGAATGTTCGTTAAACTCCCCCGTGAAGCCATCCGGGCCTGGGCTTTTGTTTCCTGGGAGTGTCTTGGTTAAGTCTTCAATTTCTTCTTTTGTTATTGGTCTGTTCCTGTTTTCTCTCTCTTCCTGGTCCAGTTCTGGGAGACTATGTGTTTCTCAAAATTTGTCCATTTCGCTTAGATTGTCAAATTTGTTGCCATATAATTGTTCATAGTCCTTGTCAACAATCTTTTGTATTTCTGTGATGTCAGTTGTTACTTCTCCTCTTTCATTTCTGATTTTGTGCATTTGGGTTCTCTCTCTTTGTTTCTTGGTGAGTCTAGCTAAGGGTCCATCAATCTTGTTTATCTTTTCGAAAAAACAGCTGTTTGTTTCATTGATCCTTTGAATTATTTTTTTGGACTCCATGTCATTTATTTCTCCCTTGATCTTTACTATTTCCTTCCTTCTACTTGCTCTGGGGATTTCTTTTTGTTTGCTCTCTAGTTCTTTAAGTTGTGAGGTTCGATAGTCTATTAGAGATTTTTCTTGTTACCTGAGGTAGGCCTGTAGTGCTATGTAATTCCCTCTCAGAACTGCTTTCGCTGCATCCCATAGGTTTTGTGTTGTTGTGTGTTCATTTTCATTGTTTTCCAGGAAGTTTTTCATTTCTTCCCTGATCTCCTCGGTAACCCATTCGTTGTTTATTAACATGCTATTTAGCTTCCATGTGTTCAAATGTCTTTGCATGTTCTTTTTGCAATTGATTTCTAGTTGCATGCCATTGTGATCTGAGAAGATACTTGATATGATTTCCATCTTCTTGAACTTGTAGAGACTTCGTTTGTGTCCTAACATGTGGTCTATCTTTGAGATTGTCCCATGTGCACTTGAGAAGCATGTGAATTCTGCAGTTTTGGGGTGTAATTCTCTGTAGATATCTATTAAATCCATTTGGTCTAGTGCTTCATTTAGAGTCTCTGTTTCCTTGCTAATTTTTTGTCTAGAGAATCTATCCAGTGATGTCGGCGGGATATTAACGTCCCGTGGTATGATTGTATTGCTATCGATTTCTCCTTTGAAGTTCTCCAAAAGATTTTTAATATATTTTGTTGCTCCTATATTAGGTGCATATATGTTATCAAGGTTATATCTACCTGTTGGATAGATCCTTTCAATATTATGTAGTGGCCTTGTTTGTCTCTAGTTATGGCCTTCATTTTGAAATCTATTTTATCAGATATGAGTATTGCTACTCCAGCTTTTTTTTCTTTTTCGTTTGCTTCGAAGTTTTTTTTCCACCCCTTATCTTTCAACTTATGTGAGTCATGTGTTGTGAGGTGAGTCTCTTGTAAACAACATATAGATGAGTCATGCTTTCTTATCCAATCAGCTACTCTGTCTTTTTATAGGAGCATTGAAACCGATTACATTTAAGGTGATTATTGTTATGTACTTATTTATTGCCATTTTTGTTTAGTGTGATTCTATTTTTCTTTCTATTTCTTCTACTAATTACAGCAGTCCTTTTAGTATGTCTTTCTGTGTTGATTTTGTGTTAATATATTCCTTTAGCTTTTAATTGGGTGGTCTGGAAATCTCTTTATTTGACTTTCTAATTTGAATGAGAGCCTTGCTGGATAGAGTAATCTTGGGTTCAGATTCTTGTTTTTCATGACCTTGGTGACTTCATTCCACTTTCTTCTGGCTTATAGTGTTTCTGTTGAGAATTCTGCTGAGAGCCATATGGTGTTTCCTTTGTAGGTAACCTGTTTCTTATCTCTTGCTGCATTTAGGATTCTCTGTTTGTCTATAATTTTTGGCCATTTAATTACTATGTGTCTTTGTGTTGGCCTGTTTGGGTTCATCTTACTTTGGGCTCTTTATGCTCCTTGAACTTGAGTGCCTTCTTCCTTCACTAAATTAGGAAAGTTTTCTGTCAGTATTTCTTCAAATATATTCTCTAACCCTTGCCCATTTTTCTCCTCTTCGGGGCGTCCTATGATGCGAATGTTTTTACGTGTCCAGTTGTCCCACAGTTCTCACAAGCTGTGTTTCTGTTTTTAATTTTTTTTTTCTTTTTGGATTTCTGATTGGTTCGTTTTTTTTGTACCCTGTCTTCCAATTCCCTTATCCGGTCGTCTGCTTCCCCTACTCTGGTGGATATTTCTTCCAATGTGTTCTTTATTTCTGCTATGTCATTCTTCATTTCCACTTGGTTGGTTTTCAATGTTTTTATACCTTTACTCATGGTACTGATGATGTCCTTACTCAAGATCATGGCTCTGAACTCTACCTCTGATAACTTGCTTAGCTGCATTTCATTGATCTCCTCGTCGATAGAGTTCTGTTGTTCTTTCATTTGGGATTTGTTTCTTTCTTTCACCATTTTGGCTATCTCAGTTGGTTGTGGAGCCTTCCAAACTTTCCCTGTGGGTATTGGTGGTCTGCTGTTTTTCGTTCCCTCTACCTGTGTTTGGATGAGCCTGGGTGGGCCCACTTTACACACCATTGTCAAGTCTTACTTTCCTGAGTAGATTTGCAAGCTCAGGAAAGGTTCAGTTATCCTCCAGCTTTTTCCTGGTGGCTAGTAATCTTAGTTACTCAATGGTTTGAGATGTAGCCCTGGTATTGGGCATAAGATTATTTCCAGAGGGTGGGATAGACACTGGTTGTTAATGAATATCAATTTGCATTTCTTTGCCTCACCTGGGAGAGGCTGAATCTCCGAGTGGGGGGGGGGGACTGCTGCTTTTCCCCACAGCTGTGGGAAAGAGCACACTGACAACCAACCTTTGTGACTGCAACTCAGCAAAATCTCTAAGTGCCCTCCAAATCCTGGGTGTCTTTACTGAGTTCCAGCCCAGTCTGCCTTCCATCTCCTGTAGCTCTCAGGTGAGTGGCTGTGGCTATTTTAGCACTCTGTCCTGGCTCACTGTGCTGTGGAGCGAGCAGGCTTGGTCTTTATTCTCCAAGGGTGCTGCTCACAGCTAAGACTGCTGCTGTCCCTGGGCTCCCAGCCTGCCACCCTCTCGTGCCTCTGCAGATCCTACCAGTGTCCCTGGATATATGATCCTGTCCTGCTGCTTTTCTGTTGCTTTTTTCCAAGGATTTCTTTATTTTAGTTGTAATTTTCATTTCGTCCTGGGAGATCGTCTGCGTAGCTTCTGTTCTGTCCACCTCCATTTTCACATCCTCTATGCCTATCTTGTATTTAGTTGGGTCGCACAGACCTTCCTCGTGCTCCCCACCCTGCAGGTCTGGCAGGTAACTGGATTGTATAGTCCCTTTGGGGACCTGGCTCTATGCCTATGTTGCACAGGCCACTCTGGTGCTTCAGCACCCTGCAGGTCCCATGTGTAACTGAATGGCACCGTCCATGCTGGGTCGCGCAGGCCTCTCTGGTGCTGAAGCACACCACAGGCCCTGTTGGTAACTAGATTGTGCACTCCCTGCTGGGTTGCATAGTCCTCTCTGGTGCTTCAGCTCCCTGCAGGTCCCATGGGTCGTTGGATGGCACAGTCCCTGCTGGGTTTCACAGGCCTCTCTGGTGCCCCCACACCTTGCAGTTTCTGCAGGCAGGCAGCTGGATGGTACCAGTCTCTCTCGGGTTTTGGCTTCCCACTGCTCTTACACGTTACTGGACTGCTCAGGCATCTGTGGAGTCCTGTGTCCCGCTGCTGCAGCTGGGGAGTGCTGCTGCCCAGTGGGGCTTTACTCCTGCTCAGCTTTTGCTGTAGGTTTTGAGGATGGGTCTCAGCTGCTGGTCTCTGCTTTTGTTGCCTGGGGATGGATGTCTGCTCCCAGCTTCTGTTGCTGGGGCTATATCTCGACTCTGATTGGGCTGCTACATGGGGGATGGTGCTGGGCTCCCGGCTGTCCACGGCTTCCTTGGTCAGCACCTTGGAAGCGCCACTACTGTGCACATGTCTGTGTTGACACAGAGTGTCCACTTGTCTGATGGTGCCAGGTGTGCTGGTCGGCTCAGGTTGCTGGGCCCTAGCTGCTCCCACTGCCTCCACCCAGGGGAAACCAGGGATCTTCCAAAATTGTGGGACCTACTCGTGATGCAGGGAGAAGTGCCCTGAAGGGCCGCTTACCTTGGTAGCCAGCTCTTCCTGTCCACAGCACAGGAACTTTCTGCTACGGGTTTGGTCATCCACCTTCACGTCTACTCACTCTCTCTCGCACACACTCTTACTATCTCACTCACTCACCCTCCCTCCAGTCCTGCCTGCCACCATCTTGAAAACTTTGGTTTTGGACCCAACAATCCTTTTATGCTGATACCTGTATGATCAGTCATGCATCTCTCAGGTGACAAACAAGGGACTGAATGTGTGAATATGAGCCAGTTTTCTGCTAAATCTTACGTTGTTAACATCTAAGGAAACTGTGCTATAAATATTTTTTTTTTGCTTTTGTTGCTGCTTATCATTAGTAAATACAATAAGTCACCATAAGCCCTAAGAAGGTTAGTGATAGCAGCAAAGTGAAAAGGAACATTGTAAGAACAATGATAGAGCTTTAAAAAGAAATAATTGCAAAGTATGATAGAATTGTTCATGTGTCTGATCTGGCTACCAAGTATGGCTTGGTGAAATCAATGATTAGCACAATTTTAAAATATAAAGATGCCATCAAGAATGCTGATATTGCCAAGGGTGTGAAGGAGCTCATGAAACAATTTTCAAAGAGCTAGAAAAAAATGTTGATTTGGATAAATGAAAAGCAGTTAGCTGGTAGTAGCTTTTTGAAGGCAATAATATGGGAAAAATCGAAGATGCTGCATGGTGACCTCCTGAATGACACCCCTGGAATGAGTGCTGAAAGTGATTTATATAAGGCTAGTAGGAAGTCATTTGATAAGTTTAAGAAAAAGAGTGTCATTCCTAGTGTAGTGATGCATAGGGAGGCTACCAGTTTTAACAAACTAGCTACTGATTATTTATTGACATAATTTCAAAAATACGTAGAGATTGATGGATTCAAGTGTGATGAGACAGACCTCTTCTGCAAGAAAATGCCAAAGAGGGTCTATATCACATAGGAGGAGACATCATTGCCAGGACACAAGCCAATGAAGGACAGGCTGACATCATTTCTGTGTGGGAATGCAAGCGAGGACTTAAAATTGAAGCCTCCACTCATCTATCATTCTGAAAACCCATGAGTTTTCAAGAAAAATTATGTCATGGACAACAAGTTGAATGTTATTTGGATGGCTAATAACAAAGCTTGGCTAACCAGGCAATTTTTTATTAAGTTGATTAATGAAATGTTTGCCCAAGTGTGAATAAATACCTCCAGGAAAAACAGTTGCCACTCAGGGCACTTCTTGTAATGGACATTGCTCCTGCCTACCTTCCAGGCTTGGAAGCCTAGTTGGTGGAGTAGTATAGCTTCATCACTGTTAGGTTCTTGCCACCTAAACACAACTTTTCTCATCCAGCCTATGGTTCAGCAGCCCATTTCTAATTTTAAGAATCTCTACACATTGGTTCTATTTCAGAGATGTTTTGAGGTGACTGCTGAAACTAATTTAACCCTTAGGGTGTTCTGAAAGAAACATCTTAATATCCTCACTTTCTTGGGGCTTATAGGCAAAGCATGGAGGGAAGGGTCTTCCAGAACCATGCAATCAGCCTGGAAGAAATTATGGCCTAAGTCTGTTGCTGAAAGAGACTTTGAGGGCTTTGAATGTGAACCTGTGTGTTTTGAAGAGGATATTGTGTCTCTAGGCAAGTCCATGTGCTTGGAGGTAGGTGGTGATGATGTAGAGGAGATGGTAGAGGACCACAACACTGAGCTGACCACTGAGGAATTCTAAGAACTTTGGAGGGAGCAACAACAGACAGCCACTACAGAGCTCTTTTCAGAGGAGGAGGAGGGAAGGAATGATATTCCTACTTCACTAATCAAGGAAATGCTTGGAGAATGGGGAGAAATGCAAAGTATTGTTCAGAAATATCACCCTGACAAAAAAGCAGCAAACCATGTGATAAACTTTTTCAATGACAATGCAGTATTTCACTTCAAGCAAGGGTTAGAACACAGGCATAAACAAGCATCTTCGGATATATTTTTAGTGGACAGAGGCACAGTAAGCCTGAAACAAGTACTAATGAAATAGAGAAAAAAAGAGAGAAAGAACCAAATGGCCTGCGACCTATCACGGAGATTGGTTGAGAGACAGAAAAAATGACGGTGGAGTGAATGGAGCTACACAGACAATCTCCCAGGACCAAACTGGATTTACAACGAAAATAGAGGCAAATCGTCAAGAAGGGGCAACCGAAAGACACCTTGGAGGACCACATAACCATGGACACCGACTCAATCGTGGCAGGCTTGCGAGGACGCGAGAGAGTGCTGGGAGCCCAAGGTCCACAGTGGCCTGGGTGGGGACCAGGGGACTCGGTGGGAAGTTGCTGCTGCCACCTCAGCTGTGACCCCGCATGAGTTCTGCACACTCTGCTGCCTGCTAAGCCATCTGCTGGTGCCGAACAGACTGGCACGGACTGGCTGCGACCAGGGGACTCGACAGGAGGCTGCTGCCACCTCGGCTATGACCCTGGCTAATTCCTGCAAACTCTGCGTGCTAAATCCTTGGCTAGTACCACACGCACTCGCTGGGACCAGGGGACTCTGCTGGAAGCTGCTGCCACCTGAGCAGTGTCCTGCTACCGCGGCTTAGTCCTGGAGCTTCTGCTGAGTGCAATGCCCTCGGCTGGTGCCACAGGCAAGACCGCCCTTTACTGGAAGCAGCGCCCTCGGGTTAAAAGTCCCAGGCAGCTCCACGATGCAGAGTGTAGACAGAGGCTAAATGGTCAGTAGCCACTCACCTTGGGCTCCAGCAGAGGGAAGGCAGACTGGACTGTAACTGTGTGGAGACACTCGGATTTTGGAGGGTGCTAAAGCTTTTGCTGAGTTCAGCCTTACAGGACTGTGATCATTTTACTCCTTCCCAGGGCCCTCAGGTGAGGCGGAGGCCCCTCCCTCAGAGATTCAACTCCTCCCAGTGACTATTGACATGCTAATTGAGGCCCATTAACAACCAGCAGCTGCCCCACCCTCGGGAAATCCTCTTACACTGAGCACCTGAGGGAGTTGTTCAGGCAACTCCGAAACCAAGGGTCTTCAGGTTACATCTACTAATAGCCTCCAGGCAAAAAAAAGCTAGAGGATGACTACCATTCCCTGGGCTAGCAACACTAACCAGAAAAGCTAAGACTTGACGGTGGTGTTTAAAGTGGGTCCTCCCTGGCTCATCCAAACCCAGGAGAGGGAGCCACAAACAGCAGAACACCAACACCCACAGGGAAAATTTGGCAGACTCCAAAACCCACTGTGATAGCCAAAATGGTAAAAAACAGAAACGAAAGCCAAATGAAAGAACAAGAGACCTCTATGGAAGATGAGATAAATGAGGTGCAGTTAAGCAAGTTGACAGAACTAGAATTTAAAGCCATGATGTTGAGGAAGCTCAACATCATGTGTAAGGATATAAGCACCATGAGTAAAGACATAGAAATGTTGAAAATCAACCACTTGGAAATGAAAAACCAACAAGAAGAAATGAAGAATGACATATCAGAAATTAAAAATACATTTGAAGATCTAAAAAGCAGAGTAGGGGAAGCTGAGGACCGGATCAGTGAATTAGAAGACAGACTAGAAAAAAAACAACCAATCAGAAAACCAAAAGGAAAAAACGATTAAAAAACAGAAAGCAAGCATAACAAAACTGTGGGACAACTGGAAGCAGAATAATATTCGCGTCATAGGAGTCCCTGAAGAAGAAGAAAATGAGCAAGGGTTAGAGAATGTATTCAAAGAAATAGTGACAGAAAATGTCCCTAATTTGGTGAAGGAAGAAGGCATTCAAGTTCAAGAAGCACAGAGAGCCACAAGTAAGAAGAACCCAAACAGGCCCACACCAAGACACATAGTAATCAAACTGCCAAAAATTAAAGACAAAGAGAGAATGCTAAAAGCAGCAAGAGATAAGTAACAGGTGACCTACAAAGGAAACCTCATAAGGCTCTCAGCTGACATCTCACAAGAAACACTACAGGCCAGAAGGGAATGGCATGAAGTAATCAAAGTCATGAAAAACAAGGATCCGAATCCAAGACTATTCTACCCAGCAAGGCTGTCATTCAAATTGGAACGACAAATAAAGAGCTTCCCAGACAAAATAAAAAGTCTAAGGGAATACATTAGCACCAAACCAGCACTGCAAGAAATGTTAAAAGGACTGCTGTAATTACCAGGAGAAATGGGAAGAAAAATAGAACCACACTAAACAACAATGGCAATGAATAAATACATATTAATAATCACCTTAAATGTAAATGGCTTGAATGCTCCCATAAAAAGACACTGAGTAGCTGATTGGATAAGAAAGCATGTCTCATCTATATGTTGTTTAC